>NC_141090.1:34204773-34804773 GCF_041138505.1 Cibotium barometz | reverse complement strand
CGTCTAATCACACACTTGAATAGATATAAAAGCATTAAGCAACAGTTGGCAGCTATTGGCAAAAAGGTAGAAGATGATGAGACACTAGCAGTGCTTCTGAAGAGTGTGGACAAAGGTGAATATGAAAACATTGTAGCATTATTAAAGAATGTACCTGAATTGAAGCTATAGAAGATAGAAGGAGCTCTACTAGAGCAAGAGACCAGAGGCAAAGAGAAGAAATGGCTGGACTCAATAGCAGGAGAAGAAAAAGCATTCTTCACCCGAGGAGGATTCTCTCGAGGACGAGGACAAGGAAGAGGCAGAGTAGGAGGAAGGACCTTCACTTGCCACAACTGTGGAAAACCAGGACACATGGCAAGAGACTGCTATACAGCAAAACCAGTGGAGAAGGCACGACATCGACAAACTTCATGAAGGCTCCTAAGGAAGTGGAATCAGATCATCTTTTCTGAGAGAGAGAGAGAGAGAGAAATCCCACAACCCAATGTAGCCTGCCCCAACAGAGTAAAATCACCTCTGAGCCACCGATGTGGTAGATGTATGTGTGAGAACTTTAGTCAAGGTCACGGGCACTTGTAGTAGCCTTGGACACATAGAGAGAGAGAGTGTCAAGGACTATGAGTTTAGGGACTTGAGGCACTGGTCGCGGACTATCAAGTAAGAAGCAAACTTGGTATAGGGTCTAGGTGTGCTAGGATTATTCACTTGAGGGGAGGTGTTCAAATATACAAGTGAATAGGGTGTGTACAGGAACAAGCCCTTGGCAAGAGGAGGCTGTAAAAGAGAACATTAGGACTTGTTTGGGGTCTTCTTGGGCCCTTTTATTTGGACACGTAGTGAAATGCTTAAAATGCTAATCAAGCTTTGACCAAGCTAGTGGCCTAGGCCTGAAAATGCATTTTTTCTTTTCTACAAAAAAGAAAATAGGCCAAAAGGTGATCTAATCATTAGATCTTCTGTCCTTGGGAAGGAATATGGACCTAACTGCCTTTTTGTCTTGTAGTGAAGTACCTTTCACAAAGAATGTTTGAAAATTTTCGTCACTTTGTTCCCTCCCTTTTTGGAGGTGCTGCAGATCCCACTCTCTCTCTAATCTCTCTCTCTAAAACGCGTTTAGGGTGTTTTACTTGGGTAAGGGCTTCTTTTTCTCTCTCTAGGAGCCATGGCCTGCAGATCTGGACCTCCTACTCCATCATCCTCTCCACCAGCTCTCATGGAAGAGCTCACCATCCCCTCTTGTGAAGGTACAGATCTACACATCCTTGCAAGCTGAAGCTCTCCATCTCCATCACTAGCAAGCTCTCCATATCTATCATCCTCTCCACCAGCTCTCATGGAAGAGCTCACCATCCCCTCCTGTGAAGGTACAGATCTACACATCCTTGCAAGCTGAAGCTCTCCATCTCCATCACTAGCAAGCTCTCCATATCTATCTCCTCAAGGCCTCCATTTCCATCTCTATATCCATCTGCATCTCCTCCACCTCCACCTCCATCTCCATCACCATCTCCATCTTCATCTCCTCCATCACCATCCACATTTCCATCCTCCACCTCCATCCTCCATCTCCATCATCTCCATCACCATCCACATTTCCATCTCTGTATCCATCTACATCTCCATCTCCATCACCATCCACATTTCCATCTCTGTATCCATCTACATCTCCATCTCCATTTGCTAGGTACAATGGCTCTACGGGACATCACCAACAAGCAATCAAAGTTTCGCTTGCATGTGGACTTAGACGAGGAGTATGCCACAATGCAAAGTAATCGAACGAAGGGATGTATTCCTGCTGAGGTGCTACGACTTCAAGGTGCAAAAGCCATTGATCTTTGGACTGATGGAAGCATTTATCCCCTTGATCCACAGACTGGTGCACCTCCCCCTTTTCGTAATATCACGCAGGTCGTACGCTTCTTGGGTGATGGTTATAATGGTTTCTTAGGGTACTGTCAGAGGCTCTATTCTTTGTACTTGCAGGAACTCTCAAATCAAAATCACCTCAGGAAGCTTCTAAAATTATGCAAGGCAGAAAAGGAAGAATGTGTGTCAACTTTCATGGCCACAAAGGAACATATGCTGGCTCGAGTCAAGGATCTAGAGAAGGAGGATGCAGAGCAGAAGATGAAGCTTGATGAAGGTGTGGAAAGCAGGGATCGAGCTATAGAGAACTATCTCCGTCTTCGAAACTCAACTCGAAACCTTTGCCGAGGTGTCGATCATTTCACTCACCTCCCCGTGGGATATAATGCAAGGCAGCGAAAGCGCAAGCCTCTGAGTCTTCTTTCCAAAGATGGGGGGGCTCGCAAGCGACGTGTGCGTCAAACAAGGTAATCACAGCTTCAAAACTAGCATTACATTCCTTTTTCATATAGTTATGTCATTGACTCTGAACTATGTGATGTCTAGGGAATGTGCTAAAGCAATATTAGGTTGTTCCAATACTGAGGAGTCTATCCTTGAGCACATTATTCCAGAGCAGAAAGTAATCAATATGATAACCAATCCAGTAAATGGTGCGTTGCGTGACAGGATTCAAAAGTATTTTCTCAAGGAATTCGAGCAGATTGTCAGTCCCGTTGACATGCTCACTGTGTGCGACACAGCAGGTATCAGTGATAAGGGATACAAGGCTTTGTATACTTGCATCACAGCACATCTACGAGGCAAAGGAATGACACGATCTATACTTCCAACACCATACAGTATAGTTATGGCAAGGAAGTCAGCAAACAACAATATTGCCGACTTGCTAGGCGGCTACAGATGGGTGGATGGTAGCATGCCAATGTCAAATTCAAAAGATTTTGCTTACAACAAGTTTAACAATGTTTACGTCGAGGTGGAGGCGCTTCAACGAGCTATGATTCAGTTTTATGATATGACATTAGAGGAGACGGATGGAAAGGCTATATTTGTCCTCAAATTGGATGAATGTCAGGTTGTAAAGGGCCAAAGGGTGGAACGTACAAGTTTGACACTCATGAGCAAGGCATTGAAGCGAAAGAGCTTAGACGGCGAAGATGAAACAGGTGATGCGGAGAATAACTTGCACACAAAGCGACGCAAGCAAGATTACTTTGGAGTGCAGTAGTCTGAGAAGAATATATGGTGGCAGGCGGCATGGACCCTTCCGCACGAGGACCATGACAGTCTGAGGTGGTACTTCACCCGTACAGGTATTCAAGGAGTGATACACAGGCAATCAAATGGTGAAGTCTTGCATGTGCCTGGCACTGGTCACTTTGAAATAGAGTGGCACCTTGGTGGTGATCTCAAGACCCTCAAATGCATGTTGGGAACTAAAAGCGGTGCCAACACTTTGTTTCCATGCATCTTTTGTTGTCATCCAAGGATGCCAAGTGTCGCAGTGGGGAAGGCCAAACAAGCAACCAAGGTGAAAGGTCGTAAGCAGGCAAGTGCAAAGGGCTCAAATCAATTACAAAAAGGGAAGGGTATGCACGTCTGGCTCAATGGAATTATGAGCTACAATCAAAGCAAGGCACCATCTCGCGCAGAGGAGGATGCTACTTGGAACCCTATTCTTTCAATTCCACTGTCGCGAGTACGTGTGTACCTTGCACGCAAGACTTAGAATTCTAGACAAATTGTTGATGCTCCACATCAATTATGCTTGGAACATGGAGCCAGAGTCACGGCGAGAACAGGGCATCGAAGAGCTTGAAGTTGTTTTATCATCCGTGGGGGTTCACGCAGGTGCTGTCACCCTCTCTAAGGATCGCAAAAACCCATCAAGTACCCAAGATAACCCTAATAAGATATGTATGGGTGGTGCAAAAGCAAGACACCTGCTCTCAAACTATGGTGAGGCTCAAAGCCATACACATTTTGAATTATGGAAGCAGATTTGTGATGTAACAACCTATCGAGGCAATGAGGCGACACTAGGATTGAAGCGTGCACATGTGTGGGAAGCTTGTGATGAGATGATGAGGCTTCTTGAGCGCCCGTATCTTGATGAAGCAGAGATAGCTACATTCAAGACTTCGATTGATAGATTCACAGAAGAAATGATCGATGCTTGGGGGGAAACTCATATAACACACTACATGCATATTCTCTATGCGCACAGTTCCTTCTTTCTAGATGAATATGGGTCTCTTGCACTCTGGAGCAACCAAGGCATGGAACGATCACATTACCAAGCCAAGGCGGCCTATTTTAAGAACACGGGTCATGGCGGTGGCAAGGTTCGTAGCAATGCATTTCAGAAAATGTTCAATTGGTTTTACCGTGCACTTACTGGGAGAAAGGCCCAAAAGCAAGCCGAAAATTTATCTTTGAGGCACAAAATCATGAAGGTGGTAGGTGCAAGGCGAAAGAGAAGGGTGCAATGCGTCAATGGCACGTGAAAGAACGAGGCAATGGCACAGTGGTCGACTAAGAAATGGCCGCGTGTGGTTACCCACCCAATAATTCTTGTTCGCCACTTTTTGGCGCGTTCATTGTAAATTGACTTTTTTGTAATTTTGGCCCCCTATAAATATCAGTGAGTTTTATAGTCATTTTTAAAAGTCTTGACTTGTGAGCTCTCTCTCTTCCTCTCCCCTTGACTCTCTCGCGCGCTCTCTCTCTCTCTCTCTCGCTCGTGCACTAATATCTCACGCACATGGAGCCCCCAAATGATCCTCCCTCCAATACGCAGGATGACATTTTCAAAGACCTTGGGCCCTTACCGGTGGCACATAGAACTGAAATCCCAAACATTTACCCACAAGCCCAAATGGATCTGGAAGCTGAGCGTGTGAGGCTTGAGCGAGAGGCCCAAGAAGCCCAAGAACGCCAAGAAGCGGAGAGATTACACAAAGAAGTAGAGGACATGGAGGCAACTGAGAGAGCAAGAAAAGAAGCCAAAGAGACCGTCAGAACACGCTGTCGTGAAGTGTGCGGTACAGCCAGGAAAGTACGAAACTTCTAGCTGTGAGAGTGAATGTCAAATCCAACAAGGAATTTCACGTACAAGATTTCCCAAGGAGTATTGAACATCATTATTTCCATTGACAAATACATGTGTCCTCTTCCCTCAATACATCCTTGAATTCATCCAGATAATTGCACAGAATTGCATGAAAATCCTTTGAACCATTCACATGTGGGCATAATAAAGCTTTCTAATTTTTCCAGTATACATGTGTTACATCCAGTGCCCTCAAAACCATTATTTCGAGATGTCCTTTATCACCTGAAAACCTGCCTTAATATCCTAACATCTCACAAGCAAAATATTGCATTTGGCATAGCTTTGACATACTCATAATTTTCAAAATCCATATGAGAAGAAAGTAAGGCAAATTTCCCTCAGCTTCAATGCATTTTTCACCAATCACCGAGCTCCAAATTCCTTAGCCTTTTCCCCATGGTCTCTCTATTCATTTCCATTTTCTTTTTGATGTATCAAATATTCGATTTTCTCCATTCACATAGAGCGAGTTTAAGAGAATAAATAACAAAAGAAAACTCAACTTACGATTTACACACGTGGATCTTTTAATTTGTTTTTCCAAACATATGCAGCTCGCCGATTATGCGAGGGAAAATCAACTGGAGAAGCATCGCTGCAGACGGTTTTGAAAATGGATTCCCCAATAATTACATCATTATGTAGCTCTAGAATTACTCTCTAATTCTAGCACCTACAAAGCACACATAGTTTATATTTTCAGAAGATTAAAAGCTCTGGTTCAAAACGACGCTGTTCCTCAACGCTGCATATCTTCCCTCCTAACTCTGCAATCGTCGTCTCTTTCCGGTCGTTTTCTCCCTTTCCCCGCGGCGATCTCGGTGCCCATACCCACCTTTTTCCCACTATTAACGCGGGAGTTTCCATTACAAAGGCTGCGCTACCAAGCTCCAGAAAATTCCAATTAAATAAACTATCTTCCCTTTCCACGTATGCTACTAGCCACGTTTTGCTAGTAGCATTAGACCTTAGCATTAAGGTAGCAAGTCTTAACCACAAGACTCCCAAGGCATTAGCACCATGTTTCAAGTCTTAACCACAAGACTCCCAAGGCATTAGCACCATGTTTTATATCTCCACTCTCCGCATTAGATACACGTAAGATACATATGCTTCTACATGATGATCCATGAAGTCCAAGTGCAGTTTTCTATCCCCACATTTCCCCAACATTCAATGAACTCTTCGGCACTGTGATACCTTCATAGTTTATAAGTCATCATATCGGCCCATGTGATTTATAGAATCCCCAATTGCCCATTCAAGTATTTCTTCATGCCTTTATAAATGCATTCCTTTGTGCATTGGTATGCCCTCATGCCATCATATATATCTGGATGCTTCTAACTTGCCCATGAACTCTGAGTAACAGCAAAAACATCATCCTCCATACTCATATACAAAAAACTCCTAAATCTGACTCAGCCTCAGCTTGTCTTATTGAACCTCATATACAATATGAACATATGTACATGGCATCATATAATGACTCGTCATGGCACTTAACCCATGCATCTGGATGTGTATTTGACGGCCTCACATGCACGGTTTCATATCATAGACGTGCCATGGCACGACATCCACCCCCTCTAAACCTGCACATCCTCTGGTATGTGCCAAATCATCATCAAGGTCCACATATAGCTGGATGTCGTTTTCATCTTCTGCATTGTCAGGAAAATCATCCTCTTCCTCTTCAACCATATCCATACTACCACTGTCAAGCCTCTCATCCTGAATCTCTTGTGAATCAAAAGGATCACCATCATGCCTTCTTTTAAATATCTTGACTCTTTTGCCAGCCACAAGATTCTTTACTTCTGTTCCATCAAGCTCACACAGAGTATATGTGGCATTTCCATGCACATGCCTGACAATGTAAGGGCCAAACCATCTTTTTGCAAATTTTCTTTGAACAGTGAATTGGTTGTCAAGGCTACTATCATACATTAGAACCCAATCACCTTCTTCAATAGGTTTTGGCCGGAGTCTGTGTCTACTATCAAATCTTTCTTTATTTTTCAACCTTGCATCTTTCAGGCGAGCTTTAGCAAGCTCTACATCTTCAGGCCTCCTCTCCAACTGTCTTATTCGCAATGCAAGGAGGTCATCTCTGCTCAATCCTTCCACCCAGGGCAATACATTCCAAGTTGGAATTACTTCTTCAACTGGCATCACTGGCTTCTGACCATACATTAATTCTGCAGGCATGTATCCTGTCACTGAGCTATGAGTTGTACGGTCAGCCCACAAGGCATATGGTAACAACTTTGGCCACTCTCTCATCTTTTCTCTGCATGCCTTAGCCAAAGCTTTAATGATTGGAGGATGTCCTCGCTCACTTTTCCCATTGCCTTCAGGATTGTAAGCACATGTTAGAGACAGTTTGATACCAATTCTAGAGAAGAATTCCCTTGCTTCTTCAACATCTAGCTCACCTCTATCAGCTGTTATTTTCCCAACACAACCATATCGGCAGATCACATCTTCCAAGAGAAATTTGCATACTGTTTCCGTACTCTTTGTTCTAAGAGCACGCCCTTCTACCTGATTTGTCAAATCTTCTCTTGCAAGTGCTATGTACCGCATCTGCCAAATTCCCAAAGGCATTGTAACTAGATCCACTACCCATTTGAAGTGCATGGCAGGTGGGTAGGTTGGTTGCAAGCCATCACGATGCCTCACATTTGAGTACATTTGGCATACTATGCATGTTTCCACATATTGGGAAATATCCTTGTACATTCCTCTCCACCAATATTTTTCCTTTATTTTGGTAAATGTGGCCCACACACTTCTATGCCCAGCCCAGAGACTCTCATGGAATTCTTTCACAAGCTTCCCTTGAGTCTCTTTATCACATATGACTCTCTGTGGCATAGCATTCCTCTGTTTAGGATGTTTCCAGAGATACCCATCCTTTAGAAAGTAACCATATGCTTTTCTGCGGATCCTCTTAAATTCTGAGTCAGACCAATTTTCTTGCCTTGTTAGAGTGCTCAAATATTGACCAATGAGCAACCAATCTCCTTCATATATTTCCTCAATAAAAGACTCAAGTGCATTTGATAAGCAAATATGATCCCCCTTTGCATATGCTGTGGTATAGAACTTTGTACCCACATCATCAATGTCACTAACCATCTCTTCCTCTTCTTCATACCTGGCTCGTGATAGCATATCTGCAACTGGATTATCTTTTCCCACAATATGCTCAAACTCAGGATTTAGTGACTTGATATAAGCAATCCACCTAAGCATAGCAATATCTGGAGTGGTACAACTTGCTATCATCCCAAGAAGTGGCAAGCAATCAGTCTCCACAAGTACAGATGCCCCAATAAGATATTCTTTTTCACATTTTAGAGCAGTGACAATCCCCCATAATTCTCTCTTGATCTGTGGATACTTTCGCTGCCGAAAGCTTAATACCTTTGCTCCAAATCTAATTACATACCTATGATCATCCTCATCATCTTGCCCTACTGCCCATCCAATCCCAGTAGGACTAGTATCAACTGTAACAATCACAGGCCTGCCACACTCATAATCTGCCTTTCTCAAAATGGGTGATGATTGGAGCAAATATTTCAGCTTCCGCATAGCTTTAATATGTACTGCACTCCACAAAAATTTTTGATTTTTCCTCAAAAGCTGATAAAGAGGATCTGCTACATGTGCATAGTGTGGGATCCAAATAACATAAAAGACGCACGCTCCAAGAAATCTCCTCAGCTCTGTAACATTAATGCATATTTCCTTCATTCTTTGTATTGCGTCTATCTTGGCTGGACAAGGACGGCGTCCACTAGTACTACAAAGATGTCCCACTATTAGCACTCCACCAACCCCAAACACTGATTTCTGCCCAGATAAAGTAAGATTCACTTCTTCAAGCCTGGATAGAATCATGTCACAATCCTTTATATGATCTGCCACAAACTTGCGGCACCCTTTTGAATCCAAATTCCCATCTTTGTCTTTCTCATCACAGCCCTTTATTGGCACATCATCCAAAAATGGCATAGTTTTTTGTGGTATGAAGTCCCGTAAGACTTTATTCATTCCATTCATCATATGTGCCACTGAGTTAGTGGCTCCCTGTGGTAAGGTACACATCCTTACTAATCCCAAAGGAGTTCTCATTGTGGTCAAGTCCCTGCTTTGTATATCCAGCTGGAACTGATCATATCCCGAATACAAATCACCCATAGAGTATATAGCTTTCCCTGCAAATGCTTCTGCAAACTCATCCACAATTGGACCTGCTCCCACATTCCTGATTGTGACTTTGTTTACAGGTTGCATGTCTTGAATAAAGCGCAATGTCCCATTTTTCTTTGGTACAGTAAACCATCTGTTGGAATACGGGGCACATGAAGGCTCCAAGATTCCCATCTTGATCTTTTCCTTTAGTAATTCCATCAACTTTGGCAAGAGAGCCTTTGGTACTGGAATTGGCCGCAGGTTCCAGGGCACATGTGGAACAGTAAAGATCACCATTGGTGCTGTTACACTTGGATCAACACAACCAATCTCATGCGGCTGAAAGGCAAAAGCTTTCCCATGTTTTACAAGCATCTCCTCAAAGCATTCCCTTTCAACTGGCAACAGAAAATCCCTCTCACCAATCTTCAGCTCTTTCAGAGTTTCTTGAGTAAATTTATGCCCAATTTTCTTCGGATCTCTAAGATTTGGCTGCATAGAAGCTTCATCTATCTTCTCCTTGCTTCCTGGTGGCAAGGGCAAGGCAACTGGCTTCACCTTCTTTGCAACCGTTTTGTACTTTGTATCAACATGAGCATCCATCTCACAATTCATGTTTTTACATTCCACCCCCTCAAATTCCTGGATTATATCATACATCTCCACAGATGACACCTTTATCATTTCATTTCCACCCTGTAAGCATGCTCTTCCCATATCAAAAAGCACATCCATAGTATCTATATATGACACCTCATCAAGCACCCCTGAAATAAACTCATTCTTCTCCAAAAGACCACACTGCTCAAAACTTTTTTGTTCATTTTGTATATGTTTTTGCATGCCACGCTTTAAATCCTTGCTTTTTACAAAAACCAGTGACCCATAGCTGGAGAATCCCTGAAAATTTGCTGGAAAACTATTTACATTGATTGAGTCCTGCGAGAACTCATTTCCCCTTGTACCATTGGAATCCCGCTTTACAATGGCACCTGGCCAAAATCCCTCATCTCCCTGTAATTCATAAACTCTCTGTTTATCTTTGGGAGTGACTGTGCCCGAAGAGATTCACGATTCCTTTCATGATTAATACAAACTGTCAAAAACTGAACAGCTTTTTTGCCATCTTTACTCCTTATTCTTGCATAAGCTGAACCATCATCCAAAACCTTTGTTTCCATCCTTACAGCTGTAATGTAGGGTTGCCCAAGAATGAGGGGATACGATGACATCTCCTGAACAAAGAAATTCTGATCATCCTTCACATCCCCTATAGTTACCCTTACATTTGGACATGCTGCATAAAGCTCTCCAGATGAATTATTAGCTGCTTTAATCATCCACCCATGATCCACATCCATTGGCCACTTACATTTGTTGTAGAGATTTTTAGCCATAAGATTTATTTCAGACCCATGATCAATTAGAGCGACATATGGCTCTTCCAAATCACCTATCTTGACAAGGGTTTCAGTGGTGGCTCTTGCCCAATGGCTCCTGGAGTAATGACTCTTTGTAAGAACTTCTTTTTCATCATCCTCTTCCACAAAACGCACTTGTCGTGCCCCATCAGCAGAGTGATTACATTCCACCACATTTTCTCTCTCTTCCTTTTTCTGTACCTGTACACCATGAGTCTTGGAAGTGCTTGCTTCCCCTTGTGATGGAATAGATTCAATTATGGACTGCCTTTTTCTTCGTATAATATCAATTATCTCATCATGAAATTCTTTCTTTGCAATCCCCAAGACTTCCCCTAGTGTGAATTCCACCCTGCTGTTTAGAATTCTCTCTTCAAGCACCTTTTTGAGATCTGTTGCAACTTCAATATCAGATTGAAGCTTGTAGAGTGGACTTTTTCCTTTTCCCTTCTCCTTCATTTTTGCTGGCACTTCTTCCATTGAAATATCATGTGGAGGTCTGCTTTGCTGTGGAGGCATATGTGATGGCCCAGGATCCTTCTTTTCACTTCCACGTGTAACTCTTTTTGATGGCCCTCCTTCCTCATTTTCCCTTTTACCTTTCTCCTCTACCTGTGCCTCATTATTTTGGCATTTGGCAATATAGGCATGAATGGATAAAGAATCCACAGGCTCCTCCCAGCCAGTCTCAAGGCGTATACAATCACCTGCCTCATGCAAAGCTTGCTTTGACACTTTCTTTGATGCAATTAATTCCATTGTTGACGGCCAAAAATTCTCATTCTCATAATCCTCATCATTCTCAAATCCTTGCTTTTGTTGACCAACCTTTAATCCATAGGTTGCTGCCTCAACCATAGAAATGGCATGACTAGCAGCCATATCCTCTACCAGCTTTTTCATCCCTCCTTTCCCAAAGTTTGTACTCAGCGGAAGACCAGTCTCTGTAAGATGGATTTTCCCATCTTTGAAGAACACAAGTTGATTTTTAAGAGCTTCTTTATAGCTGGTACAATCCTTCTTTGCATGCTCTGGGTCATCACACCATATGCATCTATATGTAAACCCTTCTTTGATTTGAGGCCTTTGCATAGAAGCCTGCCCCAATGGTAGACCTTTTTCTTCGATCCTGGACATCTTCAATTTTAAATCACGCATACCCTTGATAAGCTCATCCATCGGCCCATCTATCTTAGGAATTGTGGCAGCTGGCTTGGATAAACTCTCAGGGGTAACAGCAGCTATGGGGGTTGCAGAGCCCATCACCATTTTATCCCTCCTCCGCTGCCGCTTTGCTAACATAGTGACTGCATCCTCAACATCATTCCAATCACTCTTTAATCCTTGCTCTGTATTTTTATCCTCAAGGAGGATTTCCAATGTCTCCTGGAGATCTTTCCCAGCTGCCTGCAAGAAGAGCTCTGTCTTTTCTCTGTCCAAAGTTGCACGCTCTATTCTTGACAACTGGGCATAACGCTTCTCAAACTCCCTTAGCAATTCTGTGGCAGAAATTCCCATTTTAGGTTTTGTGACCCATTCCAAAAAAGTTCGTTTAGTCACTCGCTCAGAATCCTCCATGAAGTATTCATCTTTTAAAGCAAGCTTGAATTCTTCCCAATTTCTGCCACCCTGTGCTGTCTGCAATCCTTTTATGCGCTCTCTTATTTCAGGAACGCATACCAACTCGAAACTTTGAACCATATCCTCCTCAGTCACCCTGTTTAGCTCCATCTCCTTTATATAATTGCGCAGATACTTTGTAATGTCCTTCCCATCAAATTGATCTACCTTTTTCACAATTGATTGTAAGGCTTTGGTCATGGAAATCTGTCCCCTCTCAGCAGCTTGTTGCTGTTGCATGTACATGGAAAACATTTGGAACATCTGCATAACTCCGGGGTCAAAATGAACCCCCTGGCCCTCAGAATTCTCAGCCATAGCTTCCCTGTATATTTCACCACACTCTCACCCCAGCAGTTTCACGTCGGGTTCACCAAAAGATGTCGTGAAGTGTGCGGTACAGCCAAGAAAGTACGAAACTTCTAGCTGTGAGAGTGAATGTCAAATCCAACAAGGAATTTCACGTACAAGATTTCCCAAGGAGTATTGAACATCATTATTTCCATTGACAAATACATGTGTCCTCTTCCCTCAATACATCCTTGAATTCATCCAGATAATTGCACAGAATTGCATGAAAATCCTTTGAACCATTCACATGTGGGCATAATAAAGCTTTCTAATTTTTCCAGTATACATGTGTTACATCCAGTGCCCTCAAAACCATTATTTCGAGATGTCCTTTATCACTTGAAAACCTGCCTTAATATCCTAACATCTCACAAGAAAAATATTGCATTTGGCATAGCTTTGACATACTCATAATTTTCAAAATCCATATGAGAAGAAAGTAAGGCAAATTTCCCTCAGCTTCAATGCATTTTTCACCAATCACCGAGCTCCAAATTCCTTAGCCTTTTCCCCATGGTCTCTCTATTCATTTCCATTTTCTTTTTGATGTATCAAATATTCGATTTTCTCCATTCACATAGAGCGAGTTTAAGAGAATAAATAACAAAAGAAAACTCAACTTACGATTTACACACGTGGATCTTTTAATTTGTTTTTCCAAACATATGCAGCTCGCCGATTATGCGAGGGAAAATCAACTGGAGAAGCATCGCTGCAGACGGTTTTGAAAATGGATTCCCCAATAATTACATCATTATGTAGCTCTAGAATTACTCTCTAATTCTAGCACCTACAAAGCACACATAGTTTATATTTTCAGAAGATTAAAAGCTCTGGTTCAAAACGACGCTGTTCCTCAACGCTGCATATCTTCCCTCCTAACTCTGCAATCGCCGTCTCTTTCCGGTCGTTTTCTCCCTTTCCCCGCGGCGATCTCGGTGCCCATACCCACCTTTTTCCCACTATTAACGCGGGAGTTTCCATTACAAAGGCTGCGCTACCAAGCTCCAGAAAATTCCAATTAAATAAACTATCTTCCCTTTCCACGTATGCTACTAGCCACGTTTTGCTAGTAGCATTAGACCTTAGCATTAAGGTAGCAAGTCTTAACCACAAGACTCCCAAGGCATTAGCACCATGTTTCAAGTCTTAACCACAAGACTCCCAAGGCATTAGCACCATGTTTTATATCTCCACTCTCCGCATTAGATACACGTAAGATACATATGCTTCTACATGATGATCCATGAAGTCCAAGTGCAGTTTTCTATCCCCACATTTCCCCAACATTCAATGAACTCTTCGGCACTGTGATACCTTCATAGTTTATAAGTCATCATATCGGCCCATGTGATTTATAGAATCCCCAATTGCCCATTCAAGTATTTCTTCATGCCTTTATAAATGCATTCCTTTGTGCATTGGTATGCCCTCATGCCATCATATATATCTGGATGCTTCTAACTTGCCCATGAACTCTGAGTAACAGCAAAAACATCATCCTCCATACTCATATACAAAAAACTCCTAAATCTGACTCAGCCTCAGCTTGTCTTATTGAACCTCATATACAATATGAACATATGTACATGGCATCATATAATGACTCGTCATGGCACTTAACCCATGCATCTGGATGTGTATTTGACGGCCTCACATGCACGGTTTCATATCATAGACGTGCCATGGCACGACAACGCGAGGAGGACGAGGCAGCAAAGAAAGCACAGGAGGATGAGGCTGCCAAGAAGGCGGAAGAAGACGAGGTAGTTAGGAAGGCGAAGGCAGATAAAAAGGCTGTAGAAGAAGCTCAGGCCGCCGCAAGCAACAAGAGAAGATTAGCATTCTTTGGTGCGGAGGAGGATTGGCTTAACAGAAAAGCTCACGGATTTGTTGCTGACCTGCGAATGGCCGGATATGAAGATGACACAATTTTGGAAGCGGCTATACAAAGTCTTCGAGCAGAATATACAAAGAGGAGAAATGAAGACACAGTAGAAAGGGAGCACCTGCCGAGTAATAGGATTCTCAATGCAATGCTAGACAGAGTCTTGGCTCGTGCACTTGGTAAAGGAAAGAGAAAACTCTCAGCTGAGGAAGTAGAAAATAAGAGACAGAAGCTTGAACGAGAAGCCAGGGCAGCAAACACACGGAGGCTTCGTGAGGAAAAAGAAAGGAAAGATGAAGAGGAGCGAGTAAGGAAGGAGGCAGAGCAGAGAGCAGCTCAGAAGACTCCATCTGCAAAGGCAAAGAAAACTCCAACACCTGCAAAGGCTAAGAAGGGGAAAACCATTCCTAAACGCACAGAACCCCCTTTCGATAACTTCCAAGAGCAGCGACAAAAGTTCAAAAATGACACGCCAGCTTGGACTCGCCACACACAAGCACCACCGCCCCCAACAACGCAGAAGAAGCAAAGGTGGAGACCAGGGACAGTTGCCCTTAGAGAAATTCGCAAATATCAGAAGACCTACACACCAATTATTCCGAAGGCACCTTTTGGGCGTCTCATCAAAGAGATTATCCACGACCAGCGCGCCGGGATGTCAATCGTGTGCAAGCGGCGGCACTAGGCGCTCTACAACAAGGTGCCGAGGATATTTTGGTTTCGCTTTTCCAAGACGCGGTTTTGTGCATGGTGCATGCAAAACATGTCACTTTGAAGCCATCTGATCTTCATCTAGCTAGGCGTATCCGTGGAGAGGACGCTCTCTTTCACTAGATAGGGGAAGCCTTTGTAATGCAACAAATCCGTGTTTTGTAATCTCAATTTGATTAATGAAAAACCATGTCTATTTTCAAAAAAGTTATTTTCTATTTTGCAAGTGATTGTCGTCTTGTCAAGGTAATTGTAGTCTTTTGCATGTAATTGTTGTCGCTACGTACATTCGACCTCATGTGAACGCTCCTTTGCCACCGCCCGTCCGACTTTGGCTCGACTCGACGGGCCGATTTCTCCTGCGTATGGCCCCAAAAGGGTAGATCAGCTGTGCGGGGTGCGCCGGGGCCGACGGGGGGGGGCCGGTGGTCGCGCCGTGGAACCTGTGTGCCACGGAGCGACTTTTGTCTGTTTGACTTGGATTTGACTGGCAGGGAGAGAAGACCGGCAGATTCCCTGCCCTCTAAGTGCCTCAAACGCCCTAGCACACAACGTCGTGGCCCACGAAGACGCTATTTGCTCTCCGATTTCCACACCAGCTCTTGCAAAGCCAGGGGCATCCTATCGGCTGCTGACTCTAAATCAAAGCACCAATTTCCTTAGCAAATAGCGTCTTCGTGGGCCACGACGTTGTGTGCTTGGGCGTTTGAGGCACTGAGAGGGCAGGGAATCTGCCGGTCTTCTCTCCCTGCCGGTCAAATCTTGGTCAAACAGGCAAAAGTCGCTCCGTGGCACACAGGTTCCACGGCGCGACCACCGCCCCCCCCCCGTCGGCCCCGGCGAACCCCGCACAGCTGATCTACCCTTTTGGGGCCATACGCAGGAGAAATCGGCCCGTCGAGTCGAGCCAAAGTCGGATGGGCGGTGGCAGACGAGCGTTCACAAAAATTGATTGAAACATCATGACAGGACACGACAACAACATATAAACACATCAAGAAGATAAAACTTAAAATCAGCTCGAAAAACATCTTGATGTCATTAATTGTTTGATTTTCACAAAAGGCAAATGAGTACATTGGATCTAGCCAACTCGCTTGATGAGCTTGGTGAAAGCCTCGTGGGTGAGAGTCTTTACTGATGGTTTGTCACCAATGCGTTCGGCTATCTCTTTGGCATCAGTGATGCCTTGTCCAAGGCTAAGGCCACAAAATCCTAGGAAAGACCCTGCACTTTTATCACCAAAGCTATAGATAGCTGCTTTCCTATTTACAAGAATACATTTATGGGCATTTTGGGCTATAGGGGCTTCAGACAGATGGCGCTTAGGGCTCTGCGCACTTCAAAAATTCAGCTTGCGCATCATTTGAAAAGTCGTTGTGAATCACGCGAAGCATCTCGGCATTGAAGCTCGGGATGTAGTGCCATATCATAGCATCTTTCCCCTCCACCTCCTTTCGTGCTCCACCCTTTCGGCTTGCGAACCAGTCCATTTCTCTTGCGGTCTACAAAGTAGATAGAAGAATGAGTTGACTTCAAAAAATTACAAATTAAGAAGGGAAGAAATTGGGTGTACTACCTCAGTGGCATCATCATGATCCGCAAGGTCTGCATCACTAATATTGATGCTCCCGAGGCTGACGGAATCCGAAATGGCAAGCGGCTTGTGAGGGGCAAAGCTAGTTTCTGGCACACTCTCGTAGAAATCCTTGCACTGGGATATTTGTACAAGAGTCTCTGCCACAAGGGACTCTATTGAGGCATGATTTTCTGGGAGCGCAAGCACCTTTGTGATATCTGCGAAACTGAAGTCAATGCGGATGTCATCATCTTTGGACGGCTGTTGTGTGTCTCGAATGCCCGCGTACATAGCAATGACTGAGAGAGTTTCATCCTGGTGCAGCCCAAGGACATGGGCGATGTCATCCAAAAATAAGAACTCTACACCTTCTACTATGATGGGGTGTAGAGTTCGCACTTCGAGCTCTGGAACTTCATCCATGACATCGTCCCCTTCGATGTCCCGTTTCACAGCCTCAGCTTGCGGCTCTACCGCCAGAGTCACAAGTGTAAGAGATGCTTCTTGCACTAGGGTGACAATCTCCTCCTTTGGGTCAGCTTCCTTGATCAAGAGATAAGGTGTGGCTTTCTTTGGAGGAGTGGCCTTCCTCTTTCCCTTGCTTTTCTCTGTTCCCTACAAGATCAGGAGGGCAAGAGTCATGTCCCACCTCAAAAAACTTGTGCCGATGTTGCCCATTCCAAGACCTACCAGGTTATCTTCTTCCTCCTCCCTTAGATATGTGCTACTAAGGCCTTTGAGGAATCTTGCAAGCCTGAACCTGAAATTTTTGTCCGCTTTGTAGGTATGCTTGATAAGATCCACAGGCACCCAAGTTCCCTCCTCGTCTTCAAAGTTGACACAATATTCAGCCATGTATGTGTCCATGTAGCTAGTGAACGCCCCAAACACGTCATTATGGAGTTCGGCGGTGCCTTCCATGTCAATAGATGTCTGAAAGATGGGTGCAAGCTTCTCGATCAAGTGACCGAGGTCAAGCTTGTGCAATTGAGATAGGAGAGCTTGGGCGGGGGTGGCCATGCTTGAGTAGCGAAGAAGGCGAGGGGACCGCAAAGATGCCGAGAGTGAGGAGATGAACTCAAAGTGGCCAAAAGTGACTTATAAAGAGGTCTTTAAAACTTTTTTTATGTTTGAAAATTCACTTAAAACCTCCAAAAAAATAAAAAACACGCGACATAACTTAAAAGTGCACAAAATTGAACGCAAATTGCGAGTAGCCAAAATGTTTTGAATTAATCTCTCAAAATCTGTTACATAGCTTGCTTGATATGGATACATCTAGGGAAGGGAATGCTTTTACAAAAGTAAGATGCCTCTTTCCTCTTACGTAGAGGTGTGTTATCAATCACAAATGAAAAGTCACCTTTCAGTGCAAACCTAAGGCCTAAGTACTCCCTTAGGTTCGCCATATTCCAATCAGCATTTACTACGATATCCCACACATCAGCTTGCGTGCTAACATGTACATCAAGCTGTTCTGCATCGTTGATGTCCGAATCGAGTGCTTGCCATTCGCCTCCAGTCAGCTTCCAACGTCTGTAAGGAAAGATAATAGAGAGTTGTTGCTTTCCAAGCTGGTACCGAACGACCATCTTCTCCGACACCACCATGCACTTTATCTTGTCACCCTGATGTTGAATAACCTTCAAATCCCACGAAGGTGGCAGAAAGGCACTCATTACTGTGCCTCCCTTTGCAATCCACATTGTAGGAGTCCAGTGAACATCAGCCTCCTTGAACAAAAACACAAACAAATGTAAAGGCATGAAGAACGTGAGAGTCGCACGATGTGACCCATAGGTGCACTTCATTGCATTGCACACATCAATCTCAATCCGACGTCTGGTTAGTGCAACCAAAGTATTGTCGGGCTTTGGCCAATCATGGTCCGTGAGACTTCGTGTAGGGAGCCTCCGTAGAGTCCCAGAACCATCTCTTGACGTGGGTACAATATACTCTGCATGAAAGAAGAAAACTGGGCGCTCTAAAAGCTCTGATGCCGAACAACCAGTATATAGTAGCTTGCCGATTTCAAAGTGGTGCGCCTCAAAGGTTCCAGAAAGGGCCTCTAAAGGCTCCCATTCCACAAATGTCGACGGAAAGATGTCTGCACAGAACATTACAAGAACACACTTGAAAAAATCAAGCTTCCGTAACATGAAATGATATTAGCATGTCTCAGTGCAGCCCATAAAACAAAGAAGCACAAATAAAACTTACAATTTGCAGGAAAGCGTTTGTGATTGGCATTGTCAACACGGAGTTGCGATGCCTTGTAGACGTGTTGGATCATCACCTGCTTGCTTCCGTCAATCCCCTGCTTGAGATCCACTATGCGACCCTTCCAATGGTGTGACTTTAACCCTATGTATCTGCGAGAGACTTTGTGGGCTCCCCTTGTGCTTGGACGCATCGTCACCCACATTTCTTTTGCAAAGGTGCTTGTAACCCACAAGCCAGTGTCGTCTTGTTCGTTGCTGCTGCTAAAGGACTCCACCCTTGAACGAGGTCGGCGACTCATTGTGCTTGGCTAACCGATTAAGCTAAATGCTATGAAGTTGTAGGTGTGTGAGAAGATCTCTGCAACCTAATGCTAGCAGAGCATATAAGCTGGCAAGAGGAGTCAAGAATGTGTATAAGCTAGCAAGAGGAGAGTGAAGAATGTGTGCAAGCAAGAGAGGATGGACTTGATGGGAAAAAAAGTGGACTGTTTTCCAAGCTTTCCATAGCCAAGAAGATCTCTGCAACCTAATGCTAGCAGAGCATATAAGCTGGCAAGAGGAGTCAAGATATAAGCTAGCAAGAGGAGAGTGAAGAATGTGTGCAAGCAAGAGAGGATGGACTTGATGGGGGAAAAAGTGGACTGTTTTCCAAGCTTTCCATAGCCAAGAAGGCACAGAAAGATAGATCTAACTTTAGGAGGGAAGGGGAAGGCAGAATGGGGAGGGAGGAGGCCAAAAAAAGACTCTTTTAGTTAGAGAGAGACTCAAAACCGAATTGCTAGTTTTAGAGAGAGGAAGAGGGAGAGGGGAGAGGGAAAAGTAGCTTTAAATGAGGGATAATGATGGGGGGCGTTTCTAGCCCTAGCCCACTTTTTGAGGTGGGGTCATTTATGCCAGTTTGAGCTATCTTTATTAAAAAAAGGTGGGAAATTTGATTTTATTGAAAGATTTTGCATTTTTCAGCCCAATTTCTTTAAAAAAAAAACGTATGATTCAAGTTTGACCCCTACATATTAGGGGCAGGGAAACCCAACATTTTTCTTCACATGGTCTTCTCCCATTGCACCACTCCTTAATGACTGTCATTAGGCTTGGGGCAAATTAAAGGGCCCAAGAAGACCCCAAACAAGTCCTAATGTTTGTAAATGTGAGAGAACCTGTGAAAAGGTGAGAAGTATCTACTAGGAGAGAATAAAGCGTAGCATGAGGAGATTGAGGAGGTGTGGAGATATTCTAGGAGAGGTGGAGAGAATCAAGCAAAAGAGGTGGAGTGAATCAAGGAGAAATCAGTGGGATTGGATGCTTGGATGTAAACTCTATAAATTGAGGCATTGGCCTAATGAGAATTCGCTCGTTTTTAATTATCCATGCCTACATTAAGCTATCAGTTAATTACTACTAATCATATCTTAATTATCATCTAATCTCTTTGTTAATGATATTGATTCTAGCATTTGATCCACCATAGCTCATCACATTGCTGCAAATTTAACAATAATGACTTATGCAAAAGGCTTATATATAAGCCTTATGCATAGTGCTTCAAGCATTTTTGATGTGAAGTGCTATGCATGGAATTAGAGTATAAGCTTTTTTATTGTTTATAATCTCTTATTCATATAGCATATATGATGTCATGGTCTCTTTTTCTATGAATAAGGTATTCTCTCTATTCATAGAGTTTATATGTGTAAATACATAGCCATCACAATGCTTGCTAGACCTCCTTATGTTAGAGTTTAGTGAGGAGTGACTTCTCATGCTAATGTAAGGTCAAGCAAGTATTGTGAAGTGGGATCCTCTCACATATTAGATTATACATAGGATTGTCATTTTTGAGGTATTACATTGTTGTGTTGCAAGTCTTGTATTGTTGTCCTTGCATGTTATTACTAATCACTTTTTCTCATGTTATGTTTTATAGGTCTTGCATTGTTGTCCCCTCTTTTGGCTTGCCATTGTCGAGGTAAGCTCTCTTATTTATGTATTCATTAATGTAAGCTCACGTTTATTGCACCCTTGGGTGTTGGGTTTAGGGTTTACCATAGTGCATAAGGCTTATAACATAAGCCTTGCATAGAGTTTATGCATAGAGATATGGGGCATTATTGTAGGCCATCTAGAAAGTTGGTTAAGTCATGTTAAGAGTGGTTATCCGCAAGTAGGTGGTTATAGTGGAGGGGGAGCCATCGATCTTTTCACTATCCTTCTTGTAAAAGAGAAATTTCCTTTGGCTTTAATAGTGGGGAGCATACGGAAAGTCCTTGGAAGCTATCATCCAACAGGGACATTGTCCACCCTGCTTGTCTAAGCAGTATTGTAGAAGGTCTCAACAATGTTCTAATATCACATTTTGAATCTTTTTGTTTAAGCTTTAAGCATTCGTGTGTTAGAGAATTCTTATTTTGTTGCCTCTTTTGTTTTGTAGCTCTTGCACTAATCCTCTCTTTTGGCTTCACAAAAGAGAGGCAAGCTATCTTCTTCTTTTGCAAGCTTATCCAAGTTTTTCCTTTATTACATCCTGGGGTGTTGGGTTTAGGTTTATCTCTATGTGGAGGCTCTTGCAAGCTCTATGCATAAAGCATCTATGCATAGGCTCTATGCATAAGGCTTCTATGCTTAGGCTCTATGCATAAGGCTCTATGCATAGAGCACTATGCATAGGATTTATGCATAAGGCTCTATGCATAGGGATCTATGCATAGGCGCTATGCATTAGACTCTATGCGTAGGCTTTATGCATAGAGATTTATACATAAGTCTCTATGCGTTGAGCTTTATGCCTAAGGCTCTATGCGTAGAGCTTATGCATAAGGATCTATGCATAAGACTCTATGTGTAGGCTCCATGCATAGAGTATTATGCATGAGGCTTTATGAATAGCTTTTTATGAATATTTTAGACTTCAACAAATTGACTCTTATGCATGTATTTGGGTTGGGTTGTATGTGTAGATAATGTTGATCGACCCATCATAGGACCCAAATGTCACAAATCTGCAAGTGCTTCTGTATCGATGTCAGAAGAATTACTATCATTTGTTCATGGAGAAACAAGAGCGGCCTATGTTGGTGTAAGTCAACTCAACATTAGCAAGAAGAAAAGAAAATGTAAATAACCTCACTGTGGGGAACATGGTTTCTGTGCTTGCTATAAAGGACGAGAATGACTATATGTTTTAGCTAGCAAAAATCACTGAAATTCATGAGCAAAACAATCATGTATATAAAATAGAAATTCACTGGTAGCAACGTGGGATGATGCATTGACAAGAAGATATGATTTGGAGATGCTTAAAGGGATCAGAAAGGGGAGAAACTCATGTGGTAGTCAACATCGGATAAATAAGCTCAATTTGGAAGATGAAGAAATCCTTGTTTATGAGTTCATTTTATAAAAACTTGGTCGTCTATGCTAGAAAATTGTAAAGATCTTGATGGAAAAAGTGAAAGATTTATCTTATGGGGCGGCATGAGGTCTTAAGATGTTCCCTTTTTGGCATTCTAGAGTAAAATGCAAGGCTTTTGTTTTGGAAAACATGCTATTTTATACATGGTTATTCTTCTAATGATGTCAATTTTGTTGAGAGAAATTCCAAATCTAGCTATTTATTGATGCACATGTGTTTCTTGTACTTTCTAGGTAAAAAATGAGGTGAGGTGTAGTTTGGTGATTTTGTTGTAGTTTAAAATGATTGGATTTTTGGGGAATACAACTCAGAATAAGATTGAAATAAAGCAAAGCCCAAAGGTTTAAAGAATGTCATGACCACCATGTTCAGATGCCTACAAGGTTTAGGTCATGATGTTATCCATTCTATTCAAAGGGATTTACTAGATAAAGGATTGTTGTTAGCCAAGGAAAAAGATATAAAGATGCAAGATATGGCTTTGAGAATTTTAGATCAAGCGAGATAAGAAATTGCAAGAAGATATCATAAAGTTTTTCAAGGAGAAAGTAAATGATGACACTAAAAAATGGTGATAGGATTGGCTGGACCATAAAAGTACTAAGGACCTATATAATTAGATAGTTTCAAGCTATAGATCTTGGATTAAAAAATGCTCACACATGGTGTATAAAGGGAGGCAATTCCAAATGTAACTTCACGTTAACTCCAATGGATACATGACCGAAATCTTGTGGGGCAGGCATGACACCATCCGTATCCATGGGCCGTGTATATTGTGGGACATAATTTAGAGGGGACCACCATTACAATGGGGGAAAGTTTTTTGGATGCTATGAATAGTGTCATATCATCTTCCTCCATCAAAGGTTTGAAAAATTAATTCAAGCTTTGCTAAGTATTATAATTGAACCCTCACAATTCTACTTGCTAGCTTTTGCGAGTCCAAATCATCTTCGCAACCTAACAAATGCATTACAAAGCATTAGTGGTAAAGTTGAAATTGAGATTGGGTGCATTAACTTCAAAGATGAAAGAGAAACATTTGTGGCCAATGTAATCCAAGATTTCATTGTGGCAACCTTGTTATGTAAAGGCAATTCTCTTAATCATAGCGAGGGATACATGGGTATTATAAATAAATCATCAATCAAAGACATATATATAGATTTTGAGTGTATTGACCAAGAAAATGGTAGTACACATACCAAAAAAGAGTCATTAATTCATAATCAGCCAAGATCATGAATATGTATGTGATTTGTTTATAAATGGTGAAGAAACCATTCAAGGACTTGGTCTCAAGCAAAGAGTCATTAAATTAGTGTCATCATTTGAGGATGAGAAAGAGATACTAGAGAAGTTCTTGAAATTTGTGTAGAAAATGAAGACATTCGTGAGTGGGAAAATTTACCCATTCCAAACCAAGAATAGCCACTAGAAGATATCTAATAATCGATCCTTTACAGGTACGAGAGAATGTACCATTGAAAGAAGTATCTAGAGATACATTGGATAATTTTCTATGCCTTGCCTTCATGAAAAATTCGCAAGGAACAAGAACTGGGGTTGATGATACATGTCATTGATGAAAATCCTTAGATACTTTGTAATCATTTTCCAATAGTTTAAACTTGTAAAATAGTAATAGACTTGCAGTTGGACTGGTATATTTGATTTGATCTCATCATTCATCAAGTGTCATTGTTGACAGCTATGGTCTTAGACTTATACTAAGTTGCATGTTTACTCATTACGTGTAATATCTATTGGACATCATGCTGACATGCTTTTTGATCGATATTTATTGATAGTATTGTGTACCATGCAAAGTTAGTTTAGGACTCAAGTCTTATGTAGGAGTGTATAATATAGCACCTAAGTCTAGGATATTATGACTCAAATCATAGACTTTTTCCTTATTCTAGGACCAAGTTCCTACACCATAGTGCAAGGCCAAATCATAGACTTTTCCCTTAGTTTAGAAGGATGTCATACTATGACCCAAAGTCCTAGATCAACATAGTCTAGGACCTAATTCCTAGACCACAGTGTAAGGCTATATAGTCTAAGGCTTGAGTCGTAGATTATTTGACAAGGTGGAAGTATGCAACCCAATTCCCGATGGGAGCAAGCTTAGACTACCTACTTCAACACCAACCCCTTCTACAAAAAAGAGGAGGAATGATGAAGCATGTATCCAAACCTTCTCCAATCTACTAGTTGGTGTACAAAGTCGTTTAATCCCACGTGTGAATGGTAGCATAACAATTGCCTTTAAATACAAAGATGGTTCATAATTTACTAATCCCTCTACAAGCTCTTTTGGATGTGAGATGTAGGGCTTCAATTTAAAGGCCTACCCTAACCTTCAATTTGAAGGCTATAAAGTAACTTGACCTTTAAATTTTCATAGAGAAAATTTTAAAATAGTGCCCTCCTTTTGCAACCCTATTCTAAGAGGGGCCTTCTCTAGAATGTTTGAAGAGCTTTGATGCCCTTCATTTTTCAAAATTGTGACCTGTGTTTGCAACCCTTTTCTAAGCGGCCTTCTCTAGAATGTTTGAAGGGCTTTGATGCCCTCTGAAGGTTTCAAACTTCACCATTGGTGAGATGGCTAGGGGGCCTATCTTGTATTGGCTAGGTGATAGGCTGTTTGCGTGCGGTCTCAAGCCCAGACATGGCTAGACGATAGGCTGAGACGAATGATCGTGGGGAACTTTCACAAATTATAAGCATCCAATGTTGAAACTTAACATGCAATATAAAGCAAAGTATGAACATGAGAGTCCAAGTGCAAGCGGAAAAACAAAACAGAACATAGGAAAATGAGACGCTGATTACTGCATTGATAAGGAGAGACAAGTGGCAGCAATATTATGTTGGACCAGATTAAGCTTCTACAAGTTGGCGAGCATGCAGCAGCACTACTAGCTGATAAACGGCTGCACTCAATGGTATGCTAGGGTAATGACAAATTACCATAATCATATGGGCTTTCAAGAAGATTACGATAATCTGATGGGTTACGGCGGTAGGGAGAGTTAATCATCTGGCTCGCTTGTAAGAGCTGGTGAAGCGAAATCTGGCGTCTGAGATACTTGATATATTCTATGGCTTCGTCGAGCATCGAAGCCGTGTCCATCTTGTTGCCCCCCGGCACAAGCGTTTGCAGAATCTTTAACTTGTTGCTGATCATGTGCCGCCTCCTCCTCGCTGCAACCCCTTGCCGATGCACCGATACCTTGCTCCGCCGAGGACCAGGGCTTGAGATAGGACTAAGATTTAAAGTAAGAATAGGACTAGGGCAATTAGCGTTAATATTACGATTAGGGTTAGCGTCAAGACTCGAATTAGTGTTACCGTTTGTCCCTGGCTCTTCGTAGATGAACACCTTAGTACTGCTGGAACTAGAAATAGGATTAGCATTAGGGTTAGCTGGGCTGAACCAGTTGGGATTAGGGCCTAATCCTTGCTTTGTCTTGCATTGCGCTTTACTGCTGATTGCTTCATGAGAGTCTAGTCTTCTTGACTCTTCAGCAACTATGGCAAACCCTACGTTAGAGCACAATTCATTACCAAGTTCATACCTTTGTCCAAACCCTGTTGTAGAGCTTTTCCTCCTTAATGGCTCTTCAATACTTGCAAGGCCTTGTCCAACTGCGGCTCCATTATTTGCAAACCCTTGTTCAAAAAAGCCAATCAAGCTCTTCGTATGAGGCTCTTGTACAGTGCTATGCGTTTTACTGCTCATTGCTTCATGTGGTCTTCTTGACTCTTTGATAACTAATGCTAGCCCCTGCTCCAACCCTAGGTTAGAGATCTCTTCATTAGCACCTGCATGCCATTGTCCAGCCCATGTAGCTGTAGAATTCGTCCTTGACTCTTCAATGCGTACAAATCCTCGTCCAACTGTACTTACACTAAAATTCTTGGGTGGCACTTCAATAATATTTGCAAATCTTTGCTCAATGAAACCAGTGGAGTTGGTACTAGGCTCTTCTACATGAGCACTTGTAAACCCACTATCAGCCGGAGAGCTAGGTTTAATGCGTTTGCATGGTGCACTGTAGCAGCTGTTATACGCGGAATTCTGATCTTGAGCTGATCCTGAGAGTACTGTGTTGCCCACAAAATCAATGCTGTGCTCCTGCTGCTTCTGTTGTGCACTACCATAGACAAGCATGATCTCTGGCAAACACGTTGATGGGACGATTATATTGGCCCCTAATGTAATATACCTAGGAGGATTACCTGTAGAAAAACAGTTTTCCAGAGGAAGAGCTTGATTCAAGTTCTCTTGTAGCTCTAGTGGTGTGATGCTACAAGGGGATGTATAGCAAGGATAGCAACAGTTTTGGACAAGAGGGGTGCTTGGCAACTGAGAAAGTGTATCAGCTTGTGATATGACGGTGCTGCTGCAATTATGGCATGCTGGGCTGGTGTATAAGCCAACGTTTTTAAAGGCAAATTGGTGCAGGGCGCAGTTGAAGGGTGCCTGTGTTGATGGAGTTAATATACTACTGGCTTGATGTTGGAGTTGTGGTTCGTTTGAGCAAAACATTACCTCAAATGGAAAGTCCTCGGCTACACCTTGGTGCGCAATACTGTCAGCACACACATTGGCCGAACAAGGAAAGTTATGTTGCTGTAGCAAGGGTACGGTGGAGGGAAGCTCCATGGAGAAGAAGGCAAGGGGTTAGGGAGGGAAACAGTGAGGAGAACAGTAGAAGACTATGGGCTTCTCTGTGCTACTTTGAAGAAGCTGATAACTGTTGGTTAAAAGCAAGCTGCAAGCTCACTCAAGAATTCAAAGTTGGAAAAAAAAAAGTCTACAAAGACTGAGAAGAAGCTGGAGTACAAGGACGCGAGGGTTGAATATATTAACATAGAAAGGACTTGAAGGTATGCACATTATAATGAATGCATAAAGGATTTGAAAGGGTGTAAGGGATATTGATATAGAAAGGACCAGAACAGGCCTGTATCGATGGATGAAAATTATATTGCATTGATTTGATTTGATTTGTGCTATGAAACATCGCCCAATTAACAGTCTCTTTTCGGATTGCAAATTTGCAGGCAAGCTTTGGATACAGTGAAACTTAGTCATCATCATGACATGCACAATGTGTTATTAATCAATTAAGAGTCCATATTATACCATCTAATTACAGCTCTCCTCTCTTAATCGTCATGTTTCCAGTGTGTCTAGGTGATTTTTAAGGACTCCTGCTTTTTATGTACTAAAAACATATAAACCTATCTTAAATTAATAAAATCACTTTCATTGCCATGTTACACCAATGTTTTGAGGAAATTATGTCTGTAAATAAGATTAATGTAAGCAATAACACTTAAATCACTATAGTAATGGGGCCATCACACTTTCTTACCTCTACATAAACTACTATTTATATTTGTTTTCTTAGCCAACCTTAGTTTTTTCGCTACCTTAAGTGTAAGACAAGACTTAATTACTCTACCTCTCAATACACAAATATATATATATATATATATATATATATATATATATTTGTTTTCTTAGGCCACCATAGCTATTTTATTACTTCAAGTGTAAGACAAAATTTAATTCCTACAGTGATGAGCCCATCACAATTCATATATACTTACCTCTCAATAAACTATGTATATGAGGATTGTATATGTAAGACCACCATAGCTATGTTGAGCTTCCATGGCTTCACATTCCAAGATTAGAAACCTCCAAGGAAATATCTAGGGGTTATTTAATTTGCAAAATGGCGATAATATGAGGTCATATGAAAAGTGTTGGACTATTCTACAAAGAAAGTTTAGAGCCTTTTTTAAAATTACCCAAACTCAGTAATTTTGAGTGAGCACCAAAAACATGTAACATGCCATCATATCAAATAATAATATGGAAAGATTTTCCTATAAACCTATCTCTATGTATACCATGACATTGTAAATTAGATAATAATATGAAATTATAGATAACAATACGTATAACATGACATTGTAAATTAGATAATAATATGAAATTATAGATAATGATACAAAAATAATTCCCTAGTGTAGTTTCTATACCTACAATACATTCTTCAACCTGTCTATGTGTATACCAAGATTTGCCTTTTTTTTACAAAAACTTGGTAACCCTATAATACATTAGTTCCATGATATATAGCTTATACCTCTTTTCCCATGCTCTCAATGCCCTAGATGATAAACACCATCATATGATGTAGTTTCCATTAAACATACCTTCAAGCCCTTAATGTATTTGATCATGTTCTGCGTGCCTCTCTCTTCACCCAAGTAATGTGCGGAGACTACCAATCCTACAAGCTATTCAACAACTTCAAGAACACTTAGGATTTTTATGATTATTGACGTCATGCATATTCAACCATACCTTAGTCCCTCAACAAGTTATTTAGCACCTTGTAATCATAACAAGACCTCAAAAAAGAGGTGATGAGGTATGTATATGCAAAGGTGTGTCGTGTGGCACCTAGGGAGAGAGATATAGACTCTATGCATGTGTGGCAGCTCAAGGACAGAGATATAGATTCTAGAGAGATTGATGATATATAGATTGTAAGAGATTTGAATTTGAATTTAATATCTCAATCCCATAGTCATCCCTAGTCGTGGAAGATGGGTAAGGCTACTAGTGTATATGCAGGTCAAATGTTAATGATAGTCATGCTTGGATGCTTACATAGTTAACACATAGGACTAGATCAAATGTTAATGACAGTCATGCTTGGATGCTTACATAGTTAACACATAGGACGGTAGTAGTAATATGTACATTTATGTAACATTTGGCATTGAGTCCAATAACAAACTCTTGAATAAAAAAATCCTCGAGTGGAAAAGGGAGAAAAAACTAATTTAATGAGAAGAACTGAATAGGGATTGCAATTCGCGATATTGATGTTAGTCGTAGATCCGGCCTCGGGGTGGTACAAAAGGCCTGGCTTTAGTTGGGTTTATTGGCACTAATACAAAAGTACATGCCCCTTTTCTGCGCAAACGGCAGACGTACTTACGAACAAATACTATGGCTTGCTAGACGTACTTACGAACAAATACTATGGCTTGCTGCTACGTACAAATACCATAGCTTGCTGGCAGCCTCTGCGTTGAGACTTCATCACGCTTGTTCACTTTTACACATAGAGCCTCCCTTAACCTTGCCAACTTACCTCTCTAACTAGTGTAACGAACTAAGCCTGCTCAATTAAACTAAACACTTTCACAGATGAGAGACAGAGAGAGAGAGAAGGAGAGTACGCAGTTAACTTCATTGTATATTATCTTGATCAAACGGTCATATTTATGTTTTACAAAGGGGTGACGTTTGGCTGTTCGGTTTTGCCTTATGGCGTTTAAGTTTATTATTTATTATTTAGTTTCGTTTGTGTTTATTATATTTGTTATTATTTAGGTTCGTTCACAGTCACAACGAGTCCTCTCAACCAGTGGTGCTCAAATCAAATTTGAAGCTTTCGTGCATCAAATTAGCCCTTCAAACCCTCTAAAGGAGGGCCGCTCTTAGAAAATAGGGTTCCAAAAGACACAACCTAGCAGTAAGGCGTTGAAGTCCCTCCAAGCATGAGGTACTGGGTTTAGAACCTGCTGGGTGTTGACGGCTGCATGAAAGCACACACCCACACGAGCATAAAAGATCCCAAAAATAAAAAGAAAATAGGGTTGCAAAAGAAGTCACACAAGGCCACTCCTTTTAAAATTTCTCTAAATTTTAGACTTAACATATATATATTTTGAACATAAACCTAGTTTATGGCCTTCAAATTGAAGGTTATGAAAGGTCAACCTAGTTTATATATGGCCTTCAAATTTCAGCCCTCCTCTCAACCTTGTAATTTTGCACACTTTAACATTCTTTGGAATGTGAGTAATATTGTCTTCTTGAAACAAGGAATTGGTATTTATTGCATCTCCAAGCTTACCAAAACCCAATGTGTATTAACTTTTCTTTCTTTATCTCTTTGGTCTTGTGAATCTAGCTGTTAATCTTTCTTGCATTTACAAGATTGTGTTTGGACCCTATGGTGTATTAGCTAATTTTATCAATGGAGTTACATACTTACATATAGTTACCATAGATTGTTTAATTACTAGCTTGTTCACATTAGATATAGTCTCCCTTATTAGACATACTAAATTACCACTGCCTCATAGTCTTCAATCTGTTAACAACACTACCTATGCTTGAGGGAGGTTAGTGACATCGAGGTAGTGCATTGCCAACAATATGAGTATATAGTGCACCAACTCGATGGTGGGGGTAGATACAAGAGGTTTGAGGTCGTCCTGGAAAAACATACTCCATGTGCATTGTCGCTACACCTTTTAGAGAGCATGTTTACCATTATATATGACACACCCATGTGCTAAGTGGCAGGACTACCACTTTCATGCGTGCTTGGAGCAATTTATCATTCGTGTGGTCATCTCTGCAGTGAACTTTGCTAAGAACTACACATTACAGTCTGAGTACATCATGTATAATATCTTTGATTTCTTTGTGATGTAATAAGATAATATATTATCAGGAGATACAATGCGAGTACTACTTTGTTGAGAAGTACACATTCTCACATTACCAAAACCTACAATATAAGTACTACTTTTTAGAGCATGTATAACATCTTTGATTTCTTTGTGTTATAATAGATAGCTTTTAACCATTGTATATTAAGATAAAATTATATTCCACTTATGGCTATTTTCGTGCATATTAGTTATCGTCATGCAGAGATAAACTTGGATGATGGAGATGTCAGCACCCTCAAGGCTCACATCATTATCACGGAGTACCATTTTTACATTAGTGATGATCGCTCACATGATGCACATTTTGTACACAGCATTGTTTCTCCCTTCATGAAACATTTATGAGGGATTGTGGGGTCACATGGCATGAACAATGGATTTGATCTAACAGATGTCATGGTCAAAGCAAGTCTTTGAGGCAATTCTATTAGCTATACAAGTGGAACTCAGAGCCTAGAAGACGTATCATTTGGAGATTTTTATGGGAAGGGGTAGCATGACGGTGCTGGTACATGTGTGAAGTGTGCTTTTTAGATCATCACTAGCTTTAGCATGATGTAAAAGGTTTATAAATGTAGAGCAAATGGTGGTCTTCTTATCCCGCACATAGAAAATTCAAGGATGGTCATGAGATTCTTTGAGTGTGTGGATGGAAACATTATTGATCGCTTGGTGGCATTTGCGATTATGTGATAGCTCAAGGTACTTTGGGCTTCCACTCCATTTGGAGAACCTCTCACAACAATCCCACTATCTTCACATGACACAAAAAGATGCATGGAGGGGGACTGGGGTGAGTTTGTCATGTCTACATGGGAATATTTTTGGAGCAAGCTAGTGACAATACCATGGCATTTTGTACCTATGGCACATATTGGTGGTGCCATGTTTGTAGTTGACTATGACAAGCTTACAAATTTATTAACAAAGGATGATGTCTTTGGTGCCATTTCTCCCAATGGAAATGAAGACCAGGTAGACTACTATTTGTTGTGATGCTAATGGCTATTGCCCAATAATCTCATCAACTAGTCATGGATACACAGCAAGATACCGAGGTGTCTCGATGCCACCATGTTGAGAAACCTATCAACTCTAGTGAAAGAAGTGCTCGACATGATGCTCTGTGTGATGGCCCGAGTTCAAAGATGAGCCTCGTCACTTACGTTGTCTTGGCTTAGCTATGGATAGTTTCAATCCCTTTGGCATCAAATCCACATAGTGGTCTTCTATATGGCCGATTGTTTTGGTTAACTACCGTATCTCCCCCCATGGTTGGAAATCAAGAAGGGGCATCTCTTGATGCTTGCTCAGTACCGAGAAAGCATAAGGTGAAGAACGTTACCTTGCAATGAGCTAGAGGATCTTTGGAGGGGGATTGAAGTCTATGATGTGTCTCATCCTCTACACCAATGCAACACTATGGTGAAGGGGATTTTAGCATGGATAATGCATGACTTTCTCGGATATTCCGAGTGTTCATGCACATTTCTTCCCTTGCTTATGCTTTTCATTCAATATGTGGTTATTTGTACTTTAATATAGTAAGCGTTTTAAAGGGTAGCCACAAACAATCATTCTATATTGTTTTTATATAGGGCTCATTACTAGTGGGTACCATGCATGTCCAATTTTTGGGCCCTCACTTGTTTGTGAGCGACCATCAAGCATAAACTTGTGGTCATATATGACAAACATCGTCTTTCCTCTCACTTATCCACAGGATATTCCATGTGATGTGGAGTCACATGTGATGAGGGAACAACAATGGGATGAGAATTGGAAGAGGGAAGAGTCCACCACCTCGAGGGATGAGTCGTCACTCAATCTTCTTTCATCTACCATATTGGTGTGAGTTGAAGATAAACCATATACTAGATCCCATGCATATTTTTATGAATGTATCAAAAAACATTTGGGATCATTTAAACTTCTCAAATCTTGATAGAAAAGGGGAAAGATATAACTTGAAGGCAATCAATCGCCTCCTCGTGCATGAGTATCTGAGGGTGAGAGTGGCACGATTATCATTCCAAGCACACCATGGAGACTTAAAAAGAAAGAGCAAGAGAAGGTGAAGAGTAATATAACCTCTTTTCCTACACCCACGGGAGTTACGGATTCATCAAACAGTGTATTCACAATTACAAGGAAGAAAGGGATGGAGCAATTGTATGCCTTCAAGTCTCATGAGATTGGCATAAGATGATGTAAGTAATCTCACCTTTTCCTCATATATATATTTATACATCTATGCTTTCATATGTACATCTTCATTCTCTTATTGCATGTATGCTTCATCGTACCAATTGCTATTGTTGGATGTGGTGATAAGAATGTGAGATCGGATATCTACAAGATGGCAGAAGTTGTCAGGTATAAATTTAACTTTAAATCATGTTATTTTGCAAGTTATTTACTCTTATGTAACTAGCCCTCATATTGTTATATTTTGATGAACATATTTGGTTACATAGATTAACATCATTCAAGGAGATTGACCCCTCATGCATATCGGCTCCTCGTTTAACTACAATAGAGGCTATATGATTGATTGAAGAGAGCTTCCCTCACACAATACTCACTTCACAAATGCATGTTGTGGTTCACTTGGTTGATGAAGTGGAACTTTATGGTGTGGCGAATAGTAGATGGTTGTTCTTCCTTGAAAGATTTATGAAAACCTTGAAGGGGTTTGTAAAGAGCAAGGATGGAGGGGAGCATGGTAAAGGATGCAAGATTCTCTTGTATATATCACGTTCCACCTCTCTCAACAACAAGTGGACCTAGCCATGCCAATATAATGGACCAATGAAGAGGACGAGCGAATGGTTTCTAATATCCCACAAGGAAAGGGTGTTGGAATTAGGGTTGCAGGAATGCACACACAACTTCAAGAAGATGAGGAAGCTTGAGCACAACACAGTAGTGTATTATGAGTGCCAAAAATGAAAGATAACCAACCCTAAAAGATAATGGGCGTATATACAATGCACGGGGGAAAAAACCTCCTAGTGAGGGAAAAAGTGCCCCTGCGGTCCTAAGTGTGTTCACACACATCACTACTATAATATGGTAACAAATCCCCCCTGGAGTGATGCGGTGAACAAGAGCTAGCACTCATGTATAGGGAAGTGTCTAGCTATGTGGACGAATCCACAAAAGGGAGTAAGCCCAAAGCTTTGCGAAAAGCTTCGAACTTCTCACGAGGCAGAGCCTTTGTGAAAAGGTCTGCAAGGTTATCCTGTGTTGGCACATAAGCCAAACTGATCTCTCCTCCAGAGAGTCTCTCCCTGACATAATGGTAGTGCACCTCAATGTGCTTCGTACGAGCATGGAACACTGGGTTCCGCGCAACTGCCAATGCGCTCTGACTGTCAGTGAAGATGGTGGTGGCAGATGGCTGCCCAACACCCAAATCAGCCATAAGGCGTCTGAGCCACACACACTCAACCGTAGCTGTGAAAGCTGCCCTGTACTCAGCTTCACAACTAGAAGTGGCCACAGTAGGCTGCTTCTTGCTCAACCATGATATGCATGAGCTTCCAAGCATGAAGCAAAAACCACTCGTGGACACGCGTGTGTCATAACAACCAGCCCAGTCAGAATCTGAAAAAACATGTAAATCTGGCGGCAATGATCCCCCCTTGGGATAAAACAACCCAAGATGCCGAGTACCACTCAAATAGCGAAAGATACGCTTCACTGCCTGCCAATGCTTAATGCCTGGGCTATGCATAAATCTGCTCACCTGTGAGACTGCAAACTGAATGTCTGGCCTCGTAATGCATACATAAATGAGGCAACCAACAGCTGTCTGATAGAGTGTGACATCAAAGTGATCTCCAGCATCATGAAGACTCAACTTCAAACCTGTCTCCATTGGAGTAGCAATAGGCTTGCAGTCTTCAAGGCCAAATCTCCGCAACAATGTTTCAATATACTTTGTCTGACACAAAGCAATACCTCCATCACACTGCTTAAATTGTATCCCCAAATAATGATGCAAATGCCCCAAATCTGACATCTCAAAAGAGGCATTCAAATCAGCCTTAAAATCAGCAATATGACTCTCATTTGGTCCTGTGAGCAGCATGTCATCGACATAGAGAGCAATGATTAGATGTACACCATCCACACTTTTAACATACAAAGTGCTTTCTGTTGGACTATTCTGAAACCCATGTGCAGTCAAATATGCATGTATTTTTTCATACCAAGCTCGTGGAGCTTGCTTTAAACCATATAAAGCCTTTTTTAACCTGCACACTTTGTTTTCCTGCCCTCTTTGAACAAAACCACGAGGCTACGATACATACACCTCCTCATGCAAATCTCCATTTAAGAACGCAGTCTTTATGTCCAGCTGATGTACATTCCAACCATTATGAGCTGCTAATGCACAGATGCTACGAACAGTGGTCATACGACATGTGGGAGCAAAAGTCTCATCAAAATCAATGCCCTTCTCTTGAGCATAACCTTTTGCAACAAGCCTAGCCTTATGGCGATCCACTGTGCCATCAGGCTTACGCTTCAATTTGTATACCCACTTAGTGCCAATGGCCTTCTTGCCAGGGGGCAAGTCACATAAAGACCATGTACTATTCTTCATAATAGCATCGTATTCTGCTTGCATAGCAGCCATCCAATTTTCTGAACTTTGTGCCTCATCAAATGAAACAGGCTCACTTTCATCGCACATACTAGAAACAGCCAATGCATAACAATCTGACGCATAAGAGGCACCATGAGAGCCAGAACGAGTGCGACTAGACAAAGGGGCATCCAACTTGCTGTCACGCAAAGTCTGCACCAGCCATCTAGGCATATTCCTAGAGCCCTCAATCTCTTGTCTCTCATTTTCAAGTGCATCATGCACATCTGCATCAGATATAGGCTGATCTGTGCCATCATTTAAAACCTGCATAGGCTGAAAAACTGCCTCATGAGGTATTGCACTTGACTGTGCACCACTGAAAGAGGCAACAATGTATCATAGACATCACGTGAGCTGATATCTGTCTCCTTAGTACATGAAACCAAGGGCTGAACTGCATCTTCCACAAATACAACATCACGGCTAACCAAAATGCGCTTTGTCTGTGGATGATACAAACGATAGCCTTTGCTCTCAGCACTATATCCAACAAAAATACATTTGACAGCTTTGTCATCCAATTTTCTGCGATGTTGCACAGGCACTAATGCATATGCCAGGCAACCAAAAACACGTAAATGGCCAACAGATGGCTTGCGGCTATGCCAAGCCTCATATGGAGTGACAACCTGTAATGCTTTGGTGGGACACCTGTTTAGTACATAAGTGGCACACATGACAGCCTCAAGCCAAAAACCATGTGGTAGACTTTGACTCTTAACCATACATCTTGCCATTTCCATGAGAGACCTGTTTTTTCTCTCAGCCACACCATTTTGCTGTGGTGTATACGGCACTGTACATTGGTGTTTTATCCCACACTCAGCCAGAAATGCATTAAATTCTGAAGACATATACTCCCCCCCTCGATCTGAACGGAGGGTGCCCATCTTACTTTCTGACACATTTTCAGCCATAACCAAAAACTGTTTGAAGCACAAAAACACTTAGGACTTTGCCTTCAAAGGATATACCCATGCATGCCTGGTAAAATCATCAATGAAAGTCACGAAGTAAAGGTAGTTTCCAAATGATGGAGTTTGCATGGGACCACAAACATCACTGTGAACAAGCTGCAATCTGCGTTGATCAGCTCTCACTGATCCATCTTTGGGAAAGGAAGCACGCTGCATTTTACCCAATATGCAGCCCTCACAAACATGCTTGACAGGTGCCTCAAGCTTAGGCAAAGAAGACACCATTTCAGATTTCTGCAGGCGCAGCAAACTTGCAAAATTCAGATGACCAAAACGTGCATGCCACAGTTTTGCATCTGAAATAGCCTGCGTATCCATAATAGCACATGCTGAATCCTCTACACATTTGCCATCCATATTGAGCTTATACAGCCCTCGACATAGTGAACCAGATGCTACAATGATGTCACCACAAGAGAGATCATGAACAGTACATCTGTCATCCACAAATTTTACAACCAAACCTGTTTTGGCAAATGCGGAGACTGACAGCAGATTCTTTTTGATCCCTGGCACATACAATGCATCAAAAAGTGTAAAGGTGTTGCCATTTGCAACATTCAGCACAATCTGTCCAACTCCTTCAACGGGATAAGAGGAGTTATTGCCACAAGTGACAGTATTCCCTGTGGGAGCAGACTCAAGGAAAGTGAATAAACTGCGCTGCGAGGTGATATGCTTAGTGGCACCACTGTCAAAGTACCATACATCTGAATCTACTGCAGACATACATGTGTCATGCAAAGATGGGTCATAACTGCACTGCGCATTGAATGCCCATTCTGTATCTAGCACAACATTAGCAGATTCATTGTTAGAAGGAGAGGCATCTGCAACAGCCATACCAGCCTCTTTCTTCTTAGCCTCTTTCGCAGCCAGCTTAGGACACGCTTTGATGACATGATCATTTCCCTTACAGTACTTGCAAAATGTCTTCTGTTTGTCACCCTTCTTCTCATCTTTGTCTTCCTTCTTTGGTTGCGCAGCATTTGCAGATTTCTGCTTACTAGAAGAAAAGCCAGCTTTACCTTTCCCGCTTCTCTGACTAGCAACGGAAGCTTGATCTGCGACACGCATAATATTCCTGTTTTGCCTTGACTGGTCTTCTTGCAGCAAAACAGAAACTAACTCCTCAAATGATAAGGCATTGGGATTGCCTTTCATCATCAAGCGAAGAGTGGAAGCAAAACCCTGATAAGAATCTGGTAGACCATTCAAAACAGTCTGCACAAGTGAACTGTCTGACAGGATTTCATCTGCAGAAATGAGCTGCTCTTTGAAATCCTTGATCTTTGTCAAAAAGCTATCCATAGAATCACCTTCGTTCATATGCTCACTCTCCAACTGTTTTCGGAGATAAGCAACACGAGCCTCATTTCTTGCCTGATACAATGTGGCAAGTACATCCCAAGCATCCTTAGAAGTCCTGCAGGAGCAAATATGTGGGATAATGGTACGTTTGACAGACAGCGCAATCAAGGCATGAGCCTGTGCATCTCTACCATCCCAACGAATCTGCTCTGCTGAAAGTGGTGGTTCTCGAACAGCTGCTACAGCACTTGTGCCTGCCCCATCATCAACAGTACCTGTTTCTGATGTGTTTGCAGCATTCCCAGCCACAATAGGACGTGCATCAATACCCTGCACAATGTTCCATAACCCCTTTGCTACCAATACATGTCGCATCATATATGCCCACAATGGATAGTTGGTGCCATCCAACTTATCCTCAGCAGCCAACATGCGGAATACATCATTGTTGTCAGCCATGGCCAATGACTGTACTACTAGATGTAAATGCTGTCTGTAAGAGGTAAACCTGTATAAAATCGACCTGTGCTATGTAGCACAGCCCAAAACAGACGAATGGGCACCTGTCCTGCAGATTTTAATCTTGACAGAAAATCTGCACAGTAGGACGATTTTGCCTGCGCAGTACTTGGAATGCAAAAACGGAGGGCGAAATGACTTCAGATCAAAATTCTGAAACGAACAAGCCATACGGGCTTCCCCACGGCATATACTAACCTGCAGACGCTCGTGAAACCTCGTCGCAATCGGAGGAGATGAAGCGGCAGGTGCCGGTGATGCTGCCCGGGAGGAGGAAGCCTCCTCTGATACCAATTGTTGGAATTAGGGTTGCAGGAATGCACACACAACTTCAAGAAGATGAGGAAGCTTGAGCACAACACAGTAGTGTATTATGAGTGCCAAAAATGAAAGATAACCAACCCTAAAAGATAATGGGCGTATATACAATGCACGGGGGAAAAAACCTCCTAGTGAGGGAAAAAGTGCCCCGGCGGTCCTAAGTGTGTTCACACACATCACTACTATAATATGGTAACAAAGGGAAAGCCTCAAAGGATGGACGAAGCATTGAGGAAAAAGAGCAACACATTCTGCATCCTCCATAAGGCCACAATGGAGAAGTGGATCCAAAGAAGTTAGAAAGAGGTGAAAAGAGGAGAGGAAAGATTTCAAGAGAGCAAAATCACACTCAGAGTGCACGACATTTCTATATTGGTCTTATAGGTGGCATTATCAGACAAGCATAGAGATCATTTAGTGGTTCTTCAAGATTATGCATGGGAAGGGGGAGCATGACGGAGTAACCACGTGTGTTTACAAACTCTCATTGCCAACCTTTTCATGATGTAGACCGATTTTGAGATGCATCCTAGGTGGTGCATTGGTGTGGTCATCACTTTAACAAAGAGTGTAGCAACTTCATATATCTATTGTTGTGATGCAAGGTTGTGAGGAGGAATTTTTAGTGTGTTATTCAATGTTTGTTCGAGTGCTTGGGTGTATCATCACTTTAACAAAAAGTGTAGCATCTTCATATACCTATTGTTATGAGGCCAAGGTTGTGGGGAGGCATTTTTGGTGTGTTATTGAATGTTTGTTGGAGTGCTTGGGTGTATCCTTCTATGACTAGTCTAACTTCCTTCTAGTTATTACTTGGATAACCATTAAGGATTTGATCCTAGTTCAATTTGTACTTACATCGACCTTGAAATATTCCAAAGGAGTATGCCAGGTACTCCACCTTCCTTATTGTGCCCTCTTTAGTTACGCTAGAGTCTTCTAGGTAAATTGTGAAAGTGGAAGTAGTTTTTAAAAAAAGGAACGCCCAAGAAGATAACCATTACCATATGAGATCTTAGTAGGACTTTTGGCTCTTATAGTTAGAGGCCTTGGGACCGTAGCCTTAATCTTCATGGGATGTGACCTTGTGGCTAAAAATGTACCAATAAAGGGCTTAAAAAACCATCATTGTCGAGGTACCTGGTGGTTCTTAGATACTCTTGTATGAGGTCTCTAGGCCATTACTTGGGTCTCTATAGGGTGGTGCCCTACTCTTACATTTTTACCTTAGAATCAAAAACCCAAAAAAGGAAAACAATAAAAGGGGAAAATATTCTAATAAATCACTTAGCAATTTCATTTATGAGACTAGATAATAGCTAGAGATGGTTTTACAAAAGTGATAATGTGTAGAGACTAGGGTCATAACCCACGACATGTTTCTTGAGCAATTTTGTTTCAATTGAATTTAGACCAGCCTTAATATTATGCCTATCTTAACTAGGAAACTTTGACTAGTCATAACAAAAAATTCCTCATTGCTTGATAAGGTGTTTGCATCATCTTAAATTTTAATTATTTTCCATTGGAACACCTTATTGGTTATACCATGTTTCTTTGCAGACCTTACAAGACCTCCGACATTTCCAACGCCAATATGAATCCAGTGTACGGCCTTGACACATCTTCATTGACAGATTTTAAGGATAGATTTTTATTAGAAAGGGGGGCACTACAATAAAATGAGGGTCTAGCAGTAAAAATAGTAGTTTTTTTATAACTACAAGCGCAGTTAGGTGTCGGGTCATTTTTGCTGCTAGAAACACTGCTATTTTTTGTGCAATGGGTTCGCTACTCAGAGAGAAAACAGCAACAAAATTAATGGTGTTGAGCAGCGATATTTCGTTGTTTTGCCCCCACCAGCAAAATATCGCTCTGTCCAACAGTGATATTTTACTGCTATTTTTGCTCTACTGAGCAACAACGGCTAATGCTTTCGCTACTTAGTAGCAAACAAAAAAAAAACACTTTGGGGCAGACTAGGGAGTCTACACAGGAATCCCCAGGGATGATTTTCAAGGTGAAAGTTCCCCGAAAGGTTTTAAGACACTTCCCTATCATTCCTTGCATCATCCAGCACATGTTTAAATGTAAGGGATTACATAACACATGACATGGCATGCTACTCATTGCTCGAATGATGACATCATGAGGATTGTAGCCAATTCACTCGCATGGCAACATGTGGAGCATCAATGGCCAGAGTTTAAAGATGAGCCTTATCACTTACGTCTTGGCTTGGGCATGGATGGTGTTAACCCATTTGGCTTCAAGTCCACATCATGGTCTACTTGGCCTATTGTATTGGTGAATTACAACCTTCCTCCATGGGTGGCAATCAAGAAAGGCCTATTGTATTGGTGAATTATAAGCTTTCTCCATGGGCATGGATGGTGTTAACCCAAATGGCTTCAAGTCCACATCATGGTCTACTTGGCCTATTGTATTGGTGAATTACAACCTTCCTCTATGGGTGGCAATCAAGAAAGGTCATATCATGCTTGCTCTCCTTGTACCAAGCAAATATAAGTTGGAAAACATGGATGTGTAACTCGAGCCTTTGATTAAGGAGCTTGAGACACTATGGCGAGGTATCAAAGAACATCACGTTTCAAGGGCAATAAATAGGTGTGAGACGGAGGTGAAATGAGTTTTGCTTTGGAGGACGATGCATGACTATCCGGGGTTCTCGGAGTACTCAGGTACCTACTTGAACATTATATGCATAAATTTTAGCCTTTAAACTTTAAGTTTATATCTCTATCTCAATCATCTCAATTAAAATAGGTTTGGCAACCTCCGGACATCATGCATGTCCGATTTGTGGACCATCACTTATTTCTGAAAGACCCTCTACACTTAAGAAGGTGGTGTATTACAAACATCATCAATTTCTCCTCCTTCACATCCCAAGTATGTGCCACATGATGTCTCACCGCTTGTGATGAGAGGTAGAGATTGGTTTGAGGCATGGAGAAGCACTCCCAATCCACCACCAAATGGGATGTCTAGACACTCAATTTTCTTTCGACTTTCATATTTGTGTGACATGAAGATCAATCATCTCCTATATCCCATGCATATCTTCAAGAATGTGGCAAAAAATATTTGGGACCATTGGTAAAAGAGATACAAAGGGTGCAAGTTATGACTTACAAAACATTGGATGCCTTCAAAGTGCATGGCTAATTGAAAGTGAGAGTGGTAAAATAGTCCTTCCAAAGGCACCATGGGTATTAACCAAGAGAGATAACAATAAGATGAGAAGTGTGATCGCCTCTTTTCATACACCAACGGAAGTAATGCATTCATTGAAGGGTGCCTTCACAAAGACCAAAAATAAAGGAGAGGAACAATAATATGGCCTCAAGATACATAATTATCACAAGATTTACAGGTATATAAATATTCACTTTTTCATTTTCTCTTTGTGGTACATAATTTGTACGCTCATATACGAACTTCCATTTTTTTCTATGCATAGTCTATTCTTCCAATTGCTATAGTTGGTTGTGGAGACAAGAAGGTGAGAGAGGCTATTTACAAAATGGGAGGCTTGGTGAGGTATGAATCTTCTCTTCAATTCTCTAAGTTATATTCCTTATTTGGAATTCTTATGCGCTCACAAGTTATGTATTGGTAAATAGTACACATAATTGCTATGTATGTAGGTACATATCCTTAAAGGAGATAGATCCTACATCCATTGAGATGGATCGTCTGAATGCTATTGAGGTAGTGTGTATGAATAAGGACAACTTCCCTCGAACAATTCTCACTAAGGGAATTGCATCTTATGGTGCATTTGGTTGATGAAGTGGTGTTGTGTGACATTGTTCATATTGGATGGATGTTTTTCCTTGAAAGGTTCATGAAAACCTTGTGAGATAAAGAGCAAGGTCAGAAGCAAGCATGGCAGAGGGATGGTTGATGCAAGAGTCTCTTGTGTATATCTCAAAACATCTATCTCGCATAGATCCTTCCATGCCACGATTATGGAGCAATGAGGAGAATGACCGACTAATCACTAATGTGCCTTAGAGAAAAAGAAGGCAACAAGGATTGTATGAAGCATTATCCCACAAGGTGAATACATTCTGCATTCTAAATAGTCTCATCATGGAGAAGTGAATTGGGAGACACAAGGATGCAATGAATAGACGAAAGGATAAGAGAAGAGCTTTCAAAAGAGCAAATAGACGCTTGCCATTCCCGCCTAGCTTGGAACCTCTACCAAATGTGATCAATATAGAATGGCTTCGTATGGAAATTACAATGACATCGCAAAATGGAGAGATGATCACAAGAGAAGAGCATGAGTATGCAAGAGGATTTAAACCTCAAGTAAGCACATTCTTCATCTTTATCTCATGTATATAACTTGTTTAATGCACTATATATACTAAATGTCATGCTTTTGTTTAACTTTAGTACAAACTATATAATGCAATATGGTCTAAGGGAAGGCACTTTCGCACAGGAGCATGTGGATTCTAAAAGAAACACAATGTGATGGCAACTTTTGAGAAATAAAGTTGAGCCAATGGACATGATACCAATGTCATAGAGGAAAATCTTGAGCATTATGGAACTATTCAGGAAATTCTTGAGGTTGGATTTAGAGCATTTAGTCTATTCGTCTTTGATGTCAAATGGTTCAAGGTGATATATAGAGGTGCTCTAGAAACCATGAAGAAACATCCAAATGGGTTCTTCCTAATTAATTCCACCAAGTTTAAGAGTGATGAGAAAGATACCTTCGTACTACCTCAACACTATCACAACAGGTTAGTAACCCAACCAATCCCAAATTAAATCTTGATGTAGTATAACAAGAGTGTAACCCCTTTGATTTGTGATATTAGGTTGTGTTTCACGCCAATCAAATTGATCCAAAGTGGTGGTATGTTATACAAGTTTCCCATTGTTCAAAACATATCTTTCAAGATCAAGATGTGGAGGTTGAATCTCTAGATGAGGTGCAAGGTACTACCTCACATCGGCTCATTGGAAGAAGACATTTTGGACGGGGCCGATGAAGAGCACGAGGAACATCAATCGGAAAAAGATGATGGAATGGACCACCACTTGCACTAAGGCGAAGAAATGTGTAAGCTACTGATCAACTATAGTGTTCACCTCCCTCGGTGTTTCATGATAGTGATATTTATATTGATATAGAACCCCGCCTTTCATTGCGCTTCCATTAGATATAGACATTGATGAAGTAACACATATGGATTTATTGCAAGATGGGATAGATTCATGACCTTGACATTGTTTCTCTTCTCAAAAGTTTTTAACTAACTTTTTTTTTGGCTTGAAAAACGGCTCGAAGGATTTTAATGGATGATTTTTTTAAACTATATATCATTTTCTATGTGTATGTGACATGTATTTTTAGAATTCAGTATCCAATAACTCTCTGGAATTTCTTGCAATGAAAATAGCAGCATAATTTCTCTATTCTCTCTGTTCAGCAGCATTGCACTGCGACAGATGCTGCTAGAAGTGCTACTGAGCAACAAAATTTCACTGCCTACTAGTAGCGAACGTAATCCCTGACATCCCGAAAAAAAGAGTGCTATTGAAACACTACTAGAAAATGATGTTGTGCCCTTGACGTGTTATAGTGGGGTATGTTGACCCTTACTGGAGACCTCTAGGCCACCTTACCATCTTCAACAATTTTTGTCAAACTCGTTGAAAATATAAATTTTCATTAGAATGTTCTTATATTGAATTATTTTTCATGTGTGATCGCCACTTATCTATTACAAGTACACCATGGGATCTTAGGTGGAGATTACTATTTGTGGATTAGGTGTTTACATAATCTAGAGTGGTCGAATGAGCCCTAGGACCTAATTTTTAAATTTGGTCACCCAAGGGTGTAAACCCTAAAAGCTACACATAAAGAGAATCTCACCACTCATTCTTTTATGCATAATGATAGAGTCCTCTTCTTCTCTAGTCTCCTATACTATTACTTGTCTGCTTGCCTTTTGCTTTTTTGAGCTCTTATATGTGCTTGCTTGCATGCATGTGAAGGAGTAAGCATGTAAGATTGAGTGGTGAGGAGGGTCGAGATTCCATTGGAGTACTGGAGGGATGAGAGATTTTACGTACAACTACACGGTAACATTGCCTCCTATTGAGAATCGTAGGCAACCACAGCTTTCACGAGGTGAGTGACACACCCTGAATGTGCATTTGTGTGATAGACCACAGTAAACAGGTTTTTCGGTTGAGCTACTTATGCTCTCAAGTGTGGTTGGAAAAATCACCATGACATTGGGTTGTTCCCTATGTTCTTTTCATGGCACCAGGGCTTGCCAAACATAAAACTTGCTCTTTGAAATATTTGCCTAAACAAGATCATAATATTATAGGGCACGTAATGCTCTGCCCGCGTGATGAGGGACATGTACACTCTTATTAGTATTAATGCTAAGGCTCCTCATTTGTGACCTTATTGGGTGCATAATAGTTGAAGTACAATGAAAAGTGAGAAACATAGTTTATTAGACATATACTAGAAGAGGTAATAAAGAAACACAAGAAGAGAGAACACAAATAAAAGCATGAGTCACTTCACACATACATGTAGATAAGCTTACTAAATTAGAACATCATCATCAAGACCCAAGAAAACTAAAATTCCATTACTAACACACGTCAAACAAGTAGGAAAGCAATAAGCTACAAAAGTGAGGGTAGCTCTAAAATCTAGGGAAACTAAATGGCTCAATATTCTAATATACTACTATATGTCACAATGTATCCATTATATCTCAAGAATCATCCTATTGAAGATATGCCAAAAAAGTTTTTTCATTCTTACCCAAATTTCATCCACTCTTACCATCCACGCAATTGAGATCAATTGTAACCCGAGAAAGAGGGAATGCTTCACAACCTCTACGGGGATTCCCGTTATGTTATTTTAGATGCACCTTTTATTTATATCATCTACCAGGATTAATATGTTTAATCAATTTTGTGCACTGACTAATATTATTTTGAATGTAGGGGATGATTGAGTGGCAGATTATGTGTTGATCACACGGGTGGAACATGTGTTGGACCACTATGAGATATTTTGAAAGACATGTAAATACCTTTTATAGTTTCATATTTTGGCATTAATACGTGCTACTATAGGATGACCCATTTCCGATGCCTAGTTTTGACGGTGACCGCGACGCCAAAATACTCGTCAAAATAAACGTTGATATAATGGGAAAAAATGGACGTCAAAATAAGCGTCCAAATAAGGGTCGGTAGTATAAGTGTCGAAAATTCATTTTTTTATTTTTTTTGAGGGACTTCTTAAAAAAATTCAAGTGTGCAAAATAAGAAAACAGTGACAAAACCAAGTATTTCTTTGGTAGATAAAAATGAGATAAGATGTTATAGCTCATCATCGACTCTCTCATCCCCAGCTAGATCCACGGCTCCGAATACATCTGTATCTTCGTTAATGGGTGTATCCTTTGTATCGTCCTCTTCTATTTCAGGCATTAGAGGTGGTTGTGTTGAAAGTTTTTCTTCTATTTCTTCTTCAAATTCCGGATTAGTAGTTGTGTTTACCTCTCGTTCAGATGCTAGAATTACTATACCTTCATTTGATCCTTCTTCTAATTGTTTCCATATCTTCAACTTATATTCCATATCTTCAAATATTTGTTTACTGTGCGTATCAATTTGGATTACAAAACAACCACCTATGATCTCTTGGGTCCACCTTGAAGATGACTTGCTCACAATGCTCTGGTAGCACAAATGTGTCCCTTTGGGTTGTCCATATCTTTGTGAAGTCTACTTCAACAAATCTTCTCTTATCTCTATGTATGGTTGCTTGTGGTCCTTGAACCACTTCACATAGAAAATGAACATAGAAACTTTTTGAAGAACAATTTTCTTGCATAAAATGTACTTTGACACCGCAGTCAAATGTTGTTCGCTTCTTATCTATTTTCTCCACTCGAAACTGACAGACCGGGTGACCAAAGTGCACCAAATTTGCAATACTGTAAGCAAAAGAACATGATGAAATTGTATCAGAACAAAAAATTATACAAGACTATGTCTTACGGTTTCTTATGTACATATTAAAACTCACTTACATGATAATCACAACCATATGCAAGATCCTCCTCCTCCTCGCTTATAACCTCGCCACTATGTTTTGCTTGTTGTATGGTTTGGTGAAGCCATCTACTAGAAGGAAATTTTAGAAGTTAAGCAAGTGAATCTGGGTATGGCAGTGCTCTAGTTCTTCGACTCTTTCTAAAATTGAAACGATCTCGATCTCTTTCCCTCTTTGCTAGGTTATGCCTCTTGATCCATTTCTCCATAGCACTTGAGTTGAGGATGCAAAATTTATTAATATTCTCTCAAAATGCCATATCCATTGTTCTTTGAAGCCCTTGTCCTTGAGGCTCTTCCCTAAAACGAGCCGATCATCCTTTTCTTGTGTCCACAATCGTGGTAAATCTAGGTCTGACATACTAAGAAATTCTGTTATGTATACAAGAGATTCTTGAATAAGCCATCCCATTGACATACTACCCTCAAGGCAAGATTTTTGAAGAACAAAACCTTTTAGTGTCTTCATAAATCTCTCGAGGAAAAACATTCATTGGCTACTATGAACATTCATTGGCTACTATGAACAACACTTGCAATAGCAACCTCGTCAACCACATGAACAAGTAGGTGCAATTGAATGGTCAAAAACTTGTTTTTTGGAAAGAACTTTTCCACCATTGTAACTGCATCAATGGAGTTTATACGAGTTGTTTCCAACGTGTTTCTTCTAATCTCCTTCTTTGATATCCACCATACCACTACACTAATCTTGTATATTGTCTCTATTATTTCTTCGCTGAGGCAATCACGACACAGGCCACACCCTTGCAAACTCCACAGCACGTCACACAATGCCCGCCCATAGCTCACTCGACTACTTTCATTTGTATAAGGTGAGATTGTTCGACGGGTTATTGCCATGGTAGTGACTCCATAGATGCTTCTTCCCTTAGCACTGCGAGCGCCCACCCATTGCCAGTTGTGAGGGAACATCGTGCTCGCTCTCATCTCGCCACTTCGACATAAATCCCTCTACCCCCTATCCGACTCATTCCCGATACCAAGTAGTGGAAAAAAATGTGGTCTTGGATGATGTTGGAAATGAGATGAAGTCTCAAATCTGCAAGTTATGCCATCTAGCCTTTGCCCATGACTGCATGACTACATGGCATAAACTTGATAGCACAAAGAAGGAACGAGTCATGAATCAAATCAAGAGTGATTTTATGAAAGCACCAGGTAGTGAAGAGATCCATCCTAGATGGATAAAATATCACATGGTGAACGTGATGAAGCACCAGTGCCAGTGACATCACACGCAAGGTAAAGATAGGGGGACAAAAGCCTTGGAATTGTACACAAGATATTTGGGAAGAGAAGTGTAGAAAGCACCATGCAAATCCCTAAAGGTATAACTAGTAGGAGGAGTCCGCACAGCAAAGTGGATGGAGAGCATAGGGAGCTCCCATCTTGGAAGCGGTGGTTGGGATGCTTTCCACACATACTTTGTAAGTGTTAATAGTACCATCACTCACGTTTTTGGTATAATGGGCATTTCATTTTTGTTAATTAGTATTCATGCTTCATGCTTCTAGTAAAGAGTGGCCGGACGTGTTGCAGTGATGCAGAGGAAAGGTACGCCCTAATGTATGAGACGTATGCCCTCCTCGAGCAACTTGAGCAAGAGGGTGTCAACGTGAACTATACGGATGCGGTGAATATGGTAAACCTCTAAATTATCCACCCATAAATTAATTTTTTACTCACTTGTCATTTGTGAGTTTTTTCCACTTGAATACTCTTTTGCAAGGACCAGTGCGCCGCACCTTGAGGGAAACAACGATGATTAGGTTCTATGTACATGAGTCGGGCCTCTTTTCTGTACTTCTTTTTTTCGGCTCCAAGAGCTATGTAACTTTTGGTACTTAATAAAATTTAAGTTTTGTGACCTTTAAGTAGAGAACATGGATGTACTTTGTAAAACTTGTATACTGGTACACTTAGCTGTTGGAGGACTACACCTCAGTGTACCATTATTTAAAAAATAAATAAAACCTTCATTCATTGAAATAATCATCCTGAAAGTGTCAAAATACCAGCTGGAATAAATGTTGTTGTTGTGAGCGTCGAAATAGCATTGTAATAAGTGTCAAAAAATAACTTTTGCATTTGACGATTTTAATGTCGCACATTTCGACACATATATACACGTGTATTTTGACGCGCATATTGACAATTCCATATCGATACTTTTTTTGACATACATGCATATCGATGCTTTTGGGGGTTTTTTACATGTTAAAATCTGTCGAAAAAATGTCAAAAATCAACCCACCTATAATAGTGATATTTTTGTAAGGTTAAGGCCTCAAACCTTTGTACATACCAATTAGTATTTTACATTTTTGGTAGGCCCAAGACTTTATACTTGTAGCTTGCTATATTTTTGTGAGAGCTTTTACTCTCAAAAACTTAAAACCACTTGCCTTTTCTTTTTGGAGTTATCTTTTTGAAAAGAAAAATTTCTAATACATATAAATATGGGTGAGTGGTACTAGGGCTGCATGCATCCAGGGGAGATTTAACCCAATCTTGTGTCGACAATGATCTCTTTCTTATTCTCTAGCTCTCTTATTTATTAAATCTTGTTTATTAAGGTTTATGCTATAAATATGCGCAAGTCTATGCTATGCTTTAATTTTTGTGCTTGAGAATTAGAATTTCTTCTGTAAGTATCTTAAAGGTCCGGACAAGTAGTCATGCACAAAAAACATATACAACAAGCTATATACAAAATCCAAAAACCGACCATAACTAGGTGTCGATATGCTGAGGCAAATGGATGCCAAAACCATGAGTCACACGATGTCACTACCAAAGTCACATGACCCCCTAGATCAAATGGAAAGGAAGGTAGAGTGGCATTGAAGATGAGGCTAATCATGTAACCACCTAAATTAAATGGGAATCCAAACAGAGAAACTCCCACCTGAATTAAATGGGAAGGTAGAGTGGCATTGAAGATGAGGCTAATCATGTAACCACCTGAATTAAATGGGAATCCAAACAGAGAAAATCCAAAACAGTTACTCTAAGGAAACTTGGATCAAATCTGAAGTGTAAGAGCAAAGCATTGTCATTGACAAAGCTAGCCAAATATCATCCCAAGTCAAGTGGATAGCTACAGTATACATCACGGATCCCTAAAGCTAAAGTATTAATAGCTCCTAGGTTGAAGGAAAAACTCACAAGCCCATCCACGATTGTATTGTGAATTAGGCATCATCCAAGGTATCCACCAAATGGATCCATAACTCATGGCTACTAGGAATGGTCCTGGCACAAATGAATCACCATGTAGGCCAAAACCAACATTTGCTGCATGTGTATCCGGATGACATGCCACATAATCAAACACCATACACCTCAAGTGGCATAAAATGCATCCAAAGAGAAATGTATTGGCTCCAAAGAGCATAGGATCATATCAATAATCATGGAAATAAACATAACTCAAGGTTGATATCATACAAGATCAAATGTAAATCAATGATGTCATCTTGTGTAACAACTCTCAATCAATCAAGGCTAGAGAGTGGCCAAGGTGTGAATGGGCACACCCCAATCAAGGCTAGAGAGTGGCCAAGGTGTGAATGGGAACACCCCAATCATTAAAGTGGGAAAAAGGGCGGAAAAAGTGAAAAAGGGAGGGTGTGAAAGCAAGAAGAAACCCTAAGGAAACTGAATAGACACCCCCCCTTTTTTTTCCTCTCAAGTAAAATTTTTTGCCTCCTTCTTCTTTGGGCATGCTGGCTAGCCAACTAATAAGCTAAGAGTGCCTTGAGCTCAATGATGATTGTTGCATCATTAAGACTCTGTATATATTTTTAAATTCTGTGAATGCCCTATCCTTAGAACTGTGGCACTTTCCCTGATGTGCTCGATGCTTGCCCTCCTACATGCTTGCACACATTCTACCCACCATCAAAAGCTCGGTTTGTTAGGACCCTCTTATTCACCTCAGCTCTGCTATACACAATAAGGTGATGAAACTCTTTGTTTTTTGTGGAAAAAAAAATTAACATACACATATCTATTAATGGGCCCACTTGATATAAGTCACCACATGAGATGTCTGCAACTCCTCTAGAATAAAGCTCTTTTTGGTGATGAAGCTCTTTTTTTTCATGGAAACAAAATTGAACATACATATATCTATTTTTGGTCCCACTTGATATATGTTACCACATAAAATGACCACAACTCCCCTAAAATTTTGTTGACAATTGTACATTATAGATTTCATACTAAATATATATTACATCAAGTATAATTTACTAAACTTGGTGATATCTATTAGATTATGTTTTCTTTTAATATCTAGTCAATTCTTTATTGTTTAATAGTATTAGTAACGTTGAATGAATGATTCTTCCATTTATATTGAATTCACCCTTTACTAGTATATACAACTCATATCACAGGTATACCAAACAACGAGTGTGCAGGAACAAGCGAGACAAAGTCTAAGAAAACCTCATCATTTCAAACAGAATGTACATTGCATTTATCCCAAGATAACATGTCCATCATGACCATGCTAATAGAAAGGAATTTATAGTAGTTATGCATGCTATATCTCTACTTTATAGTAGTAAAATAGTGATCATGTGTATTTTATCAACATAGCCTGCCCTTAGAACTTATGGGTGGCCTACCTTAGAACCCCATGACATTAATGAGATCCTTTGCCTTGTTGATCAATGGCACCATTTCAATATAATTTAATTTTACAATTGGTGTTATTTCTTTTTTATATTAAAAAATATCATCAAATATCAATGTTTGTCTATTGATAAGTTTGTAGTAACCTTCATGTGGAATCAAGGTATGGTTTTGTAAAGTGGAACTTTGTATTTGAAATTTGTTAGGTTGAAGGCATATAAATGTTTATACAATATGCATGCTATTCTATAGGTAAATTTTTCGGTGTTGCTTTGTGATTTCATATAATTCATTTCTTGGTGTGACTGATTCTAGACAATCCAATACTGTCTAATAAAAAATATAGAGTTTTAACAACTATTGCATAGTCACAAAACAGACTGAGTTGTGCAAGCAGATGCTTGCACTTTGATCTCATTATAAACACACTCATACTATATGTGGGTAAGGGGAAGAAATATACAAGTGGCAACATCAATCTCTTTAAATTTTGTCTTATCAAATCTAGAAAGTAGACTAACAAGCGGCAAGGGCAAATCAATATGAAAGAGACAAGAAAACCTAGAAAATAAAGTATTTTTTAATTGGAATCATTAAACCTAGAAAATAAAGTATTTTTTAATTGGAATCATTGAGTGGTAATTCAATATGTACCCCTAGAGCAAATGTAATGCCCTCAAAACAATAATGTTTATTCCTTACATTTGGTCAGCCTTGGTTAAGTTCCATTGAGGTGTAATTATCATCAAACCATGTGCAACGGTTCATGGAATGTCCCATGAAAATAGCATATTGGGCCAGTGCTCAAAAAAATAGCATTCTAGTGAATTTGTACCAGTCAGAATTAAGAAAAGCCCGTTGAGATTTTAGGTAGCCCATATATTTTAAAGAATGATTTTTTATATATTTTAGTTATAAAATCAACATATTGTAGATGTTTCTAAAACAAAAACCAGATAGATTTAAGAGCTGTCCTTATTTTGATTGGTTGAAAAATATAGTTTTTTCAAGCATTGTATTGGGCCTTCAAGATTAGCCTCATCACACAGCTTTGCCACATACACCCATCTTACATTGTTAATGATGAATAAAACACACCCTTTTTCTATTCAATCTATAAATACCCCCTTTAAATGGTACCCTTCTGTATGTAAAAAATGTGTAAAAAAGGGGATTAAAAAAACCCCTTTTGTTGAACCCACGTGCTACGCTTATATATTTATGAGTGACCCTAACCCCCCCAGGAGGGGATTCCTTCTGCTTTATAATCCATCACCTCAAAGCACCCAAAATAGAGTAGGGAAAATGTTAATTAACTAGCAAGTTTGATCATCAACCTTATGACAACTTCCCTAGTGTTGTGGATGTTTGTGATATGCTCTTGTCATCATCGGAGTTTTTGTGTGAGTCAGAATCAACATATAACAATCATTGTATAACCATTGAACACGTTGTAAAACCTTTTACCCTTGTGAGTAAATGAGTTAAGGGGTATATAAGCTGGTTGTCTTTTTGGAAGCAAGCATGTGTTGCCCCAAGTTTGAGTGGTTTCCCAGAGTTTTACTTTGATTGTCTGGTTTGGCTTCCTCAAAAGACATCATAAACAATACAAACCTCTTGTTCTTGTTCCTGAAGCTAGAGTTCAAGTCTACAATAATAATTTTATCTTTGGTTCTCGAGCCTCATGTCAGAAATATTATGTCTTGGGTTCATTGTGGAGGTGCTTAGCTCTCTGAGAACAGAATATGAATGGTTCTCACTATTAAGGCTTCCTGAATGGATGGGGAATGTCCACCTATCCCCACATCTTCGAGAGGAGATCTTGTTTTCAGAAGTCTATGATGAAGAAGATCTCAACTGATCCAAGTTATAAATCACAAGTTTGGTTTGTCAGTTATTGTAAATGATGTCAATTTATGCTTTGCTAGTTGGTTGTCAATATTAAACTCAATGTAAATGAAAGCTTTCTTGTTATCTTTCATCATCTCAATATTTCACTTGAATGGCTTTCACTGAATGGCAAAGGAATTTCTTTTAGAATGAGAAGAGAGGACTTGTGCGCTGGTGTGTGTTGAGAGTTGTTTAGTAGAATCTCATTTGCCCCACTAAGGAAAAAGAAGCTTTGTGCTAGAGATTTGATCAACAAGTTAGAATCCACTTGTGGGTTAACTCAAGACCTATGAGGCTGGTTCAAGAGTGTATGAGTTGTTCAAAGGAGAAAAAGGGGAGAATGTGAATAGGTTTCTAAGATAGAATTGGCAACCCTTAGCAAACAATAGGGATGATGATCCTTATAAGGTAATAATGGTAGGGTTACTCTTGGAAGGAGCAGCTAGAGAATGGTATGAGGCTATGTTAGTAGAAGAGGACAAGGGTAATTGGAAACGTTTGAGAAATGCTTTGAGAAGGAAGTATGGGAAGGCGGATAATCTAGAAGACCTTTGGAGGGAACTTAGTAGGTTGTATCAAGGGGAATAGGAAGACATTATAGCCTTTTTAAGTAGTAGGTTGTATCAAGGGGAATAGGAAGACATTATAGCCTTTTTAAGTAGATTTGAAGGGGTCTGGAGAAGAATTTTGAGGATTTGGGGAGAAAATAAAGTACCACCAGACTTCTTTAAAAAAGACAAATTTATAGGACTCTTACATGGTGTTATTAGGAAAAGGTGGAGCTTAAGGATCCTTACACTTATGCATAAGAAGTCAGGTTGGCTATAGAGTAGTGGAAGAAAAAGGTGAGGAAATAAGAGCTGGCTCGAAAGGAAACAAAAACAGGCTTGTCGGTTAATTATTACCATGGAGCATGTGGGCATGTGGTAGAACCTTTGCATGTTGACATGCATGTAGAAAGGGAACTTGTTATGACTCACCCAAACCCTCATCGAAACACATCTAACAAGATGATTACTTGGCAAACCGCAAGTGTCGTGAGAGGATCTTTTCGATGGCTAAGCTCGTAACCCTTGAGATCTCCAAGCTCCACCACTCCTTGAGTAGCGATTCTAACGTAGCCTCCCACGTGCATTGTCACCCACACTGCTACATGTAATCGTCCCTCCTCTAACCTCACTTCACTCACACACAGTCACTAGCATGAATTATAGAGAGATTAGCAAAAACCACACTCTATTTCACAATGGGAGAGTTCTTTGTATTATGAGAGATTTTCACTTATATACACGGCCATAAGTGTTCACACTCACTTAAACTATGTGGCCGGTCGAGCACTTTAGGCTCATAAGAGGCCTAATGCTATAACAATGGCTACTCTCATAATATATCCATGAAGTAAATCACTTGGGAATTCATCCTAACTTGTTACCACATGCTCTTGAAGCAGGAATTGCCATAAATACTCTGTTGGACCATTACGGTGCCCGTTCAAAGTGTAGATTTGGACACCGTTGCTTTATATGTTGAATGTAAGCTTCTCATCCAAAGGGGTGAAAAGAGCATTTTGAGTTTGTCTTTGATGTGCTCATAAGTATCCATTATTGCAGACATGGAAATTTATTCTTGACTCGGGGGGTTCACTATATGTAAAATCTTTATATCGCATCTGTTTAAGGCCTAATTTAAAAAACCCCTTATCTATAAAATTTTCATGAATAAAACACACCCTTTTTCTCTTTAATATGTGAATACCCCCTTTAAATGGTACACTTGTACGTAAAAAATGTGTAAAAAGGATATTTTAAAAACCCCTTTTGTTGAACCCACATGCTATGCTTACATATTTTTGAGTGACACCCCCCCCCCCCCCCCCCCCCCGAGGTTCTTGAATTTGTGGCTCAAGTGTTGTCAAGGCAATAGATACACTGTCTGGTTGGTTTCCATTGGTGTTTACCGGAACATGCAAGCTCTTGTATATGTTTTATATGCACAAGAGGGGTTGAGCGGCTTGCTTGGTGTTTCTTGGGCCTCCATTCTTGTCTAACTTTAGGTGAAGTTCTTGGAATTGAATTCGGTGGTGAGGCTTTCTTCACTTTGTTCAATCTTAGCAACCATATGATGGGATTTCCATCATAATATCCTTGCTCTTGAAGCACGTGCAAAGGTATCCATCTTTGATAAACATTATGAATTGGTAGTAGCTGATGCTTTTGGTTTTGAGGTTTCTTTCTTTGTGAAGGCTTCTTGATGCTCTTTGGAATCCAAGCTCTGATATTACTTTGGCAGTACCCTTGAGCTTGCAGTATCTTTTTGGTACCCACACTTGTTGAGTGGCTGGAGTTCTTTTTGAGGGGCTTGCATAGGATTTTGCAGATGACATTGCAGAGTACTTTTATTCTTCTTTGGCCTTTGAGTTTCGTGTTGAGGAAGAGGATTTTATTGTCAAGGCACCCAAATTTAATTGGCAACTTTGTAGTGCCTTGACCTACAGGTAGCTGCTTTTCTACCCACATTTAATACCATTAAAATACCTTGATTTTAACTATCCTCGTGGATTTTTTTGGGGGGGGGATGAAGTGGGAGATTTATTATCCTCCTTCACATTGGTTGGTGTTGAAGTTGTGGGTTTGAGACTCATGGGTGTTGTTGACGATGAGGCTTGAGTCTCTTGTGGAGTGGGTGGCACATGACGAGGCTTTTGAGCATGATGTTGAGGCTTTTCCTTTGAGTTCCTTCTTAGAGATAGATGTTTGCGCTTGGGGGATCTCTTTAGGAATAGATGTTGATTGTGCAAGGTTTTGGCATTGGACTTTAATGGCAAGGATGGAGTTGAAGGGGTAGATGCTTTGTCGGAGTTGATCATTGATGCAAATAGTAGGTCTTTGACTAGAGAGGCTTTCGAGGAAAAGGCTTGTAGCTTTTTGCACTTAGCATCATATAGATCCTTCAATTTTGGAGCCACTTTCTTTGCAGTTTGGTAGAATGGTCGTAGGGCCATTCTTTTCATGCACAACATGAGGAAGAATGGCCCTAGGGCCATTCTTACATGACCCCAAGGCCTCAAGGTTATTCTTGAATGACCCTAAGACCTGAAGGTCATTTCTAGGATGGCCATGGGGAATCCAAGAATGGCCCTACCGCGGTTTTTTTCATGCATAATTGGTGTAGGGACCATTCCTACATGACTCCAAGCCCTCATATATATCCAGTGTTTTATTTTAAAATGCATAATTGGTGTAGGGACCATTCCTACATGACCCCAAGCCCTCATATATATCCACTGTTTTATTTTAAAATGCATCGGAGTGCATGAAATAGTGGCCATGGTGGCATCCAAGCATGGCCCAAGGGCCATTCTTACAAGACCCCAAGGGGCCAATGGTACATCCAATAATGGTCATAGGACCATTCTTGCCATGCACATGTGTAAGGACGATTCTTGTATAACCCTTGGGCCTCAAGGTCATTTCAGAATGGCCATGGGGCTTCTAAGGATGGTAGAATGACCCAAGGGCCATTTTTGCATCACCCCAAGGCCTCAAGTTCATTTTTGGGATATCCATGGGGTATCCAAGAATGGCCCTACGTCCAGTCGTTTCATGCACAATAAGTGGAAGAATGACCCAAAAGGCCGTTCTTGCATTACCCCGAGGCCTCAAGGTCATTTTGTAATGGCCATGGAGCATCCAAGGATGGCCTCTTTTCATGCACAAGTGGAAGAATGGCCCTAGGGCCATCCTTGCATGACCCCAAGGCCTCAAGGTCATTTTGGGATGGATATGGGGGTTTCCAAGATTAGCCATAGGGCAATTGTTTTCACACACACTGTGGAAGAATGTGGAAGAATAGTCCTAGGGCCATTCTTGCAACACCCCAAGGCCGCAAAGTCATTTTGCGATAGCCATGGGGGCATCCAAGAATGGCCATAGGGCCATTCTTTTCATCCACAACAGGTGGAAGAATGTTCCTAGGACCATTCTTGCATGAGTCCAAGTCCTCAAGGTCATGCAATGATGGCCTAGGGCCTTTCATTTCATGCACAACAGGGGTAAGGGCCATTCTTGCATGACCCCAAGGCCTCAAAACTCCATTGTTTTATTTTGAAATGCATCCAAGAGCGTGAAATAGTGGCCATGGGGACATCCGAGAATGGTCATTATTCTCATGCACAACAAGTGGAAGAATGGCGCTAGGGGCATTCTTGCATGGCCTCAAGGTCGTTTTGGGATGGATATGGGGGCATCTAAGAAAGGCCATTGGGCCATTCTTTTCATGCACAACATGTGGAAGAATGGTCCTAGGGCCATTCTTGCATGACCCCAAGGCCTCAAGGTCAGTTTGGGATGGCCATGGTGGCATCCAAAAATGGCTATAGGGCCATTCTTTTCATCTAAAATAGGTGGAAGAATGTCCCTAGGACCATTCTCGCATGACCCCAAGGCCTCAAGGTCATTTTGGGATGCCCATGGGAGAATCCCAGACTGGTCGTAGGGCCATTCTTTTCATGCACAACATCAGAAAAAATGGCCCTAGGGCCATTCTTACATGACCCCAAGGCCTCAAGGTTATTCTTGAATGACCGCAAGACCTTAAGGTCATTTTTGGGATGGCCATGGGGAATCCAAGAATGGCCCTACGACCATTCTTCTCATGCATAACTGGTGTAGGGACCATTCCTACATGACCCCAAGCCCTCATATATCCACCGTTTTACTTGAAAATGCATCAGAGTGCATGAAATAGTGGCCATGGCGGCATCCAAGCATGGCCCAAGGGCCATTCTTACAGGACCCCAAGGGGCCAAGGGTGCATCCAATAATGGTCATAGGACCATTCTTGCCATGCACATGTGTAAGGATGATTGTTGTATAACCCTTGGGCCTCAAGGTCATTTCAGAATGGCCATGGGGCTTCCAAGGATGGTAGAATGACCCAAGGGCCATTTTTGCATGACCCCAAGGCCTCAAGTTCATTTTCGGGATATGCATGGGGTATCCAAGAATGGCCCTAGGGCTAGTCGTTTCATGCACAATAGGTGGAAGAATGACCCAAAAGGCCATTCTTGCATTACCCTGAGGCCTCAAGGTCATTTTGTAATGGCCATGGAGCATCCAAGGATGGCCTCTTTTCATGCACAACAAGTGGAAGAATGGCCCTAGGGCCATCCTTACATGACCCCAAGGCCTCAAGGTCATTTTGGGATGGATATGGGGGGTTCCAAGATTGGCCATAGGGCAATTGTTTTCATACACACCAAGTGGAAGAATGGTCCTAGGGCCATTCTTGCAACACCCCAAGGCCACAAAGTCATTTTGCAATAGCCATGGGGGCATCCAAGAATGGCCATAGGGCCATTCTTTTCATCCACAATAGAAGGAAGAATGTTCCTAGGACCATTCTTGCATGAGCCCAAGGCCTCAAGGTCATGCAATGATGGCCTAGGGCCTTTCATTTCATGCACAACAGGGGTAAGGGCCATTCTTGCATGACCCCAAGGCCTCAAAACTCCATTGTTTTATTTTGAAATGCATCCGAGAGTGTGAAACAGTGACCATGGGGACATCCAAGAATGGCCATTATTTTCATGCGCATAACAGGTGGAGGAATGGCCCTAGGGGCATTCTTACATGACCCCAAGGCCTCAAGGTCACAGTTGGCCCCACGGGGGCATTCAAGAATGGCCATGGGGCCATTCTTTTTTATGCACACCATGAGGAAGAATGGCCGTGGGGCTATTCGTGCATGACCCCAAGGCCTCAAGGTCATTTTTGGGATGGCCATGGCACTCTTTGAATAGCCATGGGGCATCCAAGAATGGCCCTAGGGCCATTCTTTTTATGTACAAGTGTAAGGACCTTTTCTACATGACCCCAAGATGTAAAATATCCACTGTTTTACTTTAAAATGCATCACAATGCATGAAATAGTGGCCATGGGGGTATCCAAAAATGGCAAGGGCCATTCTTGCATGACCCCAAGGGGCCATGGGTGCATCCAAGAATGGTCCTAGGGTCATTATGTTCATGCACTAGAGGTGTAAGGACCATTCTTCGAGACCCCAAGGCTTAAAATATCCACCGTTTTACTTTAAAATGCATCACAGTGCATGAAATAGTGGCCATGGGGGCATCCAAGAATGTCCCTCTCCCAAGGGCCATTCTTGCATGACCCCAAGGGGCCATGGGTCAATCCTAGAATGATCCTAGTGCCATTCCTACAAGAATTCTTTTTGATGTATAACATGAGGAAGAATGGCGTTTTGACCATTCTTGCATGACCCCAAGGCCACCTTAGGGAGCATTTTTGGGATGGTCATCACATGAGGCATCCAAGAATGGCCTTGGGGCCATTCTTCTCATGCACAATAGGTGGAAGAATGACCCCAAAGGCCATTCTTGCATGACCCCAAGGCCTCAAGGTCATTTTCAAATGGCCATGGGGCATCCAAGGACGGCCTCTTTTCATGGACGACATGTGGAAGAATGGCCCTAGAGCTATTCTTGCATGACACCAAGGCCTCAAGGTCATTTTGGGATGGATATGGGGGCATCTAAGAAAGGACATTGGGCCATTCTTTTCATGCACAACATGTGGAAGAATGGCCCAAGGGACATTCTTGCATGACCCTTCAAGGTCATTTTGGGATGGCCATGGTGGCATCCAAAAATGGCTATAGGGCCATTCTTTTCATCCAAAATAGGTGGAAGAATGTCCCTAGGACCATTCTCGCATGACCCCAAGGCCTCAAGGTCATTTTGGGATGGTCATGGGAGCATCCGAGAATGGTCGTAGGGCCATTCTTTTCATGCACAACATGAGGAAGAATGGCCCTAGGGCCATTCTTACATGACTCCAAGGCCTCAAGGTTATTCTTGAATGACCGCAAGACCTGAAGGTCATTTTTGGGATGGCCATGGGGAATCCAAGAATGGCCCTATGGCCATTCTTTTCATGCATAACTAGTGTAAGGACCAGTCCTACATGACCCCAACCCCTCATATATCCACTGTTTTACTTTGAAATGCATCAGAGTGCATGAAATAGTGGCCATGGAGGCATCCAAGCATGGCCCAAGGGCCATTTCTACAAGACCCCAAGGGGCCAAGGGTGCATCCAATAATGGTCATAGGACCATTCTTGCCATGCACATGTGTAAGGACGATTCTTGTGTAACCCTTGGGCCTCAAGGTCATTTTAGAATGGCCATGGGGCTTCCAAGGATGGTAGAATGACCCAAGGGCCATTTTTGCATGATTCCAAGGCCTTAAGTTCATTTTTGGGATATGCATGGGGTATCCAAGAATGGCCCTAGGGCCAGTCGTTTCATGCACAATACGTGGAAGAATGACCCAAAAGTCCATTCTTGCATTACCCCAAGGCCTCAAGGTCATTTTGTAATGGCCATGGAGCATCCAAGAATGGCCTCTTTTCATGCACAACAAGTGGAAGAATGGCCCTAGGGCCATCCTTGCATGACCCCAAGGCCTCGAGGTCATTTTGGGATGGATATGGGGGCTGAAGATTGGCCATAGGGCAATTTTTTTCATACACACTATGTGGAAGAATGGTCCTAGGGCCATTCTTGCAACACCCCAAGGCCGCAAAGTCATTTTATGATAGCCATGGGGGCATCCAAGAATGGCCATAGGGCCATTCTTGTCATCCACAACAACAGGAGGAAGAATGTTCCTAGGACCATTCTTGCATGAGCCCAAGGCCTCAAGGTCATGTAATGATGGCCCAGGGCCTTTCATTCCATGCACAACAGGGCCATTCTTGCATGACCCCAAGGCCTCAAAACTCCATTGTTTTATTTTGAAACGCATTCGAGAGCGTGAAATAGTGACCATGGGGACATCCAAGAATGGTCATTATTTTCATACACAACACATGGAAGAATGGCCCTAGGGGCATTCTTGCATGACCCCAAGGCCTCAAGGTCACAGTTGGCCACGGGGGCATTTAAGAATGGCCCTAGGGCCATTCTTTTTTATGCACACCATGAGGAAGAATTCTTGTGTGGCCATTCATGCATGGGGCCATTCGTGCATGACCCCAAGGCCTCAAGGTCATTTTTGGGATGGCCATGGCGCTCTTTGAATAGCCATGGGGCATCCAAGAATGGCCCTAGGGCCATTCTTTTTATGTACAACAAGTGTAAGGACCTCTTCTACATGACCCCAAGATATAAAATATCCACCATTTTACTTTAAAATGCATCACAATGCATGAAATAGTGGCCATGGGGGTATCCAAGAATGGAAAGGGCCATTCTTGCATGACCCCAAGGGGCCATGGGGTGCTTCCAAGAATGGTACTAGGGATGGTCATTTTTGGCATGGTCATAAGGCATCTAAGAATGGCCTTGGGGCCATTCTTTTCATGCACAATATGTTGACGAATGACCCCAAATGCCATTCTTGCACGACCCCAAGGCCTAAAGATCATTTTGGAATGGCCATGGGGCATCCAAGGATGGCCTCTTTTCATGCACAACAAATGGAAGCATGGATGGCCCAAGGGCCATTCTTGCATGACACCAAGGCCTCAAGGTTATTTTGGGATGGATATGGGGGCATCCAAGAATGGCCATAGGGACATTCTTGGCATGCACAGCATGTGGAAGAATGGTCCTAGGGCCATTCTTGGATGACCCCAAGACCTCAAGGTCATTTTGGGATGGCCATGGTGGCATCCAAGAATGGCTATAGGGCCATTCTTTTCATCCAAAATAGGTGGAAGAATGGCCCTACAACCATTCTTGCATGACCCCAAGGCCTCAAGGTCATTTTGGGATGGCCATGGGAGCATCCAGGAATGGTCGTAGGGCCATTCTTTTTCATGCACAACATGAGGAAGAATGGCCCTAGGCCCATTCTTACATGACCCCAAGGCCTCAAGGTTATTCTTGCATGGCCCCAAGGGCTGAAGGACATTTTTGGGATGGGCATGGGGGAATCCAAGAATGGCTCTAGGGCCATTATTTTCATGCATAATTGGTGTAAGGACCATTCCTACATGACCCCAAGGCCTCATATATCCACCATTTTACTTTAAAATGCATTACAGTGCATGAAATAGTGGCCATGGTGGCATCCAAGTATGTCCCAAGCGCCTTTCTTACATGACCCCAAGGGGCCATGGGTGCATCCAAGAATAGGACCATTCTTTCCATGCACAACATGTATAAGGACCATTCTTCTATAGCTCTTGGGCCTCAAGGTCATTTCAGAATGGCCTTGGGGCTTCCTCAATCCATTCATGTACAACAGCAGGTGGTAGAATGACCCAAGGGCCATTCTTGCATGACCCCAAGGCCTCAAGTTCATTTTTGGGATGGCCATGGGGAATCCAAGAATGGATCCAGGGCCATTCCTTTCATGCATAATAGGTGGAAGAATGACCCCAAAGGCCAATTTTGCATGACCCCAAGTCCTAAAGGTCATTTTTTAATGGACATGGAGCATCCACACAAATGGCCTCTTTTCATGCACAACAAGTGGAAGAATGGTCCTATGGCCATCCCCGCTTTCCGGGCATAGGAAACTTTCTCGGTTTCCATTTTCGGAGTGACCACCAGCCTAGTCTCGTGCCCGGACATTCGTGGGCGAGGCCCCGAGTGAGAAACCCTGCCCCGTGCATGAGGGGACTGCTTCCGCTCTGTCAGCTACTACCGGGAGTCCGGTGCACGGAGGGGACAGAGGGATCTCACATCCTCAACCGCTACTTCATCTGATATTTCCATATCTTCAAATATTTGTTTATTGTGTGGATGAATTTGGATTACAAACAAACACCTATGATCTCTTGAGTTTACCTTGAAGATGACCTACTTCATCTGATATTTCCATATCTTCAAATATTTGTTTACTGTGTGGATGAATTTGGATTACAAACAAACACCTATGATCTCTTGAGTCTACCTTGAAGATGACCTACTCACCATGCTATGGTAGCACAAATGTGTCCCTTTTGTTTGTCCATATCTTTGTGGAGTCTACTTGAATAAATTGTTAAAACCCTAAAGATCTCTCTAGCTAATAACCATGCATAAACCAGGCATATACTCATCCACCCAACCACTCCCAAGCCCAAGGGTGCACATATAAATACAATGAAGTATCACATATTTTACCTTAGTATCCCATACCACCAAGACATATGACTTCACTGCAACAGCACTTGGCTCTAGCTTGAAATGGCAAGAGAGTAGACACAATGCTCTACACAAGAGAACATTCCTTGAGAAGTCCCCATGCTCCTATTATATAGGGCCCTCAAGTGACTCTTGACTCTTCATTTCCATGTGTGACCCTTAGTTTCCTGACCCTAACCTCAACCCAAGGTTAGACCTAACCCTTGCCCCACTAGAGCATGTTACAATGCTCCTATGTTCACATGCCTAGGGTAGATTAGCCTCCTATTATATGCACATACATTAGGGCCAAAAACGTCCCAAAATGGGCTGTGTAAGGAATTTCACTAACTTGCTAATTAGTAGAATGTTGACGGTCAAAACGGCTCCAAATTTAGCCATTTTGGGTATTTAAAGCGTATCTATCTGACCGAATACGTAACTAAGTGCATATTTTAAAATCTTAAAAAATAGATCGTTTTCATGCTACTCTTTAATGGCTCGTCTCGAAATTTGTCCTCTTATAGTGACTACGTGGCAAAATGACCATTCTCTCCAAACGCGCTCTTATCCATTCTCCAAAAAAATTTCACTCCTCTGCTTCTCTAAAAATTTCACAAGCTACATCTCATTCTCATTCTTCTGTGTCTCTCATGATCTAATAGCTCTGCTTATACTTTTTGCTCGGTTAGTAATGAGTGATACATCTAATCGAAAGTTTCATTTGAACATCAAGCTCAACCAAGAGTATGCAACTACACGGAGTGTCTACCAAAGATCCCTATCATGTGCAAATGAAGCTCAACATCTTCGCAACGAAGGAAAGAAGCATATTGACCTATGGACAGATGGAAGTCTATATCCACCGGATCCCAAACAGGAAGGTATCCTTCTTTTCACACACCACATGATTTGATTAGATTTGTTGGTGATGGGGAGGATGGCTTACTTGGTTATAGTTCAAGACTATCTCAATCACATATTAATTATGCAGAATATACTACATATCTTCAAAATACTTCATCTTTGAATGCAACAAAAATTTTAGAACTTGAAAACGAAATAGTGTCTTTGAAACAAGAAAATGATCAATTGAAATCCTTAAAAGAAACTCCAATAGGATTAAGAGCACGAGTAAAACGAATGCGGGATGTAGTTAACTTAACAGAGAGATCTGGACAAAGAAAAAAAAGGTTAAAACTTGTAAGAGATCATGTTACTAACCTTCTAGGATTTGACATGTCTAATGCTCAGGAAAGGGTGAGATTTTTGAATGAGCTTATGAATAGGTCGGATATCTTGAAACTTTTAGAACTTCCTGAAAATCAAACTCAAAAAAAACTGGTCTTTCAACATCTATTAAAAGATATGGACTTATTAGTCCAGCCTTCCCAAATGCAAGAAGTTTGTGACACAGTGGGAGTGAGTAGAAAGGGATACAGAGCCATCTCTAAAACCTGGTTTAGGGTCCTTAAGTATTACAAAATCAAAGCTTTTGGGTTGCCTAGACCTCAGAATGTTGGAAAATATAGAACTATGTTAAATGAGGAAATTTCTAAACATTTCGGAGAGTATTTCCATATTGAGGGAACAATGCCATATGAGAGACAAAAAAAAAAATCATCTTTTGAATACAACGTTTATAATAATATTTGGATGAACATTAGAAAAGTCCAATCTTTTATGGTGAGATATTACAACATAAGAGAAATAGATTGTGAAGGAAAACTTGTATTTGTTTTAAAATTAGATGAAGCTCAAATCCAAAAGTGTCAAAAAATGGAAAGAATATCTATATTCCTAATGAATAAAGCATTGGACTATAGTCAGGGTAAGCTTGATTCTCCATACCACAAAACTCAATCAGAAATGGAGCTATGGTGGATTGGATCAGCTCAGGTACCAGTAGAGAGTCATGAAACATTAAAGTGGCTCTTCTCAAAAACAGACATTCCTTCAGTTATTCAGAGCCAGAATACAGGTGAACACCTTCATGTTGATGACATAGGTGATTTCATTGTGGAATGGCATTTGAGTGCCGACCTCAAGGCATTGAAGTGTATGTTTGGTGTATGTGGAGGAGCAAATACCAAATATCCATGTCTTTATTGCATGGCAAGCACAGGGACAAAAGAATGGCTTGCAGAAAATGAGATTGGAAAACCACCATCCAGAAATAATGTGAATATTGTCGATTATCCAACTTCTGTTAAAATATGGGATCCAATTCTACCAATACATTTGAAAAATGTGCATATATGTACACTGCATGCAGAGATAAGAATCTTGGACAAATTGCTCAGACTTCATCTGGACTATGCATATTCTATTAAGCCGACTAAACTTGCAGATGAGTGCATAGAAAAGTGCGAAGCCTTGCTCTCTCAAATGGGTTTTCATGGTGGGGAAGTGCATCTTAAAAAAGATCCTGTTCTTTCTGGAGGAACAGGTGATGTTCTGCAAGATGTTTCAATGGGAGGAGCAAAAGCGAGAAGATTTTTGAGCAACCATGACACCAAACAAGTCAACGCAATGTGGAACTGTTGGAAACAGCTGTGTGTCATCACCACAAATGTCAAAAGTAGACCAGATGTAGCCAACAAACGTATGGAAGTTTGGAAAAAACTCGACAATTTTTTCAAAGTCCTTAGACAACAAGTTGGTTCAAATACTTATGCAGATGATTTCAAAAACGCAATAAAGCTTTTGATCAAAGCTATCACAGATGCCTGGGGAGAAAAAGACATAACTTATTACTTGGTGAGTATTCAGACTTATCAAAACAGTTATATATTGGTGTGTCCAGACTTATTACTTGAAATTTCTTAAATGTACTAACAAAAATTTTCTTTGTAGCGTATTCTTTACTTGCATGGACCATATTTTGCTACAGAAGGACCACTTGCAACATGGAATACACAAGGATTGGAAAAGTCTCATTATCAAGCGAGAACTTCCTTTTTTAGATGTACCCGAAGAGGAGGAGGTGGACAAAGAAGAAGCAATGCACTAAACGAATTATTCAATTGGTTCTACAGGAGGCAATTACAAAGGATGAGATCAAAGACCCAGCAATCTGAAACTACACCAACACCTCAAGAAAGAGACTAATGATTACTAACACATTTGTACCTTTAACAAAAAGTTTTGCTGAAATAAAGTTGGTCCTTGCAAAATATTGTGTACATTAGTATTTGATTCTCTTGGGACTTCTTGGCATGTCACCTCTGTATCTCAAAAATTTTCTCCTTCTATAACCTCCAAGGAGATTGATATCTGACACCTCAGCTGCAGCTGCATAGCTAGAGTAGCAAAGAAAGTACCCTGCTCTTGAGGCATTGAAACCTGCAGCATATCCAAAGATTCTAAGAGCAGCAGCTCTCTCTAGAAGCAAAACCTTGTTAGCATTTATTTGAAGGGGAGTATATCCCATAAACCTTGACAACACCTTGAAGGTAAATATTGGCAACTCAGCATCTTCAGAGAAGTTCATGTGGAATGCACAGAACACAGCCTTATCCAATGTAGGCAAGTAGTGCATGAGAGCAGATGAAGGCCTTCTTGACCTTGTTTCTGTAGATTTCACTCTGGTGCCTCTAGCTCTTGCCAGAAAATCATCCTTATCAAGCAATTCAATCTGCAAGACAAAAACCTCAATTAAAAAAAATTACAATCACAATAACATTAAACAAAGGATTAAATGGAAGCTACCTTCTGCAACTCATCCTCAATTACTACTTTGTCTTTCATCAAGTTGCAAGAGCCAACCCTTTCCACTTTATCAGAATCTGCCTGAAGCTTGAAATCTCTGCCAAAAGACTCAATACCTAACTCAATGAGCCTGTCCTCAAAATCCTCATCACTCAAGGAAGGTTTCCCCTCTTCCATTTTTTTAAGGCACAAGGCAAGTGCATCAGTAGGCAGGGATAAATGAGTTGTCAGATGTTTGCAAATCAAGTGCCAAAAACTCTTCCTTTGGCTCTACTTCTGTATCAATAAAGTCTTTGGCCACTTCACAAGCTTCTGAAATTGCTGCAATACAGTAGTCTTCTCTGATATTGAAGAGACATTGAAGATAGGAAAGAGGAATAAAATCTTTCTCATTGATATAAAAGAAAGGAAGGTTTGGAAGAGTAACAGAGGATTCAGATATACTTGCTACCTCTGAAGGCTCTTCAGTAATAGTGGAAGCCCTAAATTCTGCAACATCAAGATTTGCACTTTCTCTCTCCTCAGCTTGAACATCAATTTCTTCCTCTTCTAAAATTTCACATTTCTCTAACTTTGAAACTGTGGTGACAATTAAGTTTTCTTCCTCATTCTCTGCATCAATTTCTGGTTGTTGCTCTTTATCCTGTATTTCTGCTTTCAAAAATAGGAAGAAAAGAAAGGAGACATCCTTGGGGACAAGGTTGCAATGTTTTTTATGGATAGGACAAGAAATGGATGAAGGGCATGTGAAAGAAGTTCTATTTGAAAACCTACTGAACCTCTTTGTTACTTTGGCTTTCTCCACAGATAGCTGTGTAAAATCTGTAAGGTGACAAAAATCATGGTCTCCGACACGAAAACAATGAGCTTGAATTGACATTTCAAATTGGTTGTACTCATCTTCAAGAATGTCCTTGAGCTTCAACAAAACATCTGAAAGAGAAAACCTTGGATTGAAAATCTCCACTGCATCAAAGTATACCTTCATATCATGACCATCTTGCAAAATAGCATTCAAGAGCTTCTCACTTGGGCCTTCTTCAACAAGCTCATGTCGACCCGCAACACCTTTACTCATGCCTGAAAAATTCTGATGTGCCAGAACCAAGCGAAAATGAAAGGTCCAAAAAAATTGGAATGACTCTATCGCTTAGTGCGGGATTTGACAATTCCAAGGTCTCCAAATTAATTGTGATTTTTGCAAAATAGGGTTTGGAAGAGAAAACGGTGCACATCTTGATCTGACGCAAACGAGTGGTCCAAAACTGGGGAAAAATTTTAAAAGCGCGTGACTAAAAGACATTAAATAGTGACCGTTTATGCCACGTGGCAATAATGATTACATACCACGTGCACTCAACGGTACTTTGTACGACATATCCGAGGTATAAAAAGTTAATATTGTTAAAAATATTCATTTTTTTCTCCGTCACTGTATCAAGCGAAATCAGGCTTCCTTTTGTTTCTCAACCCCACTTTTCCCATATCAAGCGTTCTCAATTCCATGCCCGAATCAAGCGATTGCTCACATCCGATCCACTAGGATTTCCCACTTCGCTTCGTTCGGGTCTTCATTTTTTTCTCCATCCCGCATCAAGCGATAACACAAATCCAAACCTCCCGGATTTTCATCATCGCTTCGTTCGGGATTTTTAGAATTTTTACTTCTTGCCCGAATCAAGCGATAATCACCATCCATTATCTTTGGAATCCCTTCATCGCTTCGTTCGGGCTACTTCCTTTTTTTGTCCTTTAATACAAATTGCTTGATCTGGTCTCCTTTTCTAGCTTCAATGGCAAGGACGAAGCAGACTGCAAGGAAAGTTTACCCACCATTGGAGACTGAAAAAGTTGAAGACAAGCCAGGTCCTTCCGAACAGGAAAAGCCCCTTCCAAAGCCTCGTGCGAGGGCGACAGCAAGAAAGAGATTGAATTATCAGGTGAAGTCCTTAAGAGAGATAAGAGCAGCACAGAAATCTACAAGTCTCCTCATCCCTCGACTCCCATTTACACGGGTTGTCAGGGATATATCAGAAAGGTTGGTTGGTAAGATGAGAAACACATATCTTCAGAAAGTTCGATGGGAAACCCAGGCCCTCATGTGTCTTCAAGAGGCTGCTGAAGATTTTTTAATCGACTTTATGAATGATGGCTACATTGCTGCTGCATTCGCTCATCATAGGATCACTCTTATGAGCAAAGATTTTGTGCTGGTGTCCAGACTTAGATATAAGTTTGACAAAGCTTTGGAGCGTATTCCAAGTCAAGATATGAGAGCTTTTGAAATTCTCAATATCCCTCCAGCAAGGCAACCCAAGCAGTCTGTTGTTATTGAAGATATTTCTCATCCTTATGATACAAGAAAAGCTCAGGATATCAAAGAAGAAGTTGAAAAAGAGAGAGAGCAAGAGAAAATTTCAGAGGATGCACTTCTTTCTCAGCAAGCTGAGATTCTCCATTCATCCAATTCAGAGCTTTATAAGAATGTGACAGGTCAGATGATAGTAGATGTGTCCATGCCTGGAGAGGATGAAGTGTATTGTGACATTGCCCCTGAGGACACAAGCATGCTTGTGAATCCTAATATTGAGATATCTGACACAGTCCTCTTCATCTGCCTGAGGTTTGTAGGGATTTGCTTTTGTTTTCTTGTTGAATTTCCCAGGAACCATATTTTGTTGACATGTTTTGTTTGTGTATCCAGATGTCTTATGAGGGATCTTCATGAATCAATGGCTGTGCAAGTGACAATTCTTGATCCCCTTATAACACAGTGCCTTTTCAATAGGCAGGGGGATCTAGCAAGTTTTCTCAAAAACTTTGATATGCTTACCTGCAATTACATTGTGTACCCTTATGTTGAAGTGTAAGACTCATTCTCAATTACCTTTTGCCTATTATAGACATGACAGTTTTCATTACTAATTTCAGTACTCATATTATCACAGAGGCCATTGGAGTCTTATTATTATCAATCTATTGGATAGAGATGTGATCTTTATGAACTCTTTGGCATCCATCCATGGGAGAAGTAAAATGTAAGAATCAATTTTGCCATGTGTTGACCCTCAAATTTCTTGCATGATTTCAATTATTTGGTTGACCTTCAAAATTTTTTGTTTGCAGTGCTGCCAAACTTATCTTGAGTTTTCTAGCCTCTACCTATGTAGACTACAAACTTGAAGATTTTAAGTACTTCAATCAGGAAGTTCCCTTGCAAAAAGACTCAACATCTTGTGGATGGATGGTTCTTGCTAATGCTTGGAGATTTCTTGAGTCAAGGTTCAGAATGACAACACTTCCTGTAAGTTCATGAATAAAAACCATTGATTGATTTAGTGAATACATTGAGTGACCTGTTTTCTTACTTTCTTATTTTCTTTTGTCTTAGTTGCATGAGTATTCAGATTCTTGGGTAAGTTGGGTAAGGGAGAAGGCAGTGTCCATGGTTTTGAGCAGATCCATCAATCCATATGATCCCGATTCTCCCTTTCCACCTGGATCCAAGGATACAACTTCAAAGAAAAGGAAAAGGGAGAAGAAGGAAAGCAAAGAAAAGGAAAAGACCTCTGCCAAAGAGAAGAAGAAGAGAAAGAAGAGCCCTTCCAAGAGCAAGTCTTCCAAGGGGAAAAAGAGCCATTCTAAAGAGAAGAGCCATTCTAAATTAAAGATCCCTCAGGCTACAGAGAAGATCCCTACCCCTCCTGTTAAAGAGAAGAGCCCTAGCCCACTTGCTAAAGAGAAGACCCCCAGCCCTCCTGCCAAAGAGATGAGCTCTTCACCAGCTCAAGGGAAGACACCTATCAAAGAGAAGATCCCTAGTCCTCCTACCAAAGAGAAGAGCTCTTCTCCAGCTCAAGAGAAGACACCTATCAAAGAGAAGACCCCTGTCAAAGAGAGGAGTGCTGCTAAAGGTCTTCCTTTTCACTCACCAGTGAAATTTAAAATTCAGAAGCGTCGTTTGTCCAACAAAGGTAGTAAGAGGGCAAATGTTGGCTCTCCATTTAATTTCTTGTTCAAGTTCCCCAAGAAGACTGCCAAGTCTCCAAGGCCAACCTCCAAAGAATCTTCTCCAAAACCAGACCCCACTGCCAAATCTCCCTCGCCAACACGTGAAGGTCTAAAAGAGGAGCCCAACTTACCACCATTAGGGGAATCCACTCTAAAGTCTTCCTCTCCAACACCTCAAGTGCTAAAAACTCCAGAACTAGAACCTCAATCAGCAAAATTTGATCGAAGCAAACAGAAGAGAGAAAGATTCTCTAAAGATGCAGGGTCATCTCATGCCAAAAGGAAAGTTGATTTTGCAGAGTGATTCCACATATTGGATTTTGTTTTGTTCATTTTGTCCATATGAACACACATTTTTTGGGTTAATTTTCTGTAAAATTCTGTATCAATAATTTGATATCAATCTGTTAAACCTTGTTTTGTGTCGCGAACAATTTGTTTACCAATTTTGTGAAGAAGACGAGACGAAATCTAGCAGAATATATTGATTACATTATCATTTTCAACTATACAAACTTGCCCTTGCAAGTGGCTCAAATACAACTTTTTTTGGGGGGAGACATGTGATGCATGAGGTTACACTCTCCATCCTTGTACGGATAACAATATCATCTACTTTGAATCTATATTCAGGTGATATTTCATCCAGAAACTCAAGCGACTCTCTAACATGTTGTAGTCGCCAGTTTGATGTTACTATGAGTTTCCTAGGATCTATGAATGGATGGACTATGATGTTAAATTCAAACTCTGGACAATTCTCTTCAGAGTCCAAAGGGACCCAACTACCAAGCTTGCTTTTCCATCTCCTATAGTCATAGCCCAAAACTAAGGATTGGCGACACAGTTGGTATGAGATGGACAAAGAATTTGGGCTTACTCTACAACTGATATTGTCCCCCATATGAAAAGTTTCCTTGGTACTCCATCCTTCTCCAAGTACAGTGTCCAGATCAGTCAGAGATAGTCTTCTATTAAGCCACATCGTTCTTGTCCTCTCCAATTCCATTGTTTTGAAACATGCCACAAAGACATGTATAGGCAAGAACCATTGAAGTTTAATCCTTCTTGAAATCCTTCCAGGAGACATTGCTTTAAGAATATCATCTTTGATTTTGGATTTGAAGCTTGTTATGGTATTTGGATCAGGAACTTCCCATTCTAGTGACATTATTGTGGGAATAGGTATGTCATACAATTCTCCATGAACACCTTCTCTTGATGGAACCCTGTATTCTGCAAAATACACAAATAAATCCACTGATTTGTAAAATGAAGGTGGTTTGTCTGCGTACATGACATCTGCAATCCCCTTGTGAATTGCCTTGAATGTGCCACTTAAGCTCTCAACAGGCTGCCACTCCACAGCTGTTGACGGAAAGATAACTGAAATGAAACAAACAACAAATATATCAGAAAGAGAAATATTGTGTTGTGTCAAATAGATAAAGGTTTGTTGAATTACAGTAAGAATGGAGAATTGGATGTTCATCCAAGTTCAACACCATGTCTTTGGCCATGTAGACATGTTGAACTTTTGCAAGCCAGCCATTGTCGGTCACTTTGAATGCAAGAACACGACCTTTCCAATGGGATTTCACTTCATTTCGCTTGGTTCTTTTCACCCTGTGGGCACCTTTGCAAGAGGGAAGCATTGTTACCCAATCATTCACACGAAAAGACATGGGTTTCCAAACACCATCTTCTCTCGTGTTATGAAAATCACAAGAAGTAATATTATGAGAAGGACGACGTGAGGACGCCATAGAAGCTCACAGATAAGAGAAAAATAGTAAATCTTTTGAATAGTGAATCTTTTGAATAGTGAATCTTTTGAAAGTGCAAAGAAGGAAAGAATAAACCATATGCCAAAATGAAAGGAAGGCGGAAAGTAGACGTCTGATGTTTTGTCATTAATAGCGTTGTTTTCAAGGCCTGAAAAGGGGATTTCGTATCTTAATGCTTGATTTTTTGAAATAAAAAATGGAACATGATGTCACTATTTTGGACCCAAACTTTAATGTTGGCCATCGTAAACGTCTAAATTTAGCCGTTTTAGCCGTTCGCCACTAAAATAGAACCGTTAAGAAGACATTTGGAGGAGACAAGAATGCCATACTTTTGTATACGTGTCAATTCACAATTGGATAATTTCTTAATCCTTGGATTAACAAACAGCCCTTTTCTAGCCGTTTTTGGCCCTAATGGCACAAATCCACTCTTATGTTTGTGCATGGTTGCTTGTGGTCCTTGAGTCACCACTTTGAATCACTTCAAATAGAAAACGTTTTCAACCCAACCTTGATAATGTTTTGTATCGTTCCACAGTAATCAAGCATGAAAACTTCACTACTCAAGTCAATTTCTTGAAAAACTTTCTTGCATGAAATTTTCCTTAACATCGCAAATCAAATGTTCTTCTCCTCTTATATATTTGCTCCACTCAAAAAGCGACGACCGCATGACAAAAGTGCATCAAATTTGTGATACTGCAAGAAAAAGAAGATCATGAAATTGTATCAACAATGAAAAATTATACCAAACTATGTCTTACGGTTTCTTGTGTACATAAAAAAACTCACTTACATGGTAATCACAACCATATGTAAGCTCCTCCTCCTCCTCCTCTCTTATAACCTCGCCATTGTAATTTGCTTGTCATATGGTTTGCTAAAGTCATCTACTAGAAGGAAATTTTGGAAATTGTGCAAGTGAATCTGGGTATAGTATTGCTCTCATTGTTTGACTCTTTCTAAGCTTCACTATAAAATATTGAGGATGTAGCAGCAAAAACACCAGTGTTTTTATAACTAGAAGGGTAGGGAGATGTCATGTTGCTAAAAAAGTTGCTATTTTCGCTACAACGTGTTGAAATATACAAGTGAATGGGTGTGTACAGGAACAAGCCCTTAACAAGAGGGTGTAAAAGAGAGTCTGTAAATGAGTGGGTAGCAATGAAAAGCTGAGAGGTATCTACTAGGAGAGAATAAAGGGTAGCATGAGAAGATCTAGGATGTGTGGAGATATTGTAGGGGGAAAAGTGAAGAGGTGGAGAGAATCAAGGATGAGGTGTCCCCTAGATGTAGGGGAGGTGGCACAAATAAAGGAGAAATCAGTGGGACTAGATGCTTGGCATCTTGTGGATGTAAACAGTATAACTTGAGGCATTGGCCTAATGAGTATTTGTTGGTTTTTGAGTATCCATGCCTACATTAAGCTATCAGTTAATTGCTCACTAATCTCATATTAATCAACATCTAATCACTTGCTTAATGATGTTGATTCTTGCATTTGGTCCACCATAGCTCATTACATTGCTGCAAATTTAACTTGGAATGAGATCCTAGCTTAGGATCTATCCAGTTTTTGAGCCTATTTATCTTAGTAATCACCCTATTATAAACACCTTTTTAACCTCTTTTCAACTATTTTTGGCACCCCCAACTGGTGGAGGAGCTCTCTCTCCCTCCTGCCTCAAAATTGGCTCAAGATCTTTTAGCCATGGCTAGCCACAACCCACAGGCTTCAGCTAATCAAGAAAGCACGCCAAACCGTCGTTGGGAGCAGTAGAAATCAACGAAATCACTGGTGCCTTTTTGTGATAGTAAATCTACAAAATTGACTTCACTACTTGCAATTGGGAGCAAAGAAGCTAGCCCAAAGGGTTTTCTAATGCCCTGAAAACACACCTATGTCGTCAGAATTACGAGAAAAAACGTCACCAACAACCGATCAACTCCATATTACTCACAGAAAGCAATTCTGGTAATCTTAGGATTAAGCATTCAATGTCTAATCAAATCCTTTAGATCTTGGCTTGATCCTCTACTAGACTAACTGCTACTGATGCTCTTGAAAGGATCTGAGCTCATTTGAACTTTAAGGCCCCAGATCTGGTCTCCCCGCACACTCTATTTCTGCACATAAAACATGGGGTTATTTCACTAATCAGTGAAACTAATCACTGTATTTTGGTGAAATTGAGGGTTCAAAATTACCATTGGGTATCTAATACAGATCCCTATCACTTTAGATTGCAATTCGGAGATGGTTTGATACTCCAACCATTCAGTACAGAGATCAGCTACACTTGGCTTTATGTAATTTTTGGTAAATTTATGCTGGATAAATCTGTTGTAATCATCATTTAACACCACATTTGAGTTGTAAAAGGGTAAAAAATACCCTTGAATCTTCAATTGGATCAAGAGGTAATATCCCCTTCACATCATCATGAGCACGGCACAAGAAATAGCTAAATTTAATGGGGAGCAGTTTCATACATGGCAAACAAAGACCATGTATTTGCTCATGAGGAAAAACTGTGCGGGCTAGTTAAGGGAAGAGATGAATGCCCAGAGGTGATTGTGGAGAATGAGTGGAAGAGCATGAATGAGAAAGCATTAGGACTCATTGCACTTAGTTTAAATGATGAAATCATTCACCACATCACAGGGATACAACGGGCAAAAGATGCATGGAATGAACTCAATAAATTATTTGGCACTCAAGAAAAACATTCAAAGATAAATCTGCTAATGCAATTCTAAAAACTTGATATGAAGGAAAGTGAACCTACTAACCACACACTTGAACAAATACAAAAGCATTCAAAACAGCAGCTGGCAACCATTGGTAAGAAGGTAGAGGATGATGAGGCACTAGCAGTGCTTCTGAAGAGTGTGGACTAAGGAAAAATATGAAAACATTGTAGCAACCTTAAAGAATGTACCTGAATTGAAGCTGCATGAGATAGAAGGAGCTCTACTAGAGCAAGAGACCAAGGTCAAAGAGAAGAAAGGGGTGGACCCAACAACTGGAGAGGAAAAAGCATTCTTTACTCGAGGATGATTCTCTCACCACGAGGACAAGGATGAGAAAGAGGCAAGGGAGGAGGAAGGACCTTAACTTGCCACAACTATGGGAAGCCAAGACACATGGCAAGAGACTGCTACAGCAGGCAGCAAACCCATTGAAGAACGATCGACATCGGCAAACTTCATGGAGACTCCTAATAAGAAAGTGGAGTCAGATCATCTTTTCTGAGAGAGAAAGAGAGAGAAACCCCACAACCCAATGTAACCTTCCCCAACATAGTAAAACCACCTCCGAGCCACCGATGATGTGGGCCATGTGATAGATGTATGTGTGAGCACTTTAGTCAAGGTCACAGGCACTTGTAGTAAGCCTTCGACAAATAGAGAGAGAGTGTCAAGGACTATGAGTTAGGGACTTGAGGCACTGGTCGCGGGCTACCAAAGTAAGAGGGAAACTTGGTATGGGATCTAGGTGTTGAAATATACAAGTAAATGGGTGTGTGCGGGAACAAGCCCTTAGCAAGAGGCTGTAAAAGCCTGAGTCTGTAAATGAGTGGGTAGCAAAAGAAAAGCTGAGAGGTATCTACTGGAAGAGAATAAAGGGTAGCATGAGAAGATCTAGGATGTGTGGAGATATTCTTGAAAAAGTGAAGAGGTGGAGAGAATCAAGGATGAGGTGTCCCCTAGATGTAGGGGTGGTGGCACAAATCAAGGAGAAATCAGTGGGATTAGATGCTTGGCATCTTGTGGATGTAAACACTACAAATTGGGCATTGGCCTAATGAGTATTTGTTGGTTTTTGAGTATCCATGCCTACATTAAGCTATCAGTTAATTGCTCACTAATAGCGTATTAATCATCGTCTAATCACTTTCTAATGATGTTTATTCTTGCATTTGATCCACCAATAGCTTATTACATTGCTGAAAATTTAACTCAACGGGATCCATCAAAAATAGTAGCAAAATATCACTACTCAAGCAATATTTTACTTTTTAAGCAGCAAAAGTTTATTGCTCTTAGAGCAATATTTCACAGCTATTTTCATTGCTTAGTAACAAAAGTACTATGTGGGAAACAAAATCTTGGGTAGACAGGGGAGTCTACACAGACTCCTCAGTCTATCCCTATCCTTTTTTTAATTGGAAAAAAGTCACAGTTTGTGATACAAACATAAACATGAAAAAGACATAAATGTATTATATTTCACGAATGGTTGAGCCTTTGGCCATGTATACAAAAACTAAATCACCCAAGGGTGTAATAAACTTGAGCTTACATTAATGAATACATATATAAAAGAGATTACCTCAACAATGGCAATCCTAAAGAGAAGACAACAATGCGAGACTTGCAAAATATAACATGAAAAAAAGTAATTAGTAATAACATGCAAGGACAACAATACTAGACCTCGACAATGGCAAGCCTATGTATAATCTAATATGTGAGAGGATCCCACGTCACAATACTTGCTTGATCTTACATTAGCATGCAAAGTCACTTCTCACTGAACTCCAACATAAGAAGGTATAGCAAGCATTGTGATGACTATGTCTTTACACATGTAAACTCTATGAATAGAGAGAATAACGTATGCATAGAAAAAGATAGCATGATGTCATATATTCTATATCAATTAAGAGAGTATAGACAATCAAAAAGCTTATACTCTCCATCCATGCATAGCACTTCACATCAAAAAAGTTTGAAGCCCTATGCATAAGGATTATACCTACGCCTTGCGAATAAGCCTACATAAAGCACTACAACAGAATGAGGGTCTAGTAGCAAAGGTGTCAAAAATGCATCATTTTCTCTAAATATCTCTTCTTTTTTAACTAATAACCTTGTCCTTAGTCAACTCTTCATCTTATGTGAGTATTTACTCATTTTTGGGAGATTTTTATTTTATTCTTCAATTTGTCTCCTCCCTACATTTGGATTAATCTCAAACCGCCGGCGCAAGCTCCCGATTTTTACTAATTTTATAGCGTCATTTTTCTGAGGGAAAAATTAGATTTCTGCTTCATCAAATGCAATGGCTCCAATTCCTCTTGGTCCTTGGGGTTTTCAAGGATGCTCTACAAGCTGGTGAAGACAGATTTTGATTTGATCAAGTCTACAGTCAGATCTAAGCTCTTCATCAAATCTACGATGACTTTGGTAAAACAGAGATTAAGCATTCAATGTTTGGTCAAATCTTATTTTTCTTGGCTTAATCCTCTACTAGACTAATTTCTATTGATGGCCTTGAAAGGATTTGAGCTCATTTGAACTCTAAGGCCTCAGATCTGGACTCCCCGTATACTCTGTTTTTTGCACACAAAACAGAGGATTAATTTGATAATCAATGATTAATCAGTATTAATCACTATATTTTGGTATAATTAAGGGTTCAAATTAACCATTAGGTATCTGATACAGATCCCTATAACTTCATATTGCAATTCGGGGATGGTTTGATACTCCAACCATTCCGTACAGATTTCTTACCCTTGGTTTAATATAATTTCTGGTAAAATTATGCTGATAAATTTGTTTGTAATCATCACCTAAACACCATATTGAGTTGTAAAAGGGTATACACTTTCCTTGAATATTGAAATTGGATCAAGAGGTAAGACCCCCTTCACATCATCTCATGAGTACGGCACAAGAGATAGCCAAATTTAATGGGGAGCAGTTTTACACATGGCAGACAAAAACCATGTATCCACTGCTGGAAAATCTGTGGGGGCTAGTTGAGGGAAGAGATGAATGCCCAGAGGTGAGAGGAAAAAATGAGTGGAAGATCAGGAATGAAAAAGCATTGGGACTTATCGCACTCAGTTTAAATGATGAAATCATTCATCACATCATAGGGATACAGTGGGAAAAAGATGCATGGGATGAACTCAATAAATTATTTGGCACACAGGCTAAAAATTCAAAGATAAATCTGTTAATGCAATTCTATGAATTAAATATGAAGGAAAGTGAATGTTTAATCACACACTTGAATAGATATAAAAGCATTAAGCAACAGTTGGCAGCTATTGGCAAAAAGGTAGAAGATGATGAGACACTAGCAGTGCTTCTGAAGAGTGTGGACAAAGGTGAATATGAAAACATTGTAGCATTATTAAAGAATGTACCTGAATTGAAGCTATAGAAGATAGAAGGAGCTCTATTAGAGCAAGAGACCAGAGGCAAAGAGAAGAAATGGCTGGACTCAATAGCAGGAGAAGAAAAAGCATTCTTCACCCGAGGAGGATTCTCTCGAGGATCTGAGTCGAGGATGAGGACAAGGAAGAGGCAGAGTAGGAGGAAGGACCTTCACTTGCCACAACTGTGGAAGACCAGGACACATGGCAAGAGACTGCTACAGCAAAACCAGTGGAGAAGGCACGACATCGACAAACTTTATGGAGGCTCCTAAGGAAGTGGAATCAGATCATCTTTTCTGAGAGAGAGAGAGAGAGAGAGAAATCCCACAACCCAATGTAGCCTGCCCCAACAGAGTAAAATCACCTCTAAGCCACCGATGTGGTAGATGTATGTGTGAGAACTTTAGTCAAGGTCACGGGCACTTGTAGTAGCCTTGGACACATAGAGAGAGAGAGTGTCAAGGACTATGAGTTTAGGGACTTGAGGCACTGGTCGCGGACTATCAAGTAAGAAGCAAACTTGGTATAGGGTCTAGGTGTGCTAGGATTATTCACTTGAGAGGAGGTGTTCAAATATACAAGTGAATAGGGTGTGTACAGGAACAAGACCTTGGCAAGAGAAGGCTGTAAAAGAGAACATTAGGACTTGTTTGGGGTCTTCTTGGGCCCTTTTATTTGGACACTTAGTGAAATGCTTAAAATGCTAATCCAGCTTTGACCAAGCTAGTGGCCTAGGCCTGAAAATGCATTTTTCCTTTTCTACAAAAAAGAAAATAGGCCAAAAGGTGATCTAATCATTAGATCTTCTGTCCTTGGGAAGGAATATGGACTTAACTGCCTTTTTGTCTTGTAGTGAAGTACCTTTCACAAAGAATGTTTGAAAATTTTCGTCACTTTGTTCCCTCCCTTTTTGGAGGTGCTGCACATCCCACTCTCTCTCTACTCTCTCTCTCTAAAACACATTTAGGGTGTTTTACTTGGGTAAGGGCTTCTTTTTCTCTCTCTAGGAGCCATGGCCTGCAGATCTGGACCTCCTACTCCATCATCCTCTCCACTAGCTCTCATGGAAGAGCTCACCATCCCCTCTTGTGAAGGTACAGATCTACACATCCTTGCAAGCTGAAGCTCTCCATCTCCATCACTAGCAAGCTCTCCATATCTATCATCCTCTCCACCAGCTCTCATGGAAGAGCTCACCATCCCCTCCTGTGAAGGTACAGATCTACACATCCTTGCAAGCTGAAGCTCTCCATCTCCATCACTAGCAAGCTCTCCATATCTATCTCCTCAAGGCCTCCATTTCCATCTCTATATCCATCTGCATCTCCTCCACCTCCATCTCCATCACCATCTCCATCTTCATCTCCTCCATCACTATCCACATTTCCATCCTCCATGTCCATCATCTCCATCACCATCCACATTTCCATCTCTATATCCATCTACATCTCCATCTCCATCACCATCCACATTTCCATCTCTGTATCCATCTACATTTCCATCTCCATTTGCTAGGTACAATGGCTCTACGGGACATCACCAACAAGCAATCAAAGTTTCGCTTGCACGTGGACTTAGATGAGGAGTATGCCACAATGCGAAGTAATCGAACGAAGGGATGTATTCCTGCTGAGGTGCTACGACTTCAAGGTGCAAAAGCCATTGATCTTTGGACTGATGGAAGCATTTATCCCCTTGATCCACACACTGGTGCACCTCCCCCTTTTTGTAATATCACGCAGGTCGTACGCTTCTTGGGTGATGGTTATAATGGTTTCTTAGGGTACTGTCAGAGGCTCTATTCTTTGTACTTGCAGGAACTCTCAAATCAAAATCACCTCAGGAAGCTTCTAAAATTATGCAAGGCAGAAAAGGAAGAATGTGCGTCAACTTTCATGGCCACAAAGGAACATATGCTAGCTCGAGTCAAGGATCTAGAGAAGGAGGATGCAGAGTAGAAGATGAAGCTTGATGAAGGTGTGGAAAGCAGGGATCGAGCTATAGAGAACTATCTCCGTCTTCGAAACTCAACTCGGAACCTTCGCCGACGTGTCGATCATTTCACTCACCTCCCCGTGGGATATAATGCAAGGCAGCGAAAGCGCAAGCCTCTGAGTCTTCTTTCCAAAGATGGGGGGGCTCGCAAGCGACGTGTGCGTCAAACAAGGTAATCACAGCTTCAAAACTAGCATTACATTACTTTTTCATATAGTTGTGTCATTGACTCTGAACTATGTGATATCCAGGGAATGTGCTAAAGCAATATTAGGTTGTTCCAATACTGAGGAGTCTATCCTTGAGCACATTATTCCAGAGCAGAAAGTAATCAATATGATAACCAATCCAGTAAATGGTGCGTTGCGTGACAGGATTCAAAAGTATTTTCTCAAGGAATTCGAGCAGATTGTCAGTCCCGTTGACATGCTCACTGTGTGCGACACAGCAGGTATCAGTGAGATAAGGGATACAGGGCTTTGTATACTTGCATCACAGCACGTCTACGAGGCAAAGGAATGACACGATCTATACTTCCAACACCATACAGTATAGTTATGGCAAGGAAGTCAGCAAACAACAATATTGCGGACTTGCTAGGTGGCTACAGATGGGTGGATGGTAGCATGCCAATGTCAAATTCAAAAGATTTTGCTTACAATAAGTTTAACAATGTTTACGTCGAGGTGGAGGCGCTTCAACGAGCTATGATTCAGTTTTATGATATGACATTAGAGGAGACGGATGGAAAGGCTATATTTGTCCTCAAATTGGATGAATGTCAGGTTGTAAAGGGCCAAAGGGTGGAACGTACAAGTCTGACACTCATGAGCAGGGCATTGAAGCGAAAGAGCTTAGACGGCAAAGATGAAACAGGTGATGCGGAGAATAACTTGCACACAAAGCGACGCAAGCAAGATTACTTTGGAGTGCAGTCTGAGAAGAACATATGGTGGTAGGCGGCATGGACCCTTCCGCACGAGGACCATGACAGTCTGAGGTGGTACTTCACCCGTACAGGTATTCAAGGAGTGATACACAGGCAATCAAATGGTGAAGTCTTGCATGTGCCCGGCAGCACTGGTCACTTTGAAATAGAGTGGCACCTTGGTGGTGATCTCAAGACCCTCAAATGCATGTTGGGAACTAAAAGCGGTGCTAACACTTTGTTTCCATGCATCTTTTGTTGTCATCCAAGGATGCCAAGTGTCGCAGTGGGGAAGGCCAAACAAGCAACCAAGGTGAAAGGTCGTAAGCAGGCAAGTGCAAAGGGCTCAAATCAATTACAAAAAGGGCAGGGTATGCACGTCTCGCTCAATGGAATTATGAGCTGCAATCAAAGCAAGGCACCATCTCGCGTAGAGGAGCATGCTACTTGGAACCCTATTCTTTCAATTCCACTGTCGCGAGTACATGTGTGTACCTTGCACGCAAGACTTAGAATTCTGGACAAATTGTTGATGCTCCACATCAATTATGCTTGGAACATGGAGCCAGAGTCACGGCGAGAACAGGGCATCGAAGAGCTTGAAGTTGTTTTATCATCCGTGGGGCTTCACGCAGGTGCTATCACCCTCTCTAAGGATTGCAAAAACCCATCAAGTACCCAAGATAACCCTAATAAGATATGTATGGGTGGTGCAAAAGCAAGACACCTGCTCTCAAACTATGGTGAGGCTCAAAGACATACACATTTTAAATTATGGAAGCAGATTTGTGATGTAACAACCTATCGAGGCAATGAGGCGACACTAGGATTGAAGCGTGCACATGTGTGGGAAGCTTGTGATGAGATGATGAGGCTTCTTGAGCGTCCGTATCTTGATGAAGCAGAGATAGCTACATTCAAGACTTCGATTGACAGATTCACAGAAGAAATGATCGATGCTTGGGGGGAAACTCATATAACACACTACATGCAAATTCTTTATGCGCACAGTTCCTTCTTTCTAGATGAATATGGGTCTCTTGCACTCTGGAGCAACCAAGGCATGGAATGATCACATTACCAAGCCAAGGCGGCCTATTTTAAGAACACGGGTCATGGCGGTGGCAAGGTTCGTAGCAATGCGTTTCAAGAAATGTTCAATTGGTTTTACAGTGCACTTACTGGGAGAAAGGCCCAAAAGCGAGCCGGAAATTTGTCTTTGAGGCACAAAATCATGAAGGTGGTAGGTGCAAGGCGAAAGAGAAGGGTGCAATGCGTCAATGGTACGTGAAAGAGCGAGGCAATGGCACAGTGGTCGACTAAGAAATGGCCGCGTGTGGTTACCCACCCAATAATTCTTGTTCGCCACTTTTTGGCGCGTTCATTGTAAATTGACTTTTTTGTAATTTTGGCCCCCTATAAATATCAGTGAGTTTTATAGTCATTTTTAAAAGTCTTGACTTGTGAGCTCTCTCTCTTCCTCTCCCCTTGACTCTCTCGCGCGCTCTCTCTCTCTCTCTCTTGCTCGTGCACTAATATCTCACGCACATGGAGCCCCCAAATGATCCTCCCTCCAATACGCAGGATGACATTTTCAAAGACCTTGGGCCCTTACCGGTGGCACATAGAACTGAAATCCCAAACATTTACCCACAAGCCCAAATGGATCTGGAAGCTGAGCGTGTGAGGCTTGAGCGAGAGGCCCAAGAAGCCCAAGAACGCCAAGAAGTGGAGAGATTACACAAAGAAGCAGAGGACATGGAGGCAGCTGAGAGAGCAAGAAAAGAAGCCGAAGAGACCGTCAGAACACGGGAGGAGGACGAGGCAGCAAAAAAAGCACAGGAGGATGAGGCTGCCAAGAAGGCGGAAGAAGACGAGGCAGTTAGGAAGGCGGAGGCAGATAAGAAGGCTGTAGAAGAAGCTCAGGCCGCCGCAAGCAACAAGAGAAGATTAGCATTCTTTGCTGCGGAGGAGGATTGGCTTAATAGAAAAGCTCACGGATTTGTTGCTGACCTGCGAATGGCCGGATACGAAGATGACATAATTTTGGAAGCGGCTATACAAACTCTTCGAGCAGAATATACAAAGAGGAGAAATGAAGACACAGTAGAAAGGGAGCACCTGCCGAGTAATAGGATTCTCAATGCAATGCTAGACAGAGTCTTGGCTCGTGCACTTGGTAAAGGAAAGAGAAAACTCTCAGCTGAGGAAGTAGAAAATAAGAGACAGAAGCTTGAACGAGAAGCCAGGGCAGCAAACACACGGAGGCTTCATGAGGAAAAAGAAAGGAAAGATGAAGAGGAGCGAGTAAGGAAGGAGGCAGAGCAGAGAGCATCTCAGAAGACTCCATCTACAAAGGCAAAGAAAACTCCAACACCTGCAAAGGCTAAGAACATCTACACATGATATTAGCATGTCTCAGTGCAGCCCATAAAACAAGAAGCACAAATAAAACTTACAATTTGCAGGAAAGCGTTTGTGATTGGCATTGTCAACACGGAGTTGCGATGCCTTGTAGACGTGTTGGATCATCACCTGCTTGCTTCCGTCAGCCCCCTGCTTGAGATCCACTATGCGACCCTTCTAATGGTGTGACTTTAACCCTATGTATCTGCGAGAGACTTTGTGGGCTCCCCTTGTGCTTGGACGCATCGTCACCCACATTCCTTTTGCAAAGGTGCTTGTAACCCACAAGCCAGTGTCGTCTTGTTCGTTGCTGCTGCTAAAGGACTCCACCCTTGAACGAGGTCGGCGACTCATTGTGCTTGGCTAACCGATTAAGCTAAATGCTATGAAGTTGTAGGTGTGTGAGAAGATCTCTACAACCTAATGCTAGCAGAGCATATAAGCTAGCAAGAGGAGTCAAGAATGTGTATAAGCTAGCAAGAGGAGAGTGAAGAATGTGTGCAAGCAAGAGAGGATGGACTTGATGGGAAAAAAAGTGGACTGTTTTCCAAGCTTTCCATAGCCAAGAAGATCTCTGCAACCTAATGCTAGCAGAGCATATAAGCTGGCAAGAGGAGTCAAGAATGTGTATAAGCTAGCAAGAGGAGAGTGAAGAATGTGTGCAAGCAAGAGAGGATGGACTTGATGGGGGAAAAAGTGGACTGTTTTCCAAGCTTTCCATAGCCAAGAAGGCACAGAAAGATAGATCTAACTTTAGAAGAGAAGGGGAAGGCAGAATGGGGAGGGAGGAGGCCAAAAAAAGACTCTTTTAGTTAGAGAGAGACTCAAAACCGAATTGCTAGTTTTAGAGAGAGGAAGAGGGAGTGGGGAGAGGGAAAAGTAGCTTTAAATGAGGGATAATGATGGGGGGCGTTTCTAGTCCTAGCCCACTTTTTGAGGTGGGGTCATTTATGCCAGTTTGAGCTATCTTTATTAAAAAAAGGTGGGAAATTTGATTTTATTGAAAGATTTTGCATTTTTCAACCCAATTTCTTTTTAAAAAAAACGTATGATTCAAGTTTGACCCCTACATATTAGGGGCAGGGAAACCCAACATTTTTCTCCACATGGCCTTCTCCCATTGCACCACTCCTTAATGACTGTCATTAGGCTTGGGGCAAATTAAAGGGCCCAAGAAGACCCCAAACAAGTCCTAATGTTTGTAAATGTGAGAGAACCTGTGAAAAGGTGAGAAGTATCTATTAGGAGAGAATAAAGCGTAGCATGAGGAGATTGAGGAGCTGTGGAGATATTCTAGGAGAGGTGGAGAGAATCAAGCAAAAGAGGTGGAGTGAATCAAGGAGAAATCAGTGGGATTGGATGCTTGGATGTAAACTCTATAAATTGAGGCATTGGCCTAATGAGAATTCGCTCGTTTTTAATTATCCATGCCTACATTAAGCTATCAGTTAATTACTACTAATCACATCTTAATTATCATCTAATCTCTTTGTTAATGATATTGATTCTAGCATTTGATCCACCATAGCTCATCACATTGCTGCAAATTTAACAATAATGACTTATGCAAAAGGCTTATATATAAGCCTTATGCATAGTGCTTCAAGCGTTTTTGATGTGAAGTGCTATGCATGGAATTAGAGTATAAGCTTTTTTATTGTTTATAATCTCTTATTCATATAGCATATATGATGTCATGCTCTCTTTTTCTATGAATAAGGTATTCTCTCTATTCATAGAGTTTATATGTGTAAATACATAGCCATCACAATGCTTGCTAGACCTCCTTATGTTAGAGTTTAGTGAGAAGTGACTTTTCATGCTAATGTAAGGTCAAGCAAATATTGTGAAGTTGGATCCTCTCACATATTAGATTATACATACGATTGTCATTTTTGAGGTATTACATTGTTGTGTTGCAAGTCTTGTATTGTTGTCCTTGCATGTTATTACTAATCACTTTTTCTCATGTTATGTTTTATAGGTCTTGCATTGTTGTCCCCTCTTTTGGCTTGCCATTGTCGAGGTAAGCTCTCTTATTTATGTATTCATTAATGTAAGCTCACGTTTATTGCACCCTTGGGTGTTGGGTTTAGGGTTTACCATAGTGCATAAGGCTTATAACATAAGCCTTGCATAGAGTTTATGCATAGAGATATGGGGCATTATTGTAGGCCATCTAGAAAGTTGGTTAAGTCATGTTAAGAGTGGTTATCCGCAAGTAGGTGGTTTTAGTGGAGGGGGAGCCCTCGATCTTTTCACTATCCTTCTTGTAAAAGAGAATTTTCCTTTGGCTTTAATAGTGGGGAGCATATGGAAAGTCCTTGGAAGCTATCATCCAACAGGGACATTGTCCACCCTGCTTGTCTAAGCAGTATTGTAGAAGGTCTCAACAATGTTCTAATATCACATTTTGACTCTTTTTGTTTAAGCTTTAAGCATTCGTGTGTTAGAGAATTCTTATTTTGTTGCCTCTTTTGTTTTGTAGCTCTTGCACTAATCCTCTCTTTTGGCTTCACAAAAGAGAGGCAAGCTATCTTCTTCTTTTGCAAGCTTATCCAAGTTTTTCCTTTATTACATCCTGGGGTGTTGGGTTTAGGTTTATCTCTATGTGGAGGCTCTTGTAAGCTCTATGCATAAAGCATCTATGCATAGGCTCTATGCATAAGGCTTCTATGCTTAGGCTCTATGCATAAGGCTCTATGCATAGAGCACTATGCATAGGATTTATGCATAAAGCATCTTGCAAGCTCTATGCATAAAGCATCTATGCATAGGCTCTATGCATAAGGCTTCTATGCTTAGGCTCTATGCATAAGGCTCTATGCATAGAGCACTATGCATAGGATTTATGCATAAGGCTCTATGCATAGGGATCTATGCATAGGCGCTATGCATTAGACTCTATGCGTAAGCTTTATGCATAGAGATTTATACATTAGTCTCTATGCGTAGAGCTTTATGCCTAAGGCTCTATGCGTAGAGCTTATGCATAAGGATCTATGCATAAGACTCTATGTGTAGGCTCCATGCATAGAGTATTATGCATGAGGCTTTATGAATATTTTAGACTTCAACAAATTGACTCTTATGCATGTATTTGGGTTGGGTTGTATGTGTAGATAATGTTGATCGACCCATCATAGGACCCAAATGTCACAAATCTGCAAGTGCTTCTGTATCGATGTCAGAAGAATTACTATCATTTGTTCATGGAGAAACAAGAGCGGCCTATGTTGGTGTAAGTCAACTCAACGTTAGCAAGAAGAAAAGAAAATGTAAATAACCTCACTGTGGGGAACATGGTTTCTGTGCTTGCTATAAAGGACGAGAATGACTATATGTTTTAGCTAGCAAAAATCACTGAAATTCATGAGCAGAACAATCATGTATATAAAATAGAAATTCACTGGTACATAGCAACGTGGGATGATGCATTGACAAGAAGATATGATTTGGAGATGCTTAAAGGGATCAGAAAGGGGAGAAACTCATGTGGTAGTCAACATCGGATAAATAAGCTCAATTTGGAAGATGAAGAAATCCTTGTTTATGAGTTCATTTTATAAAAACTTGGTCATCTATGCTAGAAAATTGTAAAGATCTTGATGGAAAAAGTGAAAGATTTATCTTATGGGGCGGCATGAGGTCTTAAGATGTTCCCTTTTTGGCATTCTAGAGTAAAATGCAAGGCTTTTGTTTTGGAAAACATGCTATTTTATACATGGTTATTCTTCTGATGATGTCAATTTTGTTGAGAGAAATTCCAAATCTAGCTATTTATTGATGCACATGTGTTTCTTGTACATTCTAGGTAAAAAATGAGGTGAGGTGTAGTTTGGTGATTTTGTTGTAGTTTAAAATGATTGGATTTTTGGGGAATACAACTCAGAATAAGATTGAAATAAAGCAAAGCCCAAAGTTTTAAAGAATGTCATGACCACCATGTTCAGATGCCTACAAGGTTTAGGTCATGATGTTATCCATTCTATTCAAAGGGATTTACTAGATAAAGGATTGTTGTTAGCCAAGGAAAAAGATATAAAGATGCAAGATATGGCTTTGAGAATTTTAGATTAAGCGAGATAAGAAATTGCAAGAAGATATCATAAAGTTTTTCAAGGAGAAAGTAAATGATGACACTAAAAAATGGTGATAGGATTGGCTGGACCATAAAAGTACTAAGGACCTATATAATTAGATAGTTTCAAGCTATAGATCTTGGATTAAAAAATGCTCACACATGGTGTATAAAGGGAGGCAATTCCAAATGTAACTTCACGTTAACTCCAATGGATACATGACCGAAATCTTGTGGGGCAGGCATGACACCATCCGTATCCATGGGCCGTGTATATTGTGGGACATAATTTAGAGGGGACCACCATTACAATGGGGGAAAGTTTTTTGGATGCTATGAATAGTGTCATATCATCTTCCTCCATCAAAGGTTTGAAAAATTAATTCAAGCTTTGCTAAGTATTATAATTGAACCCTCACAATTCTACTTGCTAGCTTTTGCGAGTCCAAATCATCTTCGCAACCTAACAAATGCATTACAAAGCATTAGTGGTAAAGTTGAAATTGAGATTGGGTGCATTAACTTCAAAGATGAAAGAGAAACATTTGTGGCCAATGTAATCCAAGATTTCATTGTGGCAACCTTGTTATGTAAAGGCAATTCGCTTAATCATAGCGAGGGATACATGGGTATTATAAATAAATCATCAATCAAAGACATATATATAGATTTTGAGTGTATTGACCAAGAAAATGGTAGTACACATACCAAAAAAGAGTCATTAATTCATAATTAGCCAAGATCATGAATATGTATGTGATTTGTTTATAAATGGTGAAGAAACCATTCAAGGACTTGGTCTCAAGCAAAGAGTCATTAAATTAGTGTCATCATTTGAGGATGAGAAAGAGATACTAGAGAAGTTCTTGAAATTTGCGAAGAAAATGTAGACATTCGTGAGTGGGAAAATTTACCCATTCCAAACCGAGAATAGCCACTAGAAGACATCTAATAATCGATCCTTTACAAGTATGAGAGAATGTACCATTGACAGAAGTATCTAGAGATACATTGGATAACTTGGTATGCCTTGCCTTGAAAAATTTGCAAGGAACAAGAATTGGGATTGATGATACATGTCATTGATGAAAATCCTTAGATACTTTGTAATCATTTTCCAATAGTTTAAACTTGTAAAATAGTAATAGACTTGCAGTTGGACTGGTATATTTGATTTGATCTCATCATTCATCAAGTGTCATTGTTGACAGCTATGGTCTTAGACTTATACTAAGTTGCATGTTTACTCATTACGTGTAATATCTATTGGACATCTGATCGATATTTATTGATAGTATTGTGTACCATGCAAAGTTAGTTTAGGACTCAAGTCTTATGTAGGAGTGTATAATATAGCACCTAAGTCTAGGATATTATGACTCAAATCATAGACTTTTTCCTTATTCTAGGACCAAGTTCCTACACCATAGTGCAAGGCCAAATCATAGACTTTTCCCTTAGTTTAGAAGGATGTCATACTATGACCCAAAGTCCTAGATCAACATAGTCTAGGACCTAATTCCTAGACCACAGTGTAAGGCTATATAGTCTAAGACTTGAGTCGTAGATTATTTGACAAGGTGGAAGTATGCAACCCAATTCCCGATGGGAGCAAGCTTAGACTACCTACTTCAACACCAACCCCTTCTACAAAAAAGAGGAGGAATGATGAAGCATGTATCCAAACCTTCTCCAATCTACTAGTTGGTGTACAAAGTCGTTTAATCCCACGTGTGAATGGTAGCATAACAATTGCCTTTAAATACAAAGATGGTTCATAATTTACTAATCCCTCTACAAGCTCTTTTGGATGTGAGATGTAGGGCTTCAATTTAAAGGCCTACCCTAACCTTCAATTTGAAGGCTATAAAGTAACTTGACCTTTAAATTTTCATAGAGAAAATTTTAAAATAGTGCCCTCCTTTTGCAACCCTATTCTAAGAGGGGCCTTCTCTAGAATGTTTGAAGAGCTTTGATGCCCTTCATTTTTCAAAATTGTGACCTGTGTTTGCAACCCTTTTCTAAGCGGCCTTCTCTAGAATGTTTGAAGGGCTTTGATGCCCTCTGAAGGTTTCAAACTTCACCATTGGTGAGATGGCTAGGCGGCCTATCTTGTATTGGCTAGGTGATAGGCTGTTTGCGTGCGGTCTCAAGCCCAGACATGGCTAGACGATAGGCTGAGACGAATGATCGTGGGGAACTTTCACAAATTATAAGCATCCAATGTTGAAACTTAACATGCAATATAAAGCAAAGTATGAACATGAGAGTCCAAGTGCAAGCGGAAAAACAAAACAGAACATAGGAAAATGAGACGCTGATTACTGCATTGATAAGGAGAGACAAGTGGCAGCAATATTATGTTGGACCAGATTAAGCTTCTACAAGTTGGCGAGCATGCAGCAGCACTACTAGCTGATAAACGGCTGCACTCAATGGTATGCTAGGGTAAGGACAAATTACCATAATCATATGGGCTTTCAAGAAGATTACGATAATCTGATGGGTTACGGCGGTAGGGAGAGTTAATCATCTGGCTCGCTTGTAAGAGCTGGTGGAGCGAAATCTGGCGTCTGAGATACTTGATATATTCTATGGCTTCGTCGAGCATCGAAGCCGTGTCCATCTTGTGCCCCCCGGCACAAGCGTTTGCAGAATCTTTAACTTGTTGCTGATCATGTGCCGCCTCCTCCTCGCTGCAACCCCTTGCGGATGCACCGATACCTTGCTCCGCCGAGGACCAGGGCTTGAGATAGGACTAAGATTTAAAGTAAGAATAGGACTAGGGCAATTAGCGTTAATATTACGATTAGGGTTAGCGTCAAGACTCGAATTAGTGTTACCGTTTGTCCCTGGCTCTTCGTAGATGAACACCTTAGTACTGCTGGAACTAGAAATAGGATTAGCATTAGGGTTAGCTGGGCTGAACCAGTTGGGATTAGGGCCTAATCCTTGCTTTGTCTTGCATTGCGCTTTACTGCTGATTGCTTCATGAGAGTCTAGTCTTCTTGACTCTTCAGCAACTATGGCAAACCCTACGTTAGAGCACAATTCATTACCAAGTTCATACCTTTGTCCAAACCCTGTTGTAGAGCTTTTCCTCCTTAATGGCTCTTCAATACTTGCAAGGCCTTGTCCAACTGCGGCTCCATTATTTGCAAACCCTTGTTCAAAAAAGCCAATCAAGCTCTTCGTATGAGGCTCTTGTACAGTGCTATGCGTTTTACTGCTCATTGCTTCATGTGGTCTTCTTGACTCTTTGATAACTAATGCTAGCCCCTGCTCCAACCCTAGGTTAGAGATCTCTTCATTAGCACCTGCATGCCATTGTCCAGCCCATGTAGCTGTAGAATTCGTCCTTGACTCTTCAATGCGTACAAATCCTCGTCCGACTGTACTTACACTAAAATTCTTGGGTGGCACTTCAATAATATTTGCAAATCTTTGCTCAATGAAACCAGTGGAGTTGGTACTAGGCTCTTCTACATGAGCACTTGTAAACCCACTATCAGCCGGAGAGCTAGGTTTAATGCGTTTGCATGGTGCACTGTAGCAGCTGTTATACGCGGAATTCTGATCTTGAGCTGATCCTGAGAGTACTGTGTTGCCCACAAAATCAATGCTGTGCTCCTGCTGCTTCTGTTGTGCACTACCATAGACAAGCATGATCTCTGGCAAACACGTTGATGGGACGATTATATTGGCCCCTAATGTAATATACCTAGGAGGATTACCTGTAGAAAAACAGTTTTCCAGAGGAAGAGCTTGATTCAAGTTCTCTTGTAGCTCTAGTGGTGTGATGCTACAAGGGGATGTATAGCAAGGATAGCAACAGTTTTGGACAAGAGGGGTGCTTGGCAACTGAGAAAGTGTATCAGCTTGTGATATGATGGTGCTGCTGCAATTATGGCATGCTGGGCTGGTGTATAAGCCAACGTTTTTAAAGGCAAATTGGTGCAGGGCGCAGTTGAAGGGTGCCTGTGTTGATGGAGTTAATATACTACTGGCTTGATGTTGGAGTTGCGGTTCGTTTGAGCAAAACATTACCTCAAATGGAAAGTCCTCGGCTACACCTTGGTGCGCAATACTGTCAGCACACACATTGGCCGAACAAGGAAAGTTATGTTGCTGTAGCAAGGGTACGGTGGAGGGAAGCTCCATGGAGAAGAAGGCAAGGGGTTAGGGAGGGAAACAGTGAGGAGAACAGTAGAAGACTATGGGCTTCTCTGTGCTACTTTGAAGAAGCTGATAACTGTTGGTTAAAAGCAAGCTGCAAGCTCACTCAAGAATTCAAAGTTGGAAAAAAAAAAGTCTACAAAGACTGAGAAGAAGCTGGAGTACAAGGACGCGAGGGTTGAATATATTAACATAGAAAGGACTTGAAGGTATGCACATTATAATGAATGCATAAAGGATTTGAAAGGGTGTAAGGGATATTGATATAGAAAGGACCAGAACAGGCCTGTATCGATGGATGAAAATTATATTGCATTGATTTGATTTGATTTGTGCTATGAAACATCGCCCAATTAACAGTCTCTTTTCGGATTGCAAATTTGCAGGCAAGCTTTGGATACAGTGAAACTTAGTCATCATCATGACATACACAATGTGTTATTAATCAATTAAGAGTCCATATTATACCATCTAATTACAGCTCTCCTCTCTTAATCGTCATGTTTCCAGTGTGTCTAGGTGATTTTTAAGGACTCCTGCTTTTTATGTACTAAAAACATATAAACCTATCTTAAATTAATAAAATCACTTTGATTGCCATGTTACACCAATGTTTTGAGGAAATTATGTCTTTAAATAAGATTAATGTAAGCAATAACACTTAAATCACTATAGTAATGGGGCCATCACACTTTCTTACCTCTACATAAACTACTATTTATATTTGTTTTCTTAGCCAACCTTAGTTTTTTCCCTACCTTAAGTGTAAGACAAGACTTAATTACTCTACCTCTCATCACTATAGGAATTAAATTTTGTCTTATATATTTGTTTTCTTAGGCCACCATAGCTATTTTATTACTTCAAGTGTAAGACAAAATTAAATTCCTATAGTGATGAGCCCATCACAATAAATATATACTTACCTCTCAATAAACCATGTATATGAGGACTGTATATGTAAGACCACCATAGCTATGTTGAGCTTCCATGGCTTCACATTCCAAGATTAGAAACCTCCAAGGAAATATCTAGGGGTTATTTAATTTGCAAAATGGCGATAATATGAGGTCATATGAAAAGTGTTGGACTATTCTACAAAGAAAGTTTAGAGCCTTTTTTAAAATTACCCAAACTCAGTAATTTTGAGTGAGCACCAAAAACATGTAACATGCCATAATGGAAAGATTTTCCTATAAACCTATCTCTATGTATACCATGACATTGTAAATTAGATAATAATATGAAATTATAGATAACAATACGTATACCATGACATTGTAAATTAGATAATAATATGAAATTATAGATAATGATACAAAAATAATTCCCTAGTGTAGTTTCTATACCTACAATACATTCTTCAACCTATCTATGTGTATACCAAGATTTGCCTTTTTTTAACAAAAACTTGGTAACCCTATAATACATTAGTTCCATGATATATAGCTTATACCTCTTTTCCCATGCTCTCAATGCCCTAGATGATAAACACCATCATATGATTAGTTTCCATTAAACATACCTTCAAGCCCTTAATGTATTTGATCATGTTCTACGTGCCTCTCTCTTCACCCAAGTAATGTGCGGAGACTACCAATCCTACCAGCTATTCAACAACTTCAAGAACACTTAGGATTTTTATGATTATTGACGTCATGCATATTCAACCATACCTTAGTCCCTCAACAAGTTATTTAGCACCTTGTAATCATAACAAGACCTCAAAAAAGAGGTGATGAGGTATGTATATGCAAAGGTGTGTCGTGTGGCACCTAGGGAGAGAGATATAGACTCTATGCACGTGTGGCAGCTCAAGGACAGAGATATATATTCTAGAGAGATTGATGATATATAGATGGTAAGAGATTTGAATTTGAATTTAATATCTCAATCCCATAGTCATCCCTAGTCGTTGAAGATGGGTAAGGCTACTAGTGTATATGCAGATCAAATGTTAATGATAGTCATGCTTGGATGCTTACATAGTTAACACATAGGACTAGTGTATTCCCTCCCGGTCCCAGGATACGGTTCACGAGGTCCTTCAATGGCCTTTCAAGTTGTTCTCATAGGTCATGTCTCAGTTGGGTCTTCTCAGCCGATTTCATCAGGCTGATAAACAAGTTTTCTTTCATGTTACCTCGCATCTAGTTAAGTTGTTAAGTTTCTGAATTAAGCCCATTATCTACAGGGTTTAACAGTTCTCAGGGTCTCCCCATGGACCTTCCTCATGGGACTTGTAACCTCACTTTTTTTCTAATATATTTCTCTGTTTTAACTAAAAAATAGGACTAGATCAAATGTTAATGATAGTCATGCTTGGATGCTTACATAGTTAACACATAGGACGGTAGTAGTGATATGTACATTTATGTAACATTTGGCATTGAGTCCAATAACAAACTCTTGAATTAAAAAATCCTCGAGTGGAAAAGGGAAAAAAAACTAATTTAATGAGAATTAAAAAATCCTCGAGTGGAATAGGGATTGCAATTCGCGATATTGATGTTAGTCGTAGATCCGGCCTCGGGGTGGTACAAAAGGCCTGGCTTTAGTTGGGTTTATTCGCACTAATACAAAAGTACATGTCCCAATAGTGACGTTAGACCCTTCTCTGCGCAAACGGCAGACGTACTTACGAACAAATACTATGGCTTGCTAGACGTACTTACGAACAAATACTATGGCTTGCTGCTACGTACAAATACCATAGCTCGTTGGCAGCCTCAGCCTCTGCGTTGAGACTTCATCACGCTTGTTCACTTTTAGACATAGAGCCTCCCTTAACCTTGCCAACTTACCTCTCTAACTAGTGTAACGAACTAAGCCTGCTCAATTAAACTAAACACTTTCACAGATGAGAGAGAGAGAGAGAAGGAGAGTACGCAGTTAACTTAATTGTATATTATCTTGATCAAACGGTCATATCTATGTTTTACAAAGGTTGCACCCTTTGGGGTGACGTTTGGCTGTTCGGTTTGGCCTTATGGCGTTTAAGTTTATTATTTATTATTTAGTTTCGTTTGTGTTTATTATATTTGTTATTATTTAGGTTCCTTCACAGTCACAACGAGTCCTCTCAACCAGTGGTGCTCAAATCAAATTTGAAGCTTTCAGAGGGCATCAAATTAGTCCTTCAAACCCTCTAAAGGAGGGCCGCTCTTAGAAAATAGGGTTGCAAAAGACACAACCTAGCAGTAAGGCGTTGAAGTCCCTCCAAGCATTGGGTTTAGAACCTGCTGGGTGTTGACGGCTGCATGAAAGCACACACCCACACGAGCATAAAAGATCCCAAAAATAAAAAGAAAATAGGGTTGCAAAAGAAGTCACACAAGGCCACTCCTTTTAAAATTTCTCTAAATTTTAGACTTAACATATATATATTTTGAACATAAACCTAGTTTATGGCCTTCAAATTGAAGGTTATGAAAGGTCAACCTAGTTTATATATGGCCTTCAAATTTCAGCCCTCCTCTCAACCTTGTAATTTTGCACACTTTAACATTCTTTGGAATGTGAGTAATATTGTCTTCTTGAAACAAGGAATTGGTATTTATTGCATCTCCAAGCTTACCAAAACCCAATGTGTATTAACTTTTCTTTCTTTATCTCTTTGGTCTTGTGAATCAAGCTGTTAATCTTTCTTGCATTTACAAGATTGTGTTTGGACCCTAAGGTGCATTAGCTAATTTTATCAATGGAGTTTTGGCACGGACATACTTACATATAGTTACCATAGATTGTTTAATTACTAGCTTGTTCACATTAGATATAGTCTCCCTTATTAGACATACCAAATTACCACTGCCTCATAGTCTTCAATCTGTTAACAACACTACCTATGCTTGAGGGAGGTTAGTGACATCGAGGTAGTGCATTGCCAACAATATGAGTATATAGTGCACCAACTCGATGGTGGGGGTAGATACAAGAGGTTTCAGGTCGTCCTGGAGAAACATACTCCATGTGCATTGTTCGCTACACCTTTTAGAGAGCATATTTACCATTATATATGACACACCCATGTGCTAAGTGGCAGGACTACCACTTTCATGCGTGCTTGGAGAAATTTACCATTCGTGTGGTCATCTCTGCAGTGAACTTTGCTAAGAACTACACATTCTCACCTTACCAAGAGATACAATCTGAGTACATCATGTATAATATCTTTGATTTCTTTGTGATGTAATAAGATAATATATTATCAGGAGATACAATGCGAGTACTACTTTGTTGAGAAGTACACATTCTCACATTACCAAAACCTACAATATAAGTACTACTTTTTAGAGCATGTACAACATCTTTGATTTCTTTGTGTTATAATAGATAGCTTTTAACCATTGTATATTAAGATAAAATTATATTCCACTTATGGTGGCTATTTTCGTGCATATTAGTTATCGTCATGCAGAGATAAACTTGGATGATGGAGATGTCAGCACCCTCAAGGCTCACATCATTATCACGGAGTACCATTTTTACATTGGTGATGATCGCTCACATGATGCACATTTTGTACACAGCATTGTTTCTCCCTCCATGAAACATTTATGAGGGATTGTGGGGTCACATGGCATGAACAATGGATTTGATCTAACAGATGTCATGGTCAAAGCAAGTCTTTGAGGCAATTCTATTAGCTATACAAGTGGAACTCAAAGCCTAGAAGACGTATCATTTGGAGATTTTTATGGGAAGGGGTAGCATGACGGTGCTGGTACATGTGTGAAGTGCGCTTTTTAGATCGTCACTAGCTTTAGCATGATGTAGAAAGGTTTATAAATGTAGAGCAAATGGTGGTCTTCTTATCCCGCACATAGAAAATTCAAGGATGGTCATGAGATTCTTTGAGTGTGTGGATGGAAACATTGTTGATCGCTTGGTGGCATTTGCAATTATGTGATAGCTCCAGGTACTTTGGGCTTCCACTCCATTTGGAGAACCTCTCACAACAATCCCACTATCTTCACATGACACAAAAACATGCATGGAGCGGGACTGGGGTGAGTTTGTCATGTCTACATGGGAATATTTTTGGAGCAAGCTAGTGACAATACCATGGCATTTTGTACCTATGGCACATATTGGTGGTGCCATGTTTGTAGTTGACTATGACAAGCTTACAAATTTATTAACAAAGGATGATGTCTTTGGTGCCATTTCTCCCAATGGAAATGAAGACCAGGTAGACTACTATTTGTTGTGATGCTAATGGCTATTGCCCAATAATCTCATCAACTAGTCATGGATACAAAGCAAGATACCGAGGTGTCTCGATGCCACCATGTTGAGAAACCTATCAACTCTAGTGAAAGAAGTGCTCGACATGATGCTCTGTGTGATGGCCTGAGTTCAAAGATGAGCCTCGTCACTTAGGTTGTCTTGGCTTAGCTATGGATAGTTTCAATCCCTTTGGCATCAAATCCACATAGTGGTCTTCTATATGGCCGATTGTTTTGGTTAACTACCGTATCTCCCCCCATGGTTGGAAATCAAGAAGGGGCATCTCTTGATGCTTGCTCAGTACCGAGAAAGCATAAGGTGAAGAACGTTACCTTGCAATGAGCTAGAGGATCTTTGGAGGGGGATTGAAGTCTATGATGTGTCTCATCCTCTACACCAATGCAACACTATGGTGAAGGGGATTTTAGCATGGATAATGCATGACTTTCCCGGATATTCCGAGTGTTCATGCACATTTCTTCCCTTGCTTATGCTTTTCATTCAATATGTGGTTATTTGTACTTTCATATAGTAAGCGTTTTAAAGGGTAGCCACAAACAATCATTCTATATTGTTTTTATATAGGGCTCATTACTAGTGGGTACCATGCATGTCCAATTTTTGGGCCCTCATTTTGTATGTGAGAGACCATCAAGCATAAACTTGTGGTCATATATGATAAACATCGTCTTTCCTCTCACTTATCCACAGGATATTCCATGTGATGTGGAGTCACATGTGATGAAAGAGCAACAATGGGATGAGAATTGGAAGAGGGAAGAGTCCACCACCTCAAGGGATGAGTCGTCACTCAATCTTCTTTCATCTACCATATTGGTGTGAGTTGAAGATAAACCATATACTAGATCCCATGCATATTTTTATGAATGTATCAAAAAACATTTGGGATCATTTAAACTTCTCAAATCTTGATAGAAAAGGGGAAAGATATAACTTGAAGGCAATCAATCGCCTCCTCGTGCATGAGTATCTGAGGGTGAGAGTGGCACGATTATCATTCCAAGCACACCATGGAGACTTAAAAAGAAAGAGCAAGAGAAGGTGAAGAGTAATATAACCTCTTTTCCTACACCCACGGGAGTTACGGATTCATCAAACAGTGTATTCACAAATACAAGGAAGAAAGGGATGGAGCAGTTGTATGCCCTCAAGTTTCATGAGATTGGCATAAGATGATGTAAGGTAATCTCACCTTTTCCTCATATATATATTTATACATCTATGCTTTCATATGTACATCTTCATTCTCTTATTGCATGTATGCTTCATCGTACCAATTGCTATTGGTAGCACAAATGTGTCCCTTTGGTTTGTCCATATCTTTGTGAAGTCTACTTCAACAAATCTGCTCTTATCTCTATGTATGGTTGCTTGTGGTCCTTGAACCACTTCACATAGAAAATGAACATAGAAACTTTTTGAAGAACAACTTTCTTGCATAAAATGTACTTTGACACCGCAGTCAAATGTTGTTCGCTTCTTATCTATTTTCTCCACTCGAAACTGACAGACCGGGTGACCAAAGTGCACCAAATTTGCAATACTGTAAGCAAAAGAAGATCATGAAATTGTATCAAGAACAAAAAATTATACAAGACTATGTCTTACGGTTTCTTATGTACATATTAAAACTCACTTACATGATAATCACAACCATATGCAAGATCCTCCTCCTCCTCGCTTATAACCTCGCCACTATGTTTTGCTTGTTGTATGGTTTGGTGAAGCCATCTACTAGAAGGAAATTTTAGAAGTTAAGCAAGTGAATTTGGGTATGGCAGTGCTCTAGTTCTTCGACTCTTTCTAAAATTGAAACGATCTTGATCTCTTTCCCTCTTTGCTAGGTTATGCCTCTTGATCCATTTCTCCATAGCACTTGAGTTGAGGATGCAAAATTTATTAATCTTCTCTCAAAATGCCATATCCATTGTTCTTTGAAGCCCTTGTCCTTGAGGCTCTTCCCTAAAACGAGCCGATCATCCTTTTCTTGTGTCCACAATTGTGGTATATCTAGGTCTGACATACTAAGAAATTCTGTTATGTATACAAGAAATTCTTGAATAAGCCATCCCATTGACATACTACCCTCAAGGCAAGATTTTTGAGGAACAAAACCTTTTAGTGTCTTCATAAATCTCTCGAGGAAAAACATTCATTGGCTACTATGAACAACACTTGCTATGGCAACCTCGTCAACCACATGAACAAGTAGGTGCAATTGAATGGCCAAAAACTTGTTTTTTGGAAAGAACGTTTCCACCATTGTAACTGCATCAATGGAGTTTATACGAGTTGTTTCCAACGTGTTTCTTCTAATCTCCTTCTTTGATATCCACCATACCACTACACTAATCTTGTATATTGTCTCTATTATTTCTTCGCTGAGGCAATCACGACACAGGCCACACCCTTGCAAACTCCACAGCACGTCACACAATGCCCGCCCATAGCTCACTCGACTACTTCCATTTGTAGAAGGTGAGATTGTTCGACGAGTTATTGCCATGGTAGTGACTCCATAGATGCTTCTTCCCTTATCACTGCGAGCGCCCACCCATTGCCAGTTGTGAGGGAACATCGTGCTCGCTCTCATCTCGCCAATTCGACATAAATCCCTCTACCCCCTATCCACTCGTTCCCGATACCAAGTAGTGGAAAAAAATGTGGTCTTGGATGATGTTGGAAATGAGATGAAGTCTCAAATCTGCAAGTTATGCCATCTAGCCTTTGCCCATGACTGCATGACTACATGGCATAAACTTGATAGCACAAAGAAGGAACGAATCATGAATCAAATCAAGAGTGATTTTATGAAAGCACCAGGTAGTGAAGAGATCCATCCTAGAAGGATAAAATATCACATGGTGAACATGATGAAGCACCAGTGCCAGTGACATCACACACAGGGTAAAGATAGGGGGACAAAAGCCTTGGAATTGTACACAAGATATTTGGGAAGAGGAGTGTAGAAAGCACCATGCAAATCCCTAAAGGTATAACTAGTAGGAGGAGTCCGCAGCAAAGTGGATGGAGAACATAGGGAGCTCCCATCTTGGAAGCGGTGGTTGGGATGCTTTCCACACATACTTTGTAAGTGTTAATAGTACCATCACTCACGTTTTTGGTATAATGGGCATTTCATTTTTGTTAATTAGTATTCATGCTTCATGCTTCTAGTAAAGAGTGGCCGGACGTGTTGCAGTGATGCAGAGGAAAGGTACACCCTAATGTATGAGATGTATGCCCTCCTCAAGCAACTTGAGCAAGAGGGTGTTGACGTGAACTATACGGATGCGGTGAATATGGTAAACCTCTAAATTATCCACCCATAAATTAATTTTTTACTCACTTGTCATTTGTGAGTTTTTTTCTCTTGAATACTCTTTTGCAAGGACCAGTGTGCCGCACCTTGAGGGAAACAACGATGATTAGGTTCTATGTACATGAGTCGAGCCTCTTTTCTGTACTTCTTTTTTTCGGCTCCAAGAGCTCTGTAACTTTTGGTACTTAATAAAATTTAAGTTTTGTGACCTTTAAGTAGAGAACATGGATGTACTTTGTAAAACTTGTATACTGGTACACCTAGCTGCTGGAGGACTACGCCTCGGTGTACCATTATTTAAAAAATAAATAAAACCTTCATTCATTGAAATAATCATCCTGAAAGTGTCAAAATACCAGGTGGAATAAATGTTGTTGTGAGCGTCGAAATAGCATTGTAATAAGTGTCGAAAAATAACTTTTGCATTTGACGGTTTTAATGTCGCACATTTCGACACATATATACACGTGTATTTTTACGCGCATATTGACAATTCCATATCGATACTTTTTTTGACATACATGCATATCGATGCTTTTGGGGGTTTTTTACATGTTAAAATCTGTCGAAAAAATGTCAAAAATCAACCCACCTGTAATAGTGATATTTTTGTAAGGTTAAGGCCTCAAACCTTTGTACATACCAATTAGTATTTTACATTTTTGGTAGGCCCAAGACTTTATAATTGTAGCTTGCTATATTTTTGTGAGACCTTTTACTCTCAAAAACTTAAAACCACTTGCCTTTTCTTTTTGGAGTTATCTTTTTGAAAAGAAAAATTTCTAATACATATAAATATGGGTGAGTGGTACTAGGGCTGCATGCATCCAGGGGAGATTTAACCCAATCTTGTGTCGACAATGATCTCTTTCTTATTCTCTAGCTCTCTTATTTATTAAATCTTGTTTATTAAGGTTTATGCTATAAATATGCGCAAGTCTATGCTATGCTTTAATTTTTGTGCTTGAGAATTAGAATTTCTTCTGTAAGTATCTTAAAGGTCCGGACAAGTAGTCATGCACAAAAAACATATACAACAAGCTATATACAAAATCCAAAAACCGACCATAACTAGGTGTTGATATGCTGAGGCAAATGGATGCCAAAACCATGAGTCACACGATGTCACTACCAAAGTCACATGACCCCCTAGATCAAATGGAAAGGAAGGTAGAGTGGCATTCAAGATGAGGCTAATCATGTAACCACCTGAATTAAATGGGAATCCAAACAGAGAAACTCCAAAACAGTTACTCTAAGGAAACTTGGATCAAATGTGAAGTGTAAGAGCAAAGCATTGTCATTGACAAAGCTAGCCAAATATCATCCCAAGTCAAGTGGATAGCTACAGTATACATCACGGATCCCTAAAGCTAAAGTATTAATAGCTCCTAGGTTGAAGGAAAAACTCACAAGCCCATCCACGATTGTATTGTGAATTAGGCATGATCCAAGGTATCCACCAAATGGATCCATAACTCATGGCTAGGAATGGTCCTGGCACAAATGAATCACCATGTAGGCCAAAACCAACATTTGCTGCATGTGTATTCGGATGACATGCCACATAATCAAACACCATACACCTCAACAAGTGGCATAAAATGCATCCAAAGAGAAATGTATTGGCTCCAAAGAGCATAGGATCATATCAATAATCATGGAAATAAACATAACTCAAGGTTGATATCATACAAGATCAAATGTAAATCAATGATGTCATCTTGTGTAACAACTCTCAATCAATCAAGGCTAGAGAGTGGCCAAGGTGTGAATGGGCACACCCCAATCATTAAAGTGGGAAAAAGGGTGGAAAAAGTGAAAAAGGGAGGGTGTGAAAGCAAGAAGAAACCCTAAGGAAACTGAATAGACACCCCCCCCCTTTTTTTTCCTCTCAAGTAAAATTTTTTGCCTCCTTCTTCTTTGGGCATGCTGGCTAGCCAAGTAATAAGCTAAGAGTGCCTTGAGCTCAATGATGCTTGTTGCATCATTAAGACTCTGTATATATTTTTAAATTCTATGAATGCCCTATCCTTAGAACTGTGGCACTTTCCTTGATGTGCTCGATGCTTGCCCTCCTACATGCTTGCACACATTCTACCCACCATCAAAAGCTCGGTTTGTTAGGACCCTCTTATTCACCTCAGCTCTGCTATACACAATAAGGTGATGAAACTCTTTGTTTTTTGTGGAAAAAAAAATTAACATACACATATCTATTAATGGGCCCACTTGATATAAGTCACCACATGAGATGTCTGCAACTCCTCTAGAATAAATCTCTTTTTGGTGATGAAGCTCTTTTTTTTCATGGAAACAAAGTTGAACATACATATATCTATTCTTGTCAAATCTTTATTGTTTAATAGTATAAGTAACGTTGAATGAATGATTCTTCCGTTTATATTGAATTCACCCTTTACTAGTATATACAACTCATATCACAGGTATACCAAACAACGAGTGTGCAGGAACAAGCGAGACAAAGTCTAAGAAAACCTCATCATTTCAAACAGAATGTACATTGCATTTATCCCAAGATAACATGTCCATCACGACCATGCTAATAGAAAGGAATTTATAGTAGTTATGCATGCTATATCTCTACTTTATAGTAGTAAAATCGTGATCATGTGTATTCTATCAACATAGCCTGCCCTTAGAACTTATGGGTGGCCTACCTTAGAACCCCATGACATTAATGAGATCCTTTGCCTTGTTGATCAATGGCACCATTTCAATATAATTTAATTTTACAATTGGTGTTATTTCTTTTTTATATTAAAAAATATCATCAAATATCATTGTTTGTCTATTGATAAGTTTGTAGTAACCTTCATGTGGAATCAAGGTATGGTTTTGTAAAGTGGAACTTTGTATTTGAAATTTGTTAGGTTGAAGGCATATAAATGTTTATACAATATGCATGCTATTCTATAGGTAAATTTTTAGGTGTTGCTTTGTGATTTCATATAATTCATTTCTTGGTGTGATTCATTTCATATAATTCATTTCTTGGTGTTGCTTTGTGATTTCATATAATTCATTTCTTGGTGTGATTGATTCTAGACAATCCAATACTGTCCAATAAAAAATATATAATTTTAACAACTATTGCATAGTCACAAAACAGACTGAGTTGTGCAAGCATATGCTTGCACTTTGATCTCATTATAAACACACTCATACTATATGTGGGTAAGGTGAAGAAATATACAAGTGGCAACATCAATCTCTTTAAATTTTGTCTTATCAAATCTAGAAAGTAGACTAACAAGCGGCAAGGGCAAATCAATATAAAAGAGACAAGAAAACCTAGAAAATAAAGTATTTTTTAATTGGAATCATTGAGTGGTAATTCAATATGTACCCCTAGAGCAGATGTAATGCCCTCAAAACAATAATGTTTATTCCTTACATTTGGTCAGCCTTGGTTAAGTTCCATTGAGGTGTAATTATCATCAAACCATGTGCAATGGGTTCACCCTTTTTCTATTCAATCTATAAATACCCCCTTTAAATGGTACCCTTCTATATGTAAAAAATGTGTAAAAAAGGGATTTAAAAAACCCCTTTTGTTGAACCCACGTGCTACGCTTATATATGTATGAGTGACCCTAACCCCCCCGGGAGGGGATTCCTTCTACTTTATAATCCATCACCTCAAAGCACCCAAAATAGAGTAGGGAAAATGTTAATTAACTAGCAAGTTTGATCATCAACCTTATGACAGCTTCCCTGGTGTTGTGGATGTTTGTGATATGCTCTTGTCATCATCGGAGTTTTTGTGAGAGTCAGAATCAACATATAACAATCATTGTATAACCATTGAAAACGTTGTAAAACCTTTTACCCTTGTGAGTAAATGAGTTAAGGGGTATATAAGCTGGTTGTCTTCTTGGAAGCAAGCATGTGTTGCCCCAAGTTTGAGTGGTTTCCAAGAGTTTTACTTTGATTGTCTGGTTTGGCTTCCTCAAAAGACATCATAAACACCACAAACCTCTTGTTCTTGTTCCTGAAGCTAGAGTTCAAGTCTACAATAATAATTTTATCTTTGGTTCTCGAGCCTCATGTCAGAAATATTATATGTCTTGGGTTCATTGTGGAAGTGCTTAGCTCTCTGAGAACAGAATATGAATGGTTCTCAGTATTAAGGCTTCCTGAATGGATGGGGAATGTCCACCTATCCCCACATCTTCGAGAGGAGATCTTGTTTTCAGAAGTCTATGATGAAGAAGATCTCAACTAATCCAAGTTGTAAATCACAAGTTTGGTTTGTCAGTTATTGTAAATGATGTCAATTTATGCTTTGCTAGTTGGTTGTCAATATTAAACTCAATGTAAATGAAAGCTTTCTTGTTATCTTTCATCATCTCAATATTTCACTTGAATGGCTTTCACTGAATGGCAAAGGAATTTCTTTTAGAATGAGAAGAGAGGACTTGTGCGCTGGTGTGTGTTGATAGTTGTTTAGTAGAATCTCATTTGCGATTTATTGTGCAATTTGATCAGTTATAGAAGCATTCTAGTTCAAAGGCCAAGTCTCACATATTTTGGTTCCCCCACTAAGGAAAAAGAAGCTTTGTGCTAGAGATTTGATCAACAAGTTAGAATCCACTTGTGGGTCAACTCAAGACCTATGAGGCTGGTTCAAGAGGGTATGAGTTGTTCAAAGGAGAAAAAGGGGAGAATGTGAATAGGTTTCTAAGATAGAATTGGCAACTCTTAGCAAACAATAGGGATGATGATCCTTATAAGGTAATAATGGTAGGGTTACTCTTGGAAGGAGCAACTAGAGAATGGTATGAGGCTATGTTAGTAGAAGAGGACAAGGGTAATTGGAAACGTTTGAGAAATGCTTTGAGAAGGAAGTATGGGAAGGCGGATAATCTAGAAGACCTTTGGAGGGAACTTAGTAGGTTGTATCAAGGGGAATAGGAAGACATTATAGCCTTTTTAAGTAGATTTGAAGGGGTCTGGAGAAGAATTTTGAGGATTTGGGGAGAAAATAAAGTACCACCACACTTCTTTAAAAAAGACAAATTTATAGGACTCTTACATGGTGTTATTAGGAAAAGGTGGAGCTTAAGGATCCTTACACATGCATAAGAAGTCAGGTTGGCTATAGAGTAGTGGAAGAAAAAGGTGAGGAAATAAGAGCTGACTCGAAAGGAAACAAAAACAAGCTTGTCGGTTAATTATTACCATGGAGCATGTGGGCATGTGGTAGAACCTTTGCATGTTGACATGCATGTAGAAAGGGAACTTGTTATGACTTGCCCAAACCCTCATCGAAACACATCTAACAAGATGAGTACTTGGCAAACCGCAAGTGTCGTGAGAGGATCTTTTCAATGGCTAAGCTCATAACCCTTGAGGTCTCCAAGCTCCACCACTCCTTGAGTAGCGATTCTAACGTAGCCTCCCACATGCATTGTCACCCACACTGCTACATGTAATCGTCCCTCCTCTGACCTCACTTCACTCACACACAGTCACTAGCATGAATTATAGAGAGATTAGCAAAAACCACACTCTATTGCACAATGGGAGAGTTCCTTGTATTATGAGAGATTTTCACTTATATACACGGCCATAAGTGTTCACACTCACTTAAACTATGTGGACGGTCAAGCACTTTAGGCTCATAAGAGGCCTAATGCTATAACAATGGCTACTCTCATAATATATCCATGAAGTAAATCACTTGGGAATTTATCCTAACTTGTTACCACATGCTCTTGAAGCAAGAATTGCCAGAAATACTCTGTCGGACCATTACGGTGCCCGTTCAAAGTGTAGATTTGGACACCGTTGCTTTATATGTTGAATGTAAGCTTCTCATCCAAAGGGGTGAAAAGAGCATTATGAGTTTGTCTTTGATGTGCTCATAAGTATCCATTATTGCAGACGTGGAAATTTATTCTTGACTCGGGGGGTTCACTATATGTAAAATCTTTATATCGCATCTGTTTAAGGCCTAATTTAAAAAACCCCTTATCTATAAAATTTTCATGAATAAAACACACCCTTTTTCTCTTTAATATGTGAATACCCCCTTTAAATGGTACACTTGTACGTAAAAAATGTGTAAAAAGGATATTTTAAAAACCCCTTTTGTTGAACCCACATGCTATGCTTACATATTTTTGAGTGACACCCCCCCCCCCCCCCCGCGGTTCTTGAATTTGTGGCTCAAGTGTTGTCAAGGCGATAGATACACTGTCTGGTTGGTTTCCATTGGTGTTTACCAAACATGCAAGCTCTTGTATATGTTTTATATGCACAAGAGGGGTTGAGTGGCTTGCTTGGTGTTTCTTGGGCCTCCATTCTTGTCTAACTTTACGTGAAGTTCTTGAAATTGAAGTCGGTGGTGAGGCTTTCTTCACTTTGTTCAATCTTAGCAACCATATGATGGGATTTCCATCATAATATCCTTTCTCTTGAAGCACGTGCAAAGGTATCCATCTTTGATGAACATTATGAATTGGTAGTAGCTGATGCTTTTGGTTTTGAGGTTTCTTTCTTTGTGCAGGCTTAGGTGACTTCTTGATGCTCTTTGGAATCCAAGCTCTAATATTACTTTGGCAGTACCCTTGAGCTTGCAGTATCTTTTTGGTACCCACACTTGTTGAGTGGCTGGAGTTCTTTTTGAGGGGCTTGCATAGGATTTTGCGGATGACATTACGGAGTACTTTTATTCTTCTTTGGCCTTTGAGTTTTGTGTTGAGGAAGAGGATTTTATTGTCGAGGCACCCAAATTTAATTGGCAACTTTGTAGTGCCTTGACCTACAGGTAGCTGCTTTTCTACCCACATTTAATACCATTAAAATACCTTGATTTTAGCTATCCTGGTGGATTTTTTTTGGGGGGGATGAAGTGGAAGATTTATTATCCTCCTTCACATTGGTTGGTGTTGAAGTTGTGGGTTTGAGACTCATGGTTGTTGTTGACGATGAGGCTTGAGTCTCTTGTGGAGTGGGTGGCACATGACGAGGCTTTTGAGCATGATGTTGAGGCTTTTCCTTTGAGTTCCTTCTTAGAGATAGATGTTTGCGCTTGGGGGATCTCTTTAGGAATAGATGTTGATTGTGCAAGGTTTTGGCATTGGACTTTGTTGGCGAGGATGGAGTTGAAGGGGTAGATGCTTTGTCGGAGTTGATCATTGATGCAAATAGTAGGTCTTTGACTAGAGACGCTTTCGAGGAAAAGGCTTGTAGTTTTTTGCGCGTAGCATCATATAGATCCTTCAATTCTGGAGCCACTTTCTTTGCAGTTTGGTAGAATGGTCGTAGGGCCATTCTTTTCATGCACAACATGAGGAAGAATGGCCCTAGGGCCATTCTTACATGACCCCAAGGCCTCAAGGTTATTCTTGAATGACCCTAAGACCTGAAGGTCATTTCTAGGATGGCCATGGGGAATCCAAGAATGGCCCTATCGCGGTTTTTTTCATGCATAATTGGTGTAGGGACCATTCCTACATGACCCCAAGCCCTCATATATATCCACCGTTTTATTTTAAAATGCATCAGAGTGCATGAAATAGTGGCCATGGCGGCATCCAAGCATGGCCCAAGGGCCATTCTTACAGGACCCCAAGGGGCCAATGGTGCATCCAATAATGGTCATAGGACCATTCTTGCCATGCACATGTGTAAGGACGATTCTTGTATAACCCTTGGGCCTCAAGGTCATTTCAGAATGGCCATGGGGCTTCCAAGGATGGTAGAATGACCCAAGGGCCATTTTTGCATCACCCCAAGGCCTCAAGTTCATTTTTGGGATATCCATGGGGTATCCAAGAATGGCCCTACGGCCAGTCGTTTCATGCACAATAGGTGGAAGAATGACCCAAAAGGCCGTTCTTGCATTACCCCGAGGCCTCAAGGTCATTTTGTAATGGCCATGGAGCATCCAAGGATGGCCTCTTTTCATGCACAAGTGGAAGAATCGCCCTAGGGCCATCCTTGCATGACCCCAAGGCCTCAAGGTCATTTTGGGATGGATATTGGGGTTTCCAAGATTGGCCATAGGGCAATTGTTTTCACATACACTATGTGGAAGAATGGTCCTAGGGCCATTCTTGCAACACCCCAAGGCCACAAAGTCATTTTGCGATAGCCATGGGGGCATCCAAGAATGGCCATAGGGCCATTCTTTTCATCCACAACATGTGGAAGAATGTTCCTAGGACCATTCTTGCATGAGTCCAAGGCCTCAAGGTCATGCAATGATGGCCTAGGGTCTTTCATTTCATGCACAACAGGGGTAAGGGCCATTCTTGCATGACCCCAAGGCCTCAAAACTCCATTGTTTTATTTTGAAATGCATCCAAGAGCGTGAAATAGTGGCCATGGGGACATCCGAGAATGGCCATTATTCTCATGCACAACAAGTGGAAGAATGGCCCTAGGGGCATTCTTGCATGACCCCAAGGCCTCAAGGTCATAGTTGGCCTCACGGGGGCATTCAAGAATGGCCCTAGGGCCATTCTTTTTTATGCACACCATGAGGATGAATGGCCGTGGGGCCATTCGTGCAAGACCCCAAGGCCTCAAGGTCATTTTTGGGATGGCCATGGCGCTCTTTGAATAGCCATAGGACATCCAAGAATGGCCCTAGGGCCATTCTTTTTATGTACAACAAGTGTAAGGACCTTTTCTACAACAAGTGTAAGGACCTTTTCTACATGACCCCAAGACGTAAAATATCCACCGTTTTACTTTAAAACGCATCACAATGCATGAAATAGTGGCCATGGGGGTATCCAAGAATGGCAAGGGCCATTCTTGCATGACCCCAAGGGGCCATGGGTCCAAGAATGGTCCTAGGGTCATTATGTTCATGCACTACAGGTGTAAGAACCATTCTTCATGACCCCAAGGCTTAAAATATCCACCGTTTAACTTTAAAATGCATCACAGTGCATGAAATAGTGGCAATGGGGGCATCCAAGAATGGCCCTCCCAAGGGCCATTCTTGCATGACCCCAAGGGGCCAGGGGTCAATCCTTAGAATGATCCTAGCGCCATTCCTGCAAGAATTCTTTTTGATGCATAACATGAGGAAGAATGGTGTTTTGGCCATTCTTGCATGACCCCAAGGCCTCAGGGGCATTTTTGGGATGGTCATCACATGAGGCATCCAAGAATGGCCTTGGGGCCATTCTTCTCATGCACAACAGGTGGAAGAATGACCCCAAAGGCCATTCTTGCATGACCCCAAGGCCTCAAGGTCATTTTCAAATGGCCATAGGGCATCCAAGGATGGCCTCTTTTCATGGACAACAGGTGGAAGAATGGCCCTAGAGCCATTCTTGCATGACACCAAGGCCTCAAGGTCGTTTTGGGATGGATATGGGGGCATCTTAAGAAAGGCCATTGGGCCATTCTTTTCATGCACAACATGTGGAAGAATGGTCCTAGGGCCATTCTTGCATGACCCCAAGGCCTCAAGGTCAGTTTAGGATGGCCATGGTGGCATCCAAAAATGGCTATAGGGCCATTCTTTTCATCTAAAATAGGTGGAAGAATGTCCCTAGGACCATTCTTGCATGACCCCAAGGCCTCAAGGTCATTTTGGGATGGCCATGGGAGCATCCCAGAATGGTCGTAGGGACATTCTTTTCATGCACAACATCAGGAAAAATGGCCCTAGGGCCATTCTTACATGACCCCAAGGCCTCAAGGTTATTCTTGAATGACCGCAAGATCTTAAGGTCATTTTTGGGATGGCCATGGGGAATCCAAGAATGGCCCTACGACCATTCTTCTCATTATAACTAGTGTAGGGACCATTCTTCTCATTATAACTAGTGTAGGGACCATTCCTACATGACCCCAAGCCCTTATATATCCACCGTTTTACTTGAAAATGCATCAGAGTGCATGAAATAGTGGCCATGGCGGCATCCAAGCATGGCCCAAGGGCCATTCTCACAGCACCCCAAGGGGCCAAGGGTGCATCCAATAATGGTCATAGGACAATTCTTGCCATGCACATGTGTAAGGACGATTCTTGTATAACCCTTGAGCCTCAAGGTCATTTCAGAATGGCCATGGGACTTCCAAGGATGGTAGAATGACCCAAGGGCCATTTTTGCATGACCCCAAGGCCTCAAGTTCATTTTTGGGATATGCATGGGGTATCCAAGAATGGCCCTAGGGCTAGTCGTTTCATGCACAATAGGTGGAAGAATGACCCAAAAGGCCATTCTTGCATTACCCTGAGGCCTCAAGGTCATTTTGTAATGGCCATAGAGCATCCAAGGATGGCCTCTTTTCATGCACAACAAGTGGAAGAATGGCCCTAGGGTCATCCTTACATGACCCCAAGGCCTCAAGGTCATTTTGGGATGGATATGAAGGCTTCCAAGATTGGCCAAGGGCAATTGTTTTCATACACACTAAGTGGAAGAATGGTCCTAGGGCCATTCTTGCAACACCCCAAGGCCGCAAAGTCATTTTGCAATAGCCATGGGGGCATCCAAGAATGGCCATAGAGCCATTCTTTTCATCCACAACAGAAGGAAGAATGTTCCTAGGACCATTCTTGCATGAGCCCAAGGCCTCAAGGTCATGCAATGATGGCCTAGGGCCTTTCATTTCATGCACAACAGGGGTAAGGGCCATTCTTGCATGACCCCAAGGCCTCAAAACTCCATTGTTTTATTTTGAAATGCATCCGAGAGTGTGAAATAGTGACCATGGGGACATCCAAGAATGGCCATTATTTTCATGCACACAACAGGTGGAAGAATGGCCCTAGGGGCATTCTTACATGACCCCAAGGCCTCAAGGTCATAGTTGGCCCCACGGGGGCATTCAAGAATGGCCCTAGGGCCATTCTTTTTTATGCACACCATGAGGAAGAATGGCCGTGGGGCCATTCGTGCATGACCCCAAGGCCTCAAGGTCATTTTTTGGGATGGCCACTCTTTGAATAGCCATGGGGCATCCAAGAATGGCCCTAGGGCCATTCTTTTTATGTACAACAAGTGTAAGGACCTTTTCTACATGACCCCAAGATGTAAAATATCCACTGTTTTACTTTAAAATGCATCACAATGCATGAAATAGTGGCCATGGGGGTATCCAAAAATGGCAAGGGCCATTCTTGCATGACCCCAAGGGGCCATGGGTGCATCCAAGAATGGTCCTAGGGTCATTATGTTCATGCACTACAGGTGTAAGGACCATTCTTTAAGACCCCAAGGCTTAAAATATCCACCGTTTTACTTTAAAATGCATCACAGTGCATGAAATAGTGGCCATGGGGGCATCCAAGAATGTCCCTCTCCCAAGGGCCATTCTTGCATGACCCCAAGGGGCCATGGGTCAATCCTAGAATGATCCTAGTGCCATTCCTACAAGAATTCTTTTTGATGTATAACATGAGAAAGAATGGCGTTTTGACCATTCTTGCATGACCCCACGGCCTTAGGGGCATTTTTGGGATGGTCATCACATGAGGCATCCAAGAATGGCCTTGGGGCCATTCTTCTCATGCACAATAGGTGGAAGAATGACCCCAAAGGCCATTCTTGCATGACCCGAAGGCCTCAAGGTCATTTTCAAATGGCCATGGGGCATCCAAGGACGGCCTCTTTTCATGGACGACATGTGGAAGAATGGCCCTAGAGCTATTCTTGCATGACACCAAGGCCTCAAGGTCGTTTTGGGATGGATATGGGGGCATCTAAGAAAGGACATTGGGCCATTCTTTTCATGCACAACATGTGGAAGAATGGCCCAAGGGACATTCTTGCATGACCCCAAGGCTTCAAGGTCATTTTGGGATGGCCATGGTGGCATCCAAAAATGGCTATAGGGCCATTCTTTTCATCCAAAATAGGTGGAAGAATGTCCCTAGGACCATTCTCGCATGACCCCAAGGCCTCAAGGTCATTTAGGGATGGTCATGGGAGCATCCGAGAATGGTCGTAGGGCCATTCTTTTCATGCACAACATGAGGAAGAATGGCCCTAGGGCCATTCTTACATGACTCCAAGGCCTCAAGGTTATTCTTGAATGACCGCAAGACCTAAAGGTCATTTTTGGGATGGCCATGGGGAATCCAAGAATGGTCCTATGGCCATTCTTTTCATACATAACTAGTGTAAGGACCAGTCCTACATGACCCCAACCGCTCATATATCCACCGTTTTACTTTAAAATACATCAGAGTGCATGAAATAGTGGCCATGGCGGCATCCAAGCATGGCCCAAGGGCCATTTCTACAAGACCCCAAGGGGCCAAGGGTGCATCCAATAATGGTCATAGAACCATTCTTGCCATGCACATGTGTAAGGACGATTCTTGTGTAACCCTTGGGCCTCAAGGTCATTTTAGAGTGGCCATGGGGCTTCCAAGGATGGTAGAATGACCCAAGGGCCATTTTTGCATGATTCCAAGGCCTCAAGTTCATTTTTGGGATATGCATGGGGTATCCAAGAATGGCCGTAGGGCCAGTCGTTTCATGCACAATATGTGGAAGAATGACCCAAAAGGCCATTCTTGCATTACCCCGAGGCCTCAAGGTCATTTTGTAATGGCCATAGAGCATCCAAGGATGGCCTCTTTTCATGCACAACAAGTGGAAGAATGGCCCTAGGGCCATCCTTGCATGGCCCCAAGGCCTCGAGGTCATTTTGGGATGGATATGGGGGCTTCGAAGATTGGCCATAGGGCAATTGTTTTCATACACACTATGTGGAAGAATGGTCCTAGAGCCATTCTTGCAACACCCCAAGGCCGCAAAGTCATTTTGTGATAGCATGGGGGCATCCAAGAATGGCCATAGGGCCATTCTTTTCATCCACAACAGGAGGAAGAATGTTCCTAGGACCATTCTTGCATGAGCCCAAGGCCTCAAGGTCATGTAATGATGGCCCAGGGCCTTTCATTCCATGCACAACAGGGCCATTCTTGAATGACCACAAGGCCTCAAAACCCCATTGTTTTATTTATAAATGCATTCGAGAGCGTGAAATAGTGACCATGGGGACATCTAAGAATGGCCATTATTTTCATACACAACACGTGGAAGAATGGCCCTAGGGGCATTCTTGCATGACCCCAAGGCCTCAAGGTCACAGGTGAGAAACCCTGCCCCGTGCATGAGGGGACTGCTTCCGCTCTGTCAGCTACTACTGAGAGTCCGGTTCGCGGAGGGGACAGATCTCACATCCTCAACCGCTACTTCATCTGATATTTCCATATCTTCAAATATTTGTTTACTGTGTGGATGAATTTGGATTACAAAAAAACACCTATGATCTCTTGAGTTTGCCTTGAAGATGACCTACTTCATCTGATATTTCCATATCCTCAAATATTTGTTTACTGTGTGGATGAATTTGGATTACAAACAAACACCTATGATCTCTTGAGTCTACCTTGAAGATGACCTACTCACCATGCTATGGTAGCACAAATGTGTCCCTTTTGTTTGTCCATATCTTTGTGGAGTCTACTTGAATAAATTGTTAAAACCCTAAAGATCTCTCTAGCTAATAACCATGCATGAACCAGGCATATACTCATCCACCCAACCACTCCCAAGCCCAAGGGGTCACATATAAATACAATGAAGTATCACATATCTTACCTTAGTATCCCATACCACCAAGACATATGACTTCACTCCAACAGCACTTGGCTCTAGCTTGAAATGGCAAGAGAGTAGACACAATGCTCTACACAAGAGAACATTCCTTGAGAAGTCCCCATGCTCCTATTATATAGGGCCCTCAAGTGACTCTCGACTCTCCATTTCCATGTGTGACTCTTAGTTTCCTGACCCTAACCTCAACCCAAGGTTAGACCTAACCCTTGCCCCACTAGAGCATGTTACAATGCTCCTATGTTCATATGCCTAGGGTGGATTAGCCTCCTATTATATGCACATAGCACAAATCCACTCTAAGTATGTTTGTGCATGGTTGCTTGTGGTCCTTGAGTCACCACTTTGAATCACTTCACATAGAAAACGTTTTCAACCCAACCTTGATAATGTTTTGTATCGTTCCACAGTAATCAAGCATGAAAACTTCACTACTCAAGTCAATTTCTTGAAAAACTTTCTTGCATGAAATTTTCCTTGACATCGCAAATCAAATGTTCTTCTCCTCTTATATATTCGCTCCACTCAAAAAGCGACGACCGCATGACAAAAGTGCATCAAATTTGCGATACTGCAAGAAAAAGAAGATCATGAAATTGTATCAACAATGAAAAATTATACCAAATTATGTCTTACGGTTTCTTGTGTACATAAAAAAACTCACTTACATGGTAATCACAACCATATGTAAGCTCCTCCTCCTCCTCCTCTCTTATAACCTTGCCATTGTAATTTGCTTGTCATATGGTTTGCTAAAGTCATCTACTAGAAGGAAATTTTGGAAATTGCGCAAGTGAATCTGGGTATAGTATTGCTCTCATTGTTTGACTCTTTCTAAGCTTCACTACAAAATATTGAGGATGTAGCAGAAAAAACACCAGTGTTTTTATAACTAGAAGGGTAGGGAGATGTCATGTTGCTAAAAAAGTTGCTATTTTTGCTACAACGTGTTGAAATATACAAGTGAATGGGTGTGTACAGGAACAAGCCCTTAACAAGAGGGTGTAAAAGAGAGTCTATAAATGAGTGGGTAGCAATGAAAAGCTGAGGTATCTACTGGGAGAGAATAAAGGGTAGCATAAGAAGATCTAGGATGTGTGGAGATATTGTAGGGAGAAAAGTGAAGAGGTGGAGAGAATCAAGGATGAGGTGTCCCCTAGATGTAGGGGAGGTGGCACAAATAAAGGAGAAATCAGTGGGATTAGATGCTTGGCATCTTGTGGATGTAAATAGTATAACTTGAGGCATTGGCCTTAAAAGTATTTGTTGGTTTTTGAGTATCCATGCCTACATTAAGCAATCAGTTAATTGCTCACTAATCTCATATCAATCAACATCTAATCACTTGCTTAATGATGTTGACTCTTGCATTTGGTCCACCATAGCTCATTACATTGCTACAAATTTAACTTGGAATGAGATCCTAGCTTAGGATCTATCCAATTTTTTAGCCTATTTATCTTACTAATCACCCTATTATAAACACCTTTTTAACCTCTTTTCAACTATTACACTACAAATTGGGCATTGGCCTAATGAGTATTTGAGTATCCATGCCTACATTAAGCTATCAATTTCTCACTAATATCGTATTAATCATCGTCTAATCACTTCCTAATGATGTTTATTCTTGCATTTGATCCACCAATAGCTTATTACATTGCTGAAAATTTAACTCAATGGGATCCATCAAAAATAGTAGCAAAATATCACTACTCAAGCAATATTTCACTTTTTAAGCAGCAAAAGTTTATTGCTCTTAGAGCAATATTTCACAGCTATTTTCATTGCTTAGTAACAAAAGTACTATGTGGGAAACAAAATCTGGGGTAGACAGGGGAGTCTACACAAACTCCTCAATCTACCCCTACTCTTTTTTTTATTGGAAAAAAGTCACAGTTTGTGATACAAACATAAACATGAAAAAGACATAAATGTATTATATTTCGCGAATGGTTGAGCCTTTGGCCATGTATACAAAAACTAAATCACCCAAGGGTGTAATTAACTTGAGCTTACATTAATGAATACATATATAAAAGAGATTACCTCAACAATGGCAATCCTAAAGAGAAGACAACAATGGCAATCCTAAAGAGAAGACAACAATGCGAGACTTGCAAAATATAACATGAAAAAAAGTAATTAGTAATAACATGCAAGGACAACAATACTAGACCTCGACAATGGCAAGCCTATGTATAATCTAATATGTGAGAGGATCCCACGTCACAATACTTGCTTGACCTTACATTAGCATGCAAAGTCACTTCTCACTGAACTCCAACATAAGAAGGTCTAGCAAGCATTGTGATGACTATGTCTTTACACATGTAAACTCTATGAATAGAGAGAATAACGTATGCATAGAAAAAGATAGCATGATGTCATATATTCTATATCAATTAAGAGAGTATAGACAATCAAAAAGCTTATACTCTCCATCCATGCATAGCACTTCACATCAAAAAAATTTGAAGCCCTATGCATAAGGCTTATACCTATGCCTTGTGAATAAGCCTACATAAAGCACTACAACAGAATGAGGGTCTAGTAGCAAAGGTGTCAAAAATGTATCATTTTCTCTAAATATCTCTTCTTTTTTAACTAATAACCTTGTCCTTAGTCAACTCTTCATCTTATGTGAGTATTTACTCATTTTTGGGAAATTTTTCTTTTATTCTTCAATTTGTCTCCTCCTGACATTTGGATTAATCTAATTGGCCCCTCATAACCTTAATCTAAAATTTTTAGAAAATCTCGACCCTTAGGCTAAGGCCTTTTGAACAGAATATAATTTATTTCTAATGCTAAAATTCTTTTTGAACTTCTGTTTTGGGAGAATTTATTTTAATAAGAAGATATATTTTTCCATCCAAAAATATCTAGAAATTGAATAATCTCTCTCTAGAATATTTTCTCTCTCTAAGTCAAAAATAGGTAAAAACAAGATCTGTTAATATTTTGACAATTGGAATGATTACAAGGGGAGAGATTGGACATCTTGAGGGGCTGGGGGAGGAATCTTACATGGATGAGTCCATTTTAGGGACTCAAGCTGATGAGGTAATGTGTTGCCTAAACATTCTCTTTTTATGTCTGATTGTATTTTAATGCTCTTAATTACCTTATGCTTGATGGCATATGTATGCAGGATGAAGGGGAAGAAGAAGAGGATGATCCATATTATCAGTGAAGTAAGTGAAGAGGATGCAGTGTGGGGGAATTCCCCTCATGAAGGAGGCGCCTATTTCACATGTGTGGATGAGTTTTAAACTCACAAATAATGAGATATTTTCATCTCTCCTCTCTCCTGTTTTAACTAGAACCAAAAAGTAAGCTAAACTGACCTAAAAATGGTCAAAAAGTGACCAAACTGATCTAGAAAATTCTAGAATCAGTTTGCTTGGTTAGAGGCTCACTTTTTCTTATAAATAGAAGCCTCTCCCTTTGTAAATTCTTAATAGTGTTTTATGCACTGTTACTCTACTCCACCCCAGAACCAAAAACATTGAATTCATTAATAATTCCCTTGTTTTTTACTATTTCCTCTACAAAGAATTGGTGGCCACTCTTGATCCCAGCAAGAGTAGAACCCTCAATCCCTCAAGCCAAAGGATAGCTCACAAAACTCCATGTAAGTTAGAAATTCTACTTTTTTCTAATTCTATTCTATGGTTTTAATGATTTCTTGCTTCTTTTAAATTGAAATTGGATATTATGCCTTGATGGAAAGGCTTCCCCCTTCTCTTCATTCCATTTAGCCCTTCTTTATCCAAGATGTGTAATCAATTAAATAGAGTTAAACTTTTGGTATTGTTCTCTCTTAAAAAAATATGAATTGATTAAATTAGAGTGCTAAATTCATCTTGGGGTAAATTCTAAGTAGATTTAGAATGTAAAATTTGAGAAATAGTCAGCCATACAAAGGAGGTTATGGTAAAATTTTCTTAAATTTTGTGGAAATAAGTTTTATCTTTATGTTATTCAAAAAGAGGAATCCCCTCGGTTTGTGTATTTTCTAAAAGTGTTATTTTCATTCTATGCATAGAATGATGCATATTGGAAATATTTTTATTGTAAAAGCATTATTTTCATTAGAATTAATTTCTATGCATAGAAAGATGCATATTGGAAATATTTTTATTATAAAAGTGTTACTCTCATCAATATTAATTTTTATGCATAAAGTGATGCATAAAAGAATTTTTTTAATTATAAAAGTGTTACTTTCATCAAAATTGATTTTATGCATAGAAAGATGCATAAAGGAATTTATTTTTATTTCAAAAGAATTGTTCTCATTAATTTTAGAATTTATTTTTATTTCAAAAGAGTTATTCCCATTAACTTTGATTTTATGCATAGAAAGATGCATAAAGGAATTTATTTTTATTTCAAAAGAGTTATTCCCATTAACTTTGATTTTATGCATAGAAAGATGCATAAAGGAATTTATTTTGATTTCAAAAGAGTTATTCCCATTAGCTTTGATTTTATGCATGGAAAGATGCATAAAGGAATTTATTTTTATTTCAAAAGAGTTATTCCCATTAGCTTTGATTTTATACATAGAAAGATGCATAAAGGAATTTATTTTTATTTCAAAAGCGTTATTCTCATTAATTTTGATTTTATGCATAGAAAGATGCATAAATCCCTTTATAAATAGAAAGATGCATAAAGGAATTTATTTTTATTTCAAAAGAGTTATTCTCATTAATTTTAATTTTATGCATAGAAAGATGCATAAAGGAATTTATTTTTATTTCAAAAGCGTTATTCTCATTAATTTTGATTTTATGCATAGAAAGATGCATAAAGGATTTATTTCTATTTCGAAAGTGTTATTTTCCTTAAAATTGAATTTATGCATAAATAGATGTATAAAAGGATTTTTATAAAAGTGTTATTCCCAGTGAAGTTGATTTTTATAAAAGAATGAATGGATGGATAGATGTGATGTGAATCAGATAAAAGGATTTTTATAAAAGTGTTATTCCCAGTGAAGTTGATTTTTATAAAAGAATGAATGGATGGATAGATGTGATGTGAATCACATAAATGAGAATGAATGGATGGATGTGATGTGAATCAGATAAATGTGAATGAATGGATGGATAGATGTGATGTGAATGAATGGATGGATAGATGTGATGTGAATCAGATAAATGTGAATGAATGGATGGATAGATGTGATGTGAATCACATAAATGAGAATGAATGGATGGATGTGATGTGAATCAGATAAATGTGAATGAATGGATGGATAGATGTGATGTGAATCAGATAAATGTGAATGAATGGATGGATAGATGTGATGTGAATCAGATAAATGAGAATGAATGGATGGATGTGATGTGAATCAGATAAATGTGAATGAATGGATGGATGGATGTGATGTGAATCAGATAAATGTGAATGAATGGATGGATGGATGTGATGTGAATAGATGTGACGAGATGTCATGTGAATCAGGATGTAAATGAATGATATGGGATAGATGTGGATGTATGTGAAGAATGGATGTGGATGTATGTGAAGAATGGAAGTGGATGTATGTGAAAGAATGGATGTGGATGTATGTATGTGAAAGGATGGATGTGGATGTATGTGAAAGGATAGATATGGATGTGTATGTGATAAGTATGGATGAGGATGTATGTGGAAGAATATATGTAGATGTGAATGTTATTAAAAGACTAAGGTCATGTAAAAGGGTAGGAGAAGGGTGTGTGTGGGAAGGGACTTAAGGTCCACTAGCTCATATATTTAAAGGTGGAGCTAGGAGGCTTTTTTGGCATGGAGCAAGAAGCCTAGTTGTATTTTGAACAACTTAATAAGCAAGATATTTTCTTGTATTTTGTGAGTCCCTCTCCTCCACATAGGAACACCCAAGATTGTGGGGTGATTGCAAGCTTTGAGGGAGCCAACGGAGCCATGGATGATTATTATGGATTAATCCAAAATATCATTAAGCTTGACTTTCAAAGCTTCTTTGTATATATTTTGGATGTCAAGTGGTTTAAGGATGTGGTGGAAAGAGGTCATAATGCAGCAATCAAGCATCATGCAAGTGGCTTTGTGTGACCATTGACTCTACAAAGTTTTGGCAAGGAAAGGATGGGACTCTAGTGCTACCACAACATTGTGAACATGTACATATAACTATTGGTAATTATAATATATGCATTTACAGATAGTAGAGATGTAATTTTTTTTGTATGATGTACCTTTGTGCTTGAATAGGTTGTGTATCAGCCAATAATTGACAATAAGAGATGGTGGCATATAATCCTAGTCTCACCACTTTTCAAGAGCCATTTATAGTACATTCACCCACATTGAGCATATGGAGGAGCATGTCAACTCAGCTATGGAGAGAGATAGCTTGGCAAACGTTGATGATGATCGTGCCATTGGAGACGATGATCGTGTTATTGGAGATGATGATATTGCCTCTCATAGTGATTGTTGAAATATACAAGTGAATAGAGTGTGTGCGGGAACAAGCCCTTGGCTAGAGGCTGTAAAAGAGAATCTATAAATGTGAGAGAACCTGTAAAAAGGTGAGAAAAATCTACTAGGAGAGAATAAAGGGTAGCATGAGGAGATTTAGGAGGTGTGGAGATATTCTGGGAGAGGTGGAGAGAATCAAGCAAAAGAGGTGGAGTGAATCAAGGAGAAATGAGTGGGATTAGATGCTTGGATGTAAACACTATAAATTGAGGCATTGGCCTAATGAGACTTTGCTGGTTTTTGATTATCCATGCCTACATTAAGCTATCAGTTAATTGCTCACTAATCATATCTTAATTACTCACTAATCACATCTTAATTATCATCTAATCTCTTTGTTAATGATGTTGATTCTATAAATTGAGGCATTGGCCTAATGAGACTTTGATAGTTTTTGATTATCCATGCCTACATTAAGCTAATTGCTCACTAATCACATCTTAATTATCGTCTAATCTCGTTGTTAATGATGTTGATTCTAGCATTTGATCCACCATAGCTCATCACATTGCTATAATTTTAACATGGTATGAGAGCCTAGCCTAGAATCCATCAAGTTTATGAACCCATTATCTAACTAATTAGGATTAGTAGATGATTAGAAAATAATCACTTTTTTAGCTGTTTTCTATTAACCCTTTGTACCCCCAGCTGGTGGAGGAGCTCTATCTCCCATCATACATCAAATTAGCTCAAGCCACTTTAGGCAAACCTAGCTAACTTAGTTTGCTCCAGCCCATCAAATCAGCGTAGCAAATTGCCTACCAGAGCTCCCGATTTTTGCTAATCTGTAGGCATCATTTTTCTGAGGAGAAATTGAAATCTTGTCTACTCTAGATCAAATTGCTCTAATTCCTCTTAGCCCTAGGGGTTTTCAAGGATGCTCTACAAGCTGGTGAAGTCAGAATTTGATTTGATCAAGTCTACAGTGAGATCCAAGCTCTTCAGCAAATTTGCACGTGACTTTGGTAAAACAGAGATTAAGCATTCAATGTTTGGTCAAATCTTATGTTTCTTGGCTTAATCCTCTACTAGACTAATTGCTATTGATGGCCTTGAAAGGATTTGAGCTCATTTGAACTCTAAGGCCTCAGATCTGGGCTCCCCACATACTCTATTTTCTCCACACAAAACAGAGGATTAATTTTCTAATCAGTGATTAATCAGTGCTAATAATTTTTTTTTGGTGCAATTTAGGGTTCAAATTAACCATTAGGTATCTGATACAGATCCCTATAACTTCATATTGCAATTCGGAGATAGTTTGATACTCCAACCATTCCGTACAAATTGGTTACCCTTGATTTAATGTAATTTCTTGTGATTTTATGCTGATAAATCTGTTGTAGTCATCACCAGATTGAGTTGTAAAAGGATAGACACTGCCCTTGAATCTTGAAATTGGATCAAGAGATAAGACCCCCTTCACATCATCATGAGTATAGCACAAGATATAGCCAAATTTAATGGGGAGCAGTTTTACACATGGCAGACAAAAACCATGTATCTGCTCACGAGGAAAAATCTCTGGGGGCTAGTTGAGAGAAGAGATGAATGCCCAGAGGTGAGAGGGGAAAACGAGTGGAAGAGCAAGAATGAAAAAGCATTGGGACTTATTGCACTCAGTTTAAATGATGAAATCATTCGTCACATCACAGGGATACAATGGGCAAAAGATGCATGGGACGAACTCAATAAATTATTGGACACACAAGCTAAAAATTCAAAGATAAATCTGTTAATGCAATTCTACAAATTGGATATGAAGGAAAGTGAACCTTTAATCACACACTTGAACAGATATAAAAGCATTAAGCAACAACTGGCAGAGCTATTGGCAAAAAGGTAGAAGATGATGAGGCACTAGCAGTGCTTCTGAAGAGTGTGGACAAAGGTGAATATGAAAATATTGTAGCAACACTAAAGAATGTACCTAAATTGAAGCTACATGAGATAGAAGGAGCTCTACTAGAGCAAGAGAGTAGAGGCAAAGAGAAGAAATGGCTCGACTCAAGAGTAGGAGAAGAGAAAGCATTCTTCACCCGAGGAGGATTCTTTCGAGGACGAGGACGAGGAAGAGGTAGAGTAGGAGGAAGGACCTTCACTTACCACAACTGTGGAAAGCCAGGACAGATGGCAAGAGACTACTATAGCAAACAGTGGAGAAGGAACAACATCGGCAAACTTCATGGAGGCTCCTAAGGAAGTGGAGTCGGATCATCTTTTCTGAGATAGAAGGAGCTCTACTAGAGCAAGAGAGTAGAGGCAAAGAGAAGAAAAATCATTCTTCACCCGAGGAGGATTCTCTCAAGGACGAGGACGAGGAAGAGGTAGAGTAGGAGGAAGGACCTTCACTTACCACAACTGTGGAAAGCCAGGACACATGGCAAGAGACTGCTACAGCAAACCCAGTGGAGAAGGAACAACATCAACAAACTTCATGGAGGCTCCTAATAAGGAAGTGGAGTCGGATCATCTTTTCTGAGAGAGAGAGAGAGAGAGAGAGAAACCCCACAACCCAATGTAACCTGCCCCAACAGAGTAAAACCACCTCTGAGCCATCGATGATGTAGGCCATGTGGTAGATATATATGTGAGCACTTTAGTCAAGGTCACGGGCACTTGTAGCCTTGGACACATAGAGAGAGAGTGTGTCAAGGACTATGAGTTTAGGGACTTGAGGCACTGGTTGCAGACTATCAAGTAAGAGGGAAACTTGGTACAGGGTCCAGGTGTGCTAGGAGTATTCATTTGAGGGGAGGTGTTAAAATATACAAGTGAATAGGGTGTGTGTGGGAACAAACCCTTGGCTAGAGGCTATAAAAGAGAATCTGTAAATGTGAGAGAACCTGTGAAAAGGTGACAAAAATCTACTGGGAGAGAATAAAGGGTAGCATGAGGAGATTTAGGAGGTGTGGAGATATTCTGGGAGAGGTGGAGAGAATCAAGCAAAAGAGGTGGAGTGAATCAAGGAGAAATGAGTGGGATTAGATGCTTGGATGTAAACTCTATAAATTGAGGCATTGGCCTTATGAGACTTTGCTAGTTTTTTATTATCCATGCCTACATTAAGCTATCAATTAATTGCTCACTAATCACATCTTAATTCTCGGGGGAGTCGCTCACAAAAAAATGTGAATATCACGTGAGTTCAACAGAAGCATATTTTTAATTTATGAAACTTATAGAAATATATTTACATAAGGGTATGATTTAAAATTTTTTCAAAAAAATTTATAGATTCATAAAGAAAAGGGGATATTATATGGATAAAAAATTCACAGATAAGGGATTTAAAATATAGGCCTTGAACGCACGCGATAGGGATATTCTACATAGAGTGACCCCCCCGAGTCTTAATTATCATCTAATCTCTTTGTTAATGATGTTAGTTTTTTATTATCCATGCCTACATTAAGCTATCAATTAATTGCTCACTAATCACGTCTTAATTATTATCTAATCTCTTTGTTAATGATGTTGATTCTAGCATTTGATCCACCACCATAGCTCATCACATTGCTGTAATTTTAATAGTGATGATTCTAGTAGTGGGATGGATCTCTTTGTAGATTTGGATATAGGCATGGACATTGAGATAGATACTTTAGCAAGGGTTGACCTCATTGAAGATGAGGTTGAACTCTAGTTCTTTCATTGTACTTTTATTATGGCTATGGTATTCCTTTTGGTTGTTTGTTTTATTGGTGATTGATTGATTGAGATTAAATGTATAGATTCATGCCTTTTTGAGATTACATGTATAGATTTATTGTGATATGTTGCTTTTCGTGGCATTACTTAATCATTCACCTTTGGACTGCTTTTCATAGAGGTTCAAGATTTTTTTTTAAAGCTTCACTTTGATAAAAAGATGTGGGGATTGAATCATTGTCCTTTGGATTGTTTTTCATGGCATTACTTGATATACCTAAGCCTTTGCATGTATCCATCCCTTTCACCACATAACTCGATTTATACGTATTTCTTTTCTCTTTCCTTAGCATATTTTTCCTTGCAAATATGATTTCTAGTAGAGATTCATTTGTATATAAATGCACCAAAAAATCATGCATATTATCAAAATCTTGTGTAATATAGTTTAGCAAATGCTATTTTTGGGGATTGAAGTTTTTTTTTCTTTGCAAGGTCCATAATTGCAACTGCATAGGAAAGACTGCGTCTATAAGTGCGTCTACACTCACGTCTATAAGCATCTAATTTTAAAGGAACTAGACGTGCTTATAGTAGACGCGTTTATAGATGCTAGTGTAGATGCAGTCATAACTTACGTGTCTATGAGGTCGTCTCTACTAGCGTCTATAAACGCGTCTATAAGCACGTCTACTTTCTTTGAAACTAGACGCGTTTATAGATGCTAGTATAGATACAGCCGTAACTTACGCATCTATAAGTGTCTAATTTCAAAGAAATTAGACGTGCTTAAAGACACGTTTATAGACACGAGTATAGATGCCCCCGTAACTTGCACGTCTATGCAGTGCGTTTATGCTTGCTTTATGTTGTAGTGTATAAGGCATTTGGCTCACTTGGGCACATAAAAGAGAGTGTATGAAATCACACAGGCTAGTACGCCTCCCATTGTTTTCACTAAGGGAATGGAACACATCAAAGTAGATTTGGAACTCCACATGATATAAACAATAATGCATGTCACATTGATAGGAGTAGTGCACAAACCATGGGTTTTGCATTGCTCAAAAGATCTTTGGCCAAGCTTGAGGTGACGGTGTGCCTCCACAAATTGCGTATATAACTTAGTTTGACTCACCTTAAGAAAGGAATCCCCATGTTTGATAAACACACCGTTTGAGACTCTTTTTTGCAACGCTTTCTTGAACACTGGCGAGGCTCTACATTCTCCTCCTAAAATTTATCTGGTAGTGCATTGGCGCTATCATTAGGCAAAAGGTTATACATAGGACAATGACCACTAGAGTCCACAATACCCCACCATCATTTGCATCTAGACTTTTGCCTCCTGAAGAAACCATCTCTAAGAGTGTGTGGTGTGAAGAATGCGAGAGGTAGCTCTTATCCCATGCCTTGCCATATGGGGTCTATATATGACTATTACAATAACACGACAGAGCGGCCAATATATCTAAAGTATTTCTTTTCTTGATGGATGCATATGAGAAATAAATACTATTAAGGAGCTTGGCACCCGCTCTCCTCTCTTGACATTCACGAGTCCCAGCAATAACCCTACACTCGACTAGGATAGGATGGTCAATAAGGGACATGCGAATAAGAGATTATGTCAAGGGAGTGAGATCTTGAAAAATGTTACGAAGCATCTTGGACACACGATGAAAAAGTTGTGAATGATCTTGGACACACGATGAGGCTAGCTTGCCTATGGTGGCTCTTGCATCCACACTCTCACTACTAGAAGGAGGAGGAAGAGGAGGAAAGGGAGGCTTACATGCTTCATCCAAACCAAGGGAAAAATAGTAGAGAGAGGTGGAGGCGGTAAGGTGTTGAAATATACAAGTGAATAGGGTGTGTGCGGGAACAAGCCCTTGGCAAGAGGCTATAAAAGAGAATCTGTAAATGTGAGAGAAGCTGTGAAAAGGTGAGAAGAAGTATCTACTGGGAGAGAATAAAGGGTAGCATGAGGAGATTTAGGAGGTGTGGAGATATTCTGGGAAGAGGTGGAGAGAATCAAGCAAAAGAGGTGGAGTGAATCAAGGAGAAATCAGTGGGATTAGATGCTTGGATGTAAACCCTATAAATTGAGGCATTGGCCTAATGAGAATTTGCTGGTTTTTGATTATCCATGCCTACATTAAGCTATCAGTTAATTGCTCACTAATCACATCTTAATTATTATCTAATCTCTTTGTTAATGATGTTGATTCTAGCATTTTATCCACCATAGCTCATCACATTGCTACAAATTTAGCATGGTATTAGAGCCTAGCCTAGAATCCATCAATTTGTGAGCCCATTATCTTGCTAATCATGTGGCTAATTAGGATTAGTAGATAATTAAGTTTTTTACCTCTTTTCAACTAGCTCTCTGCACCCCTAGCCAGTGAAGAGGCTTGATCTCCCTCCAGGAGAAACATTAGGGAAAAAGCTTCTAGGCAAGCATAACTACCTTGCCCACCTTTCAGCCTATTTAATCAAAACGTCAAACTGCCTTCTACAGCTCCGGAAAATAGCGAATCTGCAGGCGCCGTTTTCCTGAGGGAAAAATGAAATGTCTTCTTCTCCAGATCAAATTGCTCTAATTCCTCTTGGCCTTAGGGGTTTTCAAGGGTGCTCTACAAGCTGGTGAAGAGAGATTTGGATTTGATCAAGTCTACAGTGAGATCCAAGCTCTTCATCAAATCTGCACAGGTGACTTTGGTAAAACAGAGATTAAGCATTCAATGTTTGGTCAAATCTTGTGTTTCTTGGCTTAATCCTCTACTAGTTTAATTGCTATTGATGGCCTTGAAAGAGTTTAAGATCATTTGAACTCTAAGGCCTCGGATCTGGACTCCCCGCATACTCTATTTTTTGCACACAAAATAGAGGATTAATTTGCTAATCAGTGCTAATAATTATTTTTTGGTGCAATTGAGGGTTCAAATTAACCATTGGGTATCTAATACAGATCCCTATAACTTCATGCAATTCGGAGATGGTTTGATACTGCAACCATTCCGTACAGTTTTGTTACCCTTGGTTTAATGTAATTTCCGATAAACTTATGCTGATAAATTTGTGGTAATCATCATCTTGCATTTAACCCACACACAAATTCAAGTTATTCACAGCCAGAGTCGCATTTGGAAATGTGCATAAGAATGAATGCTACATGCATTATGTATTGGGCACATTACATCATTTTGTAAAGATTGCCTTACACCGTTGACTTGGTTTGACCCATTGATCAGAGTCGAAATGTCCAGACAAATGCTTGAGGACATGGACTAGCAGATGCAATCAATCCGTAAGATATAAAGGCAGCCCAAGACAGGCAAAAGCAGTATGTAGATAAAAAGAGATCTGAGAGAGAGTTCAAAGAATCAGATATGGTCTTCATTTGAGTACGACCAAAAAGAAGTTCCTTATCCTTAGGGAAGTACAAGAAGCTCTCTCCCAAATACTGTGGGCCATATGCTGTCATAAAGAAAGTGGGCGATCTAGCCTACAAACTTCTTCTGCCTCCCCATCTCAAGGTACATGATGTATTCCATGTCTATTTGCTTAAGAAATATGTACCCAGCCCGAGTCACGTGCTGGATGATGAACAATTGATCTCTTCGACTCAAGGCCAGATGGTACTCCAACCTGAGGAAATACTTAACGTTCGGGAGAAGATTCTCACAGGAGCAAAGTCCTCAGAGAATTCTTAGTAAAGTGGAAGTTCTTCCCTCTAGAAGACGCCACCTGGGAGAAAGAAGAAGAGTTGGCGAAGGATTACCCCCACTTTGCGAGATGAGGACATCTCGCATTTTTCAAGTGGGAGAGGATGTAAGATTCCTCCTCAGGCTGAATATTGATTAAGCCTCTACTTCAATCCCTTGTAATCATTCTATGTTTCTGAATACAAGAAAATATTATTTTTCCTTGCTTTGCCTAGTAAGATAAAAATTCCTAGCGAGAGTGGTAAATCAATATTGGGATATTTTTGGATAAATAAATTCTACAGATATCAAAAAAATGTTTCCCTGAAACAGAAAATCAAAATAGATTTTCCAAGGTGCAATTAGAATTTAAAAAAATTGATTTAGAAGACCTTAGCCTAAAGGGTCAAGATTTTTGAAATTTTTTTTTATATGGTCCAATTAAGGTTCCTATGGACCAATAAGATTAATCCAAGTGTTGGGATAAGATAAATCCAAAGAATAAAAGAAAATACGTAAAAATGAGTAAATGCCCACATAAGATGAAGAGTTGACTAAGTACTAGGTTTATTAGTTAAAAATTATAAAGTATTAGTTAAAAAAAGGAGATATTTTGGAGTAATCATTCATTTTTGACACATGGGTAAGGAAAAGGGGGCCCTTCAAGGAGGTGCCTATTTCACATGTGTGGATGAGTTTTAAACTAAAAAATAATAGGATATTTTTATCTCTCCTTTCTCCTAAAACAAACCAAATAAAAAAGGGAGCCAAACTGGTCCAAAACTTGTCCAAATTCAGCCAAACTGAAGCTGAAAAATTATAGAACTCAGTTGGACTCAGTTAGTGGCCTCCCTCACCTATAAATAGAACTTCATTTCTTTGTATTCTCATCTATGAACTAACTATGACGGTATTACTCTAAGTTAAGCTTATTTTCCATTATCCTCTAAAAACCCTCTACAAATTGAAGAGATTGGAGCTTCTCCCTCTCTTCAATCCTCCTTGGAGACTCCAACAACATACCAAACCAATTGATTGATTGGGGGCCTCTACTGTGATCAAAGAATCAAGTAATTTAGGAGGTAAAGTGTGGATTATTGTCTTCTTTTTCTTAAATCTCCAAATGTTTCTCTTCTCAACCCCTCTCAAGCTTGAGAAGCAATAATGTGAATGGCTTTTGAATAATTTTGAAGTTCTTTAATGTATTGTAATGAAGAAATACATAAATTTCCATTTATGTTTAATTTATAATGGTTTTTAAGCATTTCTCTCTATCCCCCAAAGAATGGTCATTCCTATGATTTGTTCTCAATTCAAATGAAGCTTCTCATGAAGCATTTCTCTAATCTAAAAGTAATTTCTATGCTTCTCTAATTGGAGGCCAAAATAATGGCTTTTTAATACTTTCATGCTATTAAATTTATGGTAAAATTAAGAATCAATCCATAATTGGATAATGATCCAATTAGTGGTTATTCTAATCACATGAATAATACTAAACTTTATTCTTTCAATTTTATTGAGAATTGCCAGTATTAGCAAGCGGAGCTATGGTAAAATTTTTGTAAAATTAACACATAAATCATTTTCATTCATAATATGAAAAGAGGACTTCCTACCATATTCTAGGATTAATCATCCTAGATTAATTGAATGATTCTCATTATAATCATGGAAAATTGATTTTTATGTTTATGCATAAATAGTTAATTATGAAAAAGAGGAATTTCTAGTAATCCATTTTTATGTTAAAAGAGTAATCCCCATGACAATGGAAATCCATGTACTCCAATGAAGTAAGAGAAAAATTGTGATGCTAAAATAATGCATATTTTATTTAAAAGTTAAAGAAGGATTTTAGTTAAATTTATCTTTTTGCATAGATAAATTTTAAATGATGAAAGAGGAATTCCCACTATATTGGAATCCAAATATTTCAATGAGAAAAGTGTAATTCCTAGTGTAAAGGAAATAATGAAGATTTTTATTCAAATTTTTAAGTGAAAATTTAGTTAAATTTATCTTTTTCCATAGATAAATTTTAAATGATGAAAGAGGAATTCCCACAATATTGGAATCCAAATATTTAAATGAGGAAAGTGTAATTCCTTGTGTAAAGGAATTAATTTTATTTCAATTTTAAGAGAAAATTTAGTTAAATTTATCTTTTTGTATAGATAAGATTAAATGATGAAAGAGGAATTCCCACCATATTGGAATTCAAATGTTTAAATGAGAAAAGTGGAATTTTTAGCTTAATGGAATTAATGGATATTCTTATGTAATTTTTAAGAAGAATTTTAAGTAGATTTGATTTATGGTAAAAGAGGAATTCCCATGATAATTGGATTGCACTCATTGAAATGAGAAAAAGAAGGATTTCAAGTTTATTCAAAAAAATAGGTATTGATATTTTAGTTAAAAGAAAATTTTAGTTGATATTTTAGTAAAACAAATTTTTTTTATGATATTTAAGAAAAGATGGATTTGAATTAAATTTAGGTGTCAAAAGATGAATTTCCACCATAATTCTATCTAATAAATTAAGGCTGAGAAATTATGTGGCATAAAGAATATCTTTGGATTTTTTAATTGGTAAAATCACTAAATTGATATTTACCCAAAATCTAGATGTTTAGTTGAAGGGAATCCTTGTAGAACTAAACCAAATGAATTTGGTTAGACTACGTGTGAGGGACGGACAGTAAACCTAATTGTCTTCTCGATCTGAATCAGACAAAAACTTCGTGACCAATTCCAGTTACTAAATCCAAACAATAGACTACCGAAACTAATCTAGTTTTTCCTTGACCAAACTCACCAAGAATCTAGTTGGACAAATGGACAAAATGATAGGGGTAGATAAGCCTCATGAGAGATCAAAGATCCTCATTATGAAACTGGGAATTATGAAAAAAGGGTTGTCGGAACCAATCTCAAACTGGAATTTTACTTGCATTGGAGCCTCTGTTTTTTCATTCAAAGGACGGTTTTACGCTTGAATGTTGGAGGAAGCATTTGGCTTATGTTTTTCTAAGGGGAGGTTTTTTAGAACAGCTGATGGGGAGTTGTCAAGGGATGTTGCTCGTCGCGGCAAAGACTGCCGAGGTCTTGACCAGCCTCCGTACAGTTAAAATGGTGCGCTTCCGGTATGGTGGGCGAGGACCGACGAAGCGGTCCCTGAATGAAGTGCTAGGACACCTAAGGAGGATCCTAGAGGGTTCTGACCAGGCAATGCATGGGCTCACGGTTGCTAGGACACCCATGCGTATGTCAAGGAGAAGATTTCAGATGGACAAAAAGGAAAGATTTTTGAGAACCAAATTTTGATACTGGATCTTGTTGGTTGGCCAGCTGGTCTTCAACGCAGAGTTCAAAGGATACATTTTTGTACTACAATGGACTCGGAATTTTGGAAAATGATGATAAGAAATATTATGATTTCTATTGAAGGATTGTTTTTAAAGCCAATCGAATATCTGTTATAAATGGCAATTTCATATTGGGTGTGTACGTGGTATGCCTACCTTGATTTTTGCATGAATCGCCGGCTAGGGGGCCTAGGAACTCTTTTCCTTGGTACCCGGGCAAAAACCCAACCAAATCTTTATAATAGAATCCCACCAATTCAGTGGTCGGGTGGTTAGCTCGGGTGGTTAGCTAACCCATTGGCTGGATAGGCTGGATCGGAGGATTCCTGAGAAACAACTAGATACGATTAGTTACGTTATTTAGTTTTAAATCCTGAGAAGACCTTGTTCTGTGGGAGGGGATCATTAGCTGTGCCTCGTAAATGAGGAAAAAAGTGGTGATTCCATGGACCAAGTGCAAGTCTCTTCTTGATCTGATCATGTGACTTCAAGTTTGGTCAGATCAGTTTAGTTAAGACTTGACTTGTTAGAGTAATTTTCCCATTGGAAGATTTTTCCCAATTGGCGGAATCGCCCGTGCCTTCCGAGCGAGGGGAGCCTTTCGGGCATGGTCTCGAAGGGGCCACCCAGGCTAGCCCCTCATCCCGGACATCCATGGGCAAGGCCTTGAGTGTGTGGAGCCCGCCTGGCGTGGGAGGCCGACGCCACTTCCGTCGCCAAGACAGGAGCCCTTGAGGCGGCGGGGGGACCCTCACAGGGCCATGCTTGTATGTCCCTATGGCCACTATTTCATCCACTGTGATGCATTTTAAAGTAAAACGGTGGATATATGAGACCTTGGGGTCATGTAGGAATGGTTCTTACACCTGTCGTCCGTGAATGAAAAGAATGGCCTTAGGGCCATTCTTGGATGCCCCATGACCATCTCAAAAATGACCTTGAGGCCTTGAGGTTATGCAAGAATGGCTCCAGGGCCATTCTTCCTCATGTTGTGCATGGAAAAGAATGTCCCTAGGGCCATTCTTGCAAGAATGGCCCTAGGACCATTCTTGGATACACCCGTGGCCCCTTGGGATCATGCCAGAATGGCCTTTGGGCCATTCTTGGATGCCTCCATGGCCAGTATTTCCTACACCTTGATGCATTTTAAAGTAAAACGGTGGATACTTGAGGCCTTGGGATCATGTAGCAATGTTCCTTACACCTGTTGTGTATGAAAAGAATGGCCTTAGGGCCATTCCTAGATGACCGATGGCTATCCCAAAATGACCTTAGGCCTTGGGGTCATATCATGGCTATCCCAAAATGACTTTGAGGCCTTGGGGTATTACAAGAATGGCCCTAGGAACATTCTTCCACATGGTGTGTATGAAAAGAATGGCCCTATGGACATTCTTGGATGCCCCCATATCCATTCCAAAACAACCTTGAGGCCTTGGGGTCATACAAGCATGGTCCTAGGGCCATTCTTCCACCTGTTGTGCATGAAAAGGTGCCATCCTTGGATGCTCCGTGGCCATTCCAAAATGATCTTGAGGCCTTGGGGTCATGCAAGAATGGCATTTGGGGTCATTCTTCCACCTATTGTGGATGAAGAGAATGTCCCTAGAGCCATTCTTGGATGCCCCATGGCCATCCCAAAAATGAGCTTGAGGCCTTGGGGTCATGCAAGAATGGCCCTAGGGCCATTCTTCCTCATGTTGTGCATGAAAAAGAATGGCCCTAGGACCATTCTTGGATGCACCCATGGCCCCTCGGGGTCATGCAAGAATGGCCCTTGGGCCATGCTTGGATGCCCCCATTGCCACTATTTTATGCACTGTGATGCATTTTAAAGTAAAACGGTGGATATATAAGGCCTTGGGGTCATGCAAGAATGGCCCTTTGGCCATGCTTGGATGCCCCCATTGCCACTATTTTATGCACTGTGATGCATTTTAAAGTAAAACGGTGGATATATAAGGCCTTGGGGTCATGTAAGAATGGTCCTTACTTTTGTCGTGCATGAAAAGAATGGCCCTAGGGGCATTCTTGGATGCCCCATGGCCATCCCAAAAACGACCTTGATGCCTTGGGGTCATGCAAGAATCGCCTTTGAGGTCATTCTTCCACATGTTGTGCATGAAAATAATGGCCTAGGGTTATTCTTAGATTCCCCATGGCCATCCCAAAAATTTCCTTGAGGCCTTGGGGTCATGCAAGAATGGCCCTAGCGCCATTATTCCTCATGTTGTGCATGAACATAATGGCCCTAGGGTCACTCTTGCAATAATGGCCCTAGCAGGATTATTGGATACACCCATGGACCTTTGGGCCATTCCTGGATGCCCCCATTGCCACTATTGCATGCACTGTGATGCATTTTAACACTAGTTTGGTACCAAAACAGGACACTTGAGTGTCCTTTTTTGGGGGTTGCAAAAAAAAATCAAACTCCTAATGTAGGCTTTAAAAACCAAAATGCTTCATTGGGCATGTAGAACATAACCCTATGCTTATGTAAAAAATGCTAAACATATAAAATGCCTTTTTATTTGGAAGTACATAACAACAAAGTAGCATATGTCTTGAAAATGAACATTTTTCAGGATTTTTCAGGATTTTTCCAAATATGCAAGCATCATTCTCTCAAAAAAAAATCCAATGATATCAATAGCATTTTTCCCAAGATATTTTGATAGCATACATCAGTCCAAGGAGGTAGAAGTTCACCAAAAAAATCATTTTCCTTTCCTAGAATTTTTTCCAAAAAAGTTGTATAAAATCAGCAAAAGTAACGCGTATTATCAAAACTCAATCACGCCACTAAAAAAAATTGTAGCCCTATCAATGAGAATGTTGATTATTGGTTTTCATGCTTGAGATAAGATAAATAAGCCATAATTTGATGTGTATGACACTAACTTAGCCTCCACTTAAGTAGGTTCTTATCGCCTAGTTCTAAAAAAACTGTAAAAAAAAAATACAAAATTTGATCATCTTTTTTCAAAAACTAATCATAACTATGCTTGCACAAGTAGTCTACACCTATAGTTACAACAAATAATGCACTTACACAACTTCCCCTTTGATGAAAATCAAAATTAGGCTCATAATTAGACATTTTATGTATTAAAAACAGGTTGCGCAAAAGGCCATGTATGAGAAGAGGCCCAAAAAGTGGCTATAAAGTTTTGAAAAATTCAAAACAAAGTAATATTTACCCTATATAACATGGGTGCACCTCAAGTTTTACATTATTAGCTTGCATATGGAAGGAGAAAAATTCATGCTCCACCTGTATAAAAAACGTCATTTCAATATTAGCGAGTCAAAAATTTATCCAATAATTATCGTTTGATGATTCCAAGATTTAGTTTACATCATGGGCTTTCCATCAAGCCAAGTTTCATGATCAAACTATGTCCCTTCTAAAAGTTATGTACAAATTACTACTATTTTGAAAACAGCAAAAATCATGCGTTTTATTAGCATGTGTCTAAGAAAATTAAAATATTGCCTTGCAAAAGCTAAGAAAAGTGCAATTTAAAAAATCTCAATTTTTTTTGGGTCTTGAGGAACATCTGTGGATGTTAAGCATTTCAAAACTCTTAATAGATTACCCACAAAAATTCAAGAAAAATGCTAACTTTCAGGACACTTTAGTGTCCTCAGGACACTTTAGTGTCCAATTACAGAACTAGTGTTAAAGTAAAACGGTAGATATTTTAGGCCTCGGGGTCATGTAGAAATGGTCCTTACACCTATTGTACATGAAAAGAATGGCCCTACAGCCATTCTTGGATGCCCCAAGGCCATCCCAAAAATGACCTTGAGGCCTTGGGGTCATGCACGAATGGCCCCACGGCCATTCTTCCTCATTTTGTGCATGAAAAAGAATGGCCCTGGGCCATTCTTGGATGCCCCCATGGCTATCCGTGACCTTGAGGCCTTGGGGTCATGCAAGAATGGCCCTAGGGCTATTCTTGTACCTCTTGTGCATGAAAAAAATGGCCATTTGGGCATTCTTGGATGTCCCCATGCCCGCTATTTCACGCTCTCGGATGTATTTTAAAGGAAAATAGTGGATATTTGAGGCCTTGGGGTCATGCAAGAATGGCCCTCACACCTGTTGTGCATGAAATGAAAGGCCCTTGGCCATTATTGCATGAACTTGAGGCCTTGGGCGCATGCAAGAATGGCCCTAGGGCCATTCTTCTACCTGTTGTTGGTGGATGAAAAGAATGGCCCTACGGCCATTCTTGGATGCCCCCATGGCCATCCCAAATGACTTTGCGGCCTTGCAGTATTGCAAGAATGGCCCTAGGACCATTCTTTCACATGGTGTGTATGAAAAGTGTATGAAAAGAATGGCCCTATGGCCATTCTTGGTGGATGCCCCCATATCTATCCCAAAATGGCCTTGGTGTCATGCAAACATGGCCTTGGTGTCATGCAAACATGGCCCTAGGGCCATTCTTCTACGTGTTTTGCATGAAAAGAGGCCATCCTTGGATGCTCCATGGCCATTCCAAAATGACCTTGAGGCCTTGGGGTAATGCAAGAATGGCCTTTGGGGTCATTCTTCCACCTATTGTGCATGAAAATGATGGCCCTAGGGCAATTCTTGGATGCCCCATGGCCATCCCAGAAATGACCTTGAGACCTTGGGTTCATGTAAGAATGGCCCTAGGGCCATTCTTCCTCATGTTGTGCATGAAAAAGAATGGCCCTAGGACCATTCTTGGATGCACCCATGGCCCCTTTGGGTCATGCAAGAATGACCCTTGGGCCATGCTTGGATGCCCCCAATGGCTACTATTTCATGCACTGTGATGCATTTAAAAGTAAAACGATGGATATATGAGGCCTTGGGGTCATGTAGAAATGGTCCTTACACACATGTTGTACATGAAAAGGATGGCCCTAGGTCCATTCTTTGATGCCCCATGGCCATTCAAAATACGTCGTGGCCATCCCAAATATGACCTTGAGAGCTTGGGGTCATGCACGACGGCCCCACGGCCATTCTTCCTCATGTTGTGCATGAAAAAGAATGGCCCTAGGGCCATTCTTGGATTCTCCCATGGCTAACCCTTACCATGGGGCGACCATATTGTATTATATAGTTTGTACTAACATTAAAGAAAATCATATCTAGTATATTGCATTAAACAAGGTATGTAATGATTAAAGCATGAGATAGCGATGAAGAATATACTTACTTGAGGGTCACATCCTCATGCATAGTCATGCTCTTCTCTCGTGATCATCTCTCCATTTCTCGATGCCATCGATATTTCCATACGAAGCCATCCATTATTTATTGGAAAGTGTCTATTTGCTCTTCTAAAATCTCTTCTCTCATCCTTTCATCTATTGATTGCATCCTTGTATCTCCCAATCCACTTCTCCATGATGGGACTATTTAGAATGCTTAATGTATTCACCCTTTGGCGTAATGGAGGCATAATTCTTCATCCAATCTTCGTTGCCTTCCTTTTCCTTGTGGCACATTAGTGATTAGTCGATAATCCTCCTAATTGCTCCACAATCGTTGGCATGGAAGGAACTATGCAAGAGAGATGTTTTGAGATATACACAAGATAATCTTGCATCAACCATCACTCTGCCATGCTTGCTTCTGGCCTTGATCTTTGTCTCACAAAGTCCTTTCAGGTCAAGAAAAAACATCCATCGAACATGAACAATACCATAAAGTGCCACTTCAAATGCACACCACAAGATGCAATTGACTAGTGAGAATTTTTATAGGAAAGTTTTCCTCTATCTAATTACAAACTACCTCAATAGCATTGAGATGAGCCATCTCAATGGATTTAGGATCTATCTCCTTTAAGAATATGTACCTACATACATAGCATTCATGTGTACTATTTATTATGCATAACTTGAGAATACCAAATATTAAATATAACTTAGCTCTAGTGAAGATTCATACCTCACCAAGCTTCCCATTTTGGAAATATCCTCTCTCACCTTCTTGTCTTCACAACTGACTATAGCAATTGGAAGAATAAACTATCCATAGAAAAAAATGGAAGTTAGTACTAATATGAGCATACAAATTATGTACCATAAAGTAAAAATAAATAAGCAAATATTTATATACTTGTAATATCTTGTGCCAATCATGTGTCTCAAGGCCATATAATTGTACCTCTCCTTTCTTTTTGGTCTTTGTAAAGGCACCCTTCAATGAATGCATTACTCCCATTGGTGTACGAAAAGAGGCAATCACACTTTTTACCTAATTATTGTGCTCCTTCTTGGTTAATACCCATGGTGCCTTTAGTAGAACCAAGTTACCAATCTCAATTACAATTAGCCATGCAATTTGAAGGTGTCCAATGTTTTGTAAGTCATTCCTTGCACCCTTTTTATCTCTTTTACCAATTAAATGGTCCCAAATATTTGTTACATTCTTGAAGATATGCATGGGATCTAAGAGATGATTGATCTTCAAGTCACACCAATATGGAAGTCGAATGGAGATTGAGTGTCTAGACATCCCATCGGGTGGTGGATTGGGAGTGCTTCTCCATGCCTTAAACCAATCTCTACATCTCATCACTAGTGGCCAGACATCATGTGGCACATACTTGGGATGTGAAGGAGGGAGAAATAGACGATGTTTGTCATACACCACCTTCTTTAGTGTAGAGGGTCTTTTTGAAACAAGTGTTGATCCAAAAATCGGACATGCATGATGGAGGCATGATGTTCGAAGGTTGCCAAACCTATTTTAAAATTGAGATAATGGAGAGGTAGAGATATGAGCTTAAATTTAACCGGTTTAAGTATGTACCTGAGCATTCCGAGAGCCCAGGATAGTCATGCATCATCCAAAGAAAAATCCTTTCACCTCCACCTCACGCCTATTTATTGGCCTTGAGACATCACGCACTTAAATTGATACCTCGCCATAGTGTCTCAAGCTCCTCAACCAAAGGCTTGAGGTACACATCCATGTTTGCCACCTTATACTTGCTGCCTGGTACAAGGAGAGCAAGCATGATATGACCTTTCTTAATTGCCACCCATGGAGGGAGGTTGTAATTCACCAACACAATAGGCCAAGTAGACCATGATGTGGACTTGAAGCAAAATGGGTCAACACCATCCTTGCCTAAGACAAGACGTAAGTGGCGGGTCTCATCTTTAAACTCTGGCCATTGATGCTCCACATGTTGCGATGTTGGTGAATCACGATTCTCATGATGCCATCGGTTGAGGGATAAGTAGCATGCCATGTCATGAGTTTTGCAATCCCCTTACATTTAAACATGTTTTGGATGTGAGGATTGATATGGAAGTGTCTTAAAACCTTTTGGGGAAAATCATCCCTATACTGGCTCTCTCCACATTGTAGACATTGTGTTGCATATTTATTAACCCCTATAAATAGCATGCAATCATTAGAACATGCATATATTTTTGTATAATCCATACCTAGCATAGAGAACATTTAACGAGACCTATCTCATGAGTCCAATAATAGATTCTGAGAGGGAATATTATTCTTGAGAAGCCTACAACATAACATAAGAAATCATATGTCAAAATATCTTTCCATATATTGGAGAATTTGGAAAAAATCCCAAGACTGGGAAATTTTTTCCCAAAATACTTTTTGGGTGTCTTAATCATCATGAAAGTCAAAATTTGTTGAAGAATGTGCATGTAGAACCTACTTTTTAAGATCTTTCCAATGATGTGTCACATGAGGGAGTTTTGACAAAAGGTTAAAACGATTCACCATGGTCTCTTTTTTACAATCTTGCAAAATGGGAATTGGGATTTTTCCAAATTCTCTAATATGATTATAACTATGAGACATTTTCTATTTAAGTGAATAGAATGAGGCAATCTTATGTAAGAAGACTTGTAACACTTGTGCATCACTCCATCCCTAATTTGTTTGCAAGTTTAATAGCTCCAAGTTTGCTCCACAGTTTTCTCATAGTGTGGAGTACAAACATCCCTCATACAAAGGGATGCTTGTCTCTCTATGCAAGGTTTCCTACTCTTGTGACATTGGAGATTGCTCTCTATCACTTATAACCTTCCATTCAAAGAAATTCACCATGTCTTCCATGATGAGAAGGTAAGATGAGGCGTGACCCAACATTGTGTGTTTCGATTGATGAGGTCATCTAGTGCCATCTCACCTTCCATCTAGAAAGTTACCAACATGACTTAACTAACTCTGTTTTATGTAGGCTTATACATAATTGTTGAAATATACAAGTGAATAGGGTGTGTGGTGCGAGAACAAGCCCCTAGCAAGAGGCTGTAAAAGAGAATCTGTAAATGTGAGAGAACCTGTGAAAAGGTGAGAAATATCTACTAGGAGAGAATAAAGGGTAGTATGAGGAGATTAAGGAGGTGTGGAGATATTCTGGGAGGTGGAGAGAATCAAACAAAAGAGGTGGAGTGAATCAAGGAGAAATCAGTGGGATTGGATGCTTGGATGTAAACTCTATAAATTGAGGCATTGGCCTAATGAGAATTTGCTCGTTTTTTATTATCCATGCCTACATTAAGCTATCAATTAATTGTTCACTAATCATGCCTTAATTATCATCTAATCTCTTTGTTAATGATGTTGATTCTAGCATTTGATCCACCATATCTCATCACATTGTTGAAAATTTAACATGGTATCAGAGCCTAGCCTAGAATCCATCAAGTTTATGAGCCCATTATCTTGCTAATCATGTGACTAATTAGGATTAGTAGATAATTAGATTTTTAAACCTCTTTTTTCAAGTAGTCTCTGCACCCCCAGCCAGTGGAGGGGCTTGATCTCCCTCCAGGAGAAACATTAGAAAAAAAGATCTTAGCCACATATAGCCATACCCATTGGGCTCTAGCCCATTCAATCAAAACCTCAAACCGCCAGCGCAAGCTCCCGATTTTTACTAATTTTGTAGCGTCATTTTTGTGAGGGAAAAATGAGATTTCTGCTTCATCAAATGCAATGGCTCTAATTCCTCTTGGTCCTAGGGGTTTTCAAGGGTGCTCTACAAGCTGGTGAAGACAAATTTTGATTTGATCAAGTCTACAGTGAGATCTAAGCTCTTCATCAAATCTACGACGATGACTTTGGTAAAACAGAGATTAAGCATTCAATGTTTGGTCAAATCTTATTTTTCTTGGCTTAATCCTCTACTAGACTAATTTCTATTGATGGCCTTGAAAGGATTTCAGCTCATTTGAAATCTAAGGCCTCAGATCTGGACTCCTCGTATACTCTGTTTTTTGCACCCAAAACAGAGGATTAATTTGATAATCAATGATTAATCAATATTAATCACTATATTTTGGTACAATTAAGGGTTCAAATTAACCATTAGGTATCTGATACAGATCCCTATAACTTCATATTGCAATTCGGGGATGGTTTGATACTCCAACCATTCCATACAGATTTGTTACCCTTGGTTTAATGTAATTTTTGGCAAAATTATGCTGATAAATCTGTTTGTAATCATCACCTAAACACCATATTGAGTTGTAAAAGGGTATACACTTCCCTTGAATATTGAAATTGGATCAAGAGGTAAGACCCTTGGTTTAATGTAATTTTTGGTAAAATTATGCTGATAAATCTGTTTGTAATCATCACCTAAACACCATATTGAGTTGTAAAAGGGTATACACTTCCCTTGAATATTGAAATTGGATCAAGAGGTAAGACCCCCTTCACATCATCTCATGAGTACGGCACAAGAGATAGCCAAATTTAATGGGGAGCAGTTTTACACATAGTAGACAAAAACCATGTATCTGCTGCTAGAAAATCTATGGGGGCTAGTTGAGGGAAGAGATGAATGCCCAGAGGTGAGAGGGAAAAATGAGTGGAAGATCAGGAATGAAAAAGCATTGGGACTTATCGCACTCAGTTTAAATGATGAAATCATTCATCACATCATAGGGATACAGTGAGAAAAATATGCATGGGATGAACTCAATAAATTATTTGGCACACAAGCTAAAAATTCAAAGATAAATCTGTTAATGCAATTCTATGAATTGGATATGAAGAAAAGTGAACCTTTAATCACACACTTGAACAGATATAAAAGCATTAAGCAACAACTGGCAGCTATTGGTAAAAAGGTAGAAGATGATGAGACACTAGCAGTGCTTTTGAAGAGTGTGGACAAAGGTGAATATGAAAACATTGTAGCAACATTAAAGAATGTACCTGAATTGAAGCTATAGAAGATAGAAGAAGCTCTACTAGAGCAAGAGACCAGAGGCAAAGAGAAGAAATGGCTGGACTCAATAGCAGGAGAAGAAAAAGCATTCTTCACCCGAGGAGGATTCTCTCGAGGACGAGGACAAGGAAGAGGCAGAGTAGGAGGAAGGACCTTCACTTGCCACAACTGTGGAAAACCAGGACACATGGCAAGAGACTGCTCTACAGCAAACCCAGTGGAGAAGGAACGACATCGGCAAACTTCATGGAGGCTCCTAATAAGGAAGTGGAATTAGATCATCTTTTCTGAGAGAGAGAGAGAGAGAAATCCCACAACCCAATGTAGCATCCCCCAACAGAGTAAAATCACCTCTGAGCCACCGATGATGTAGGCCATGTGGTAGATGTATGTGTGAGAACTTTAGTCAAGGTCACGGGCACTTGTAGTAGCCTTGGACACATAGAGAGAGAGAGTGTCAAGGACTATGAGTTTAGGGACTTGAGGCACTGGTCGTGGACTATCAAGTAAGAAGCAAACTTGGTATAGGGTCTAGGTGTGATCGGATTATTCACTTGAGGGGAGGTGTTGAAATATACAAGTGAATAGGGTGTGTACGGGAACAAGCCCTTGGCAAGAGGAGGCTGTAAAGGAGAATCTATAAATGTGAGAGAACCTGTGAAAAGGTGAGAAGTATCTACTGGGAGAGAATAAAGCGTAGCATGAGGAGATTGAGGAGGTGTGGAGATATTCTAGGAGAGGTGGAGAGAATCAAGCAAAAGAGGTGGAGTGAATCAAGGAGAAATCAGTGGGATTGGATGCTTGGATGTAAACTCTATAAATTGAGGCATTGGCCTAATGAGAATTTGCTCATTTTTAATTATCCATGCCTACATTAAGCTATCAGTTAATTACTCACTAATCATGTCTTAATTACTCACTAAGTTATCAGTTAATTACTCACTAATCATGTCTTAATTATCATCTAATCTCTTTGTTAATGATATTGATTCTAGCATTTGATCCACCATAGCTCATCACATTGCTGCAAATTTAACAATAATGACTTATGCAGAAGGCTTATGTAAAAGCCTTATGCATAGTGCTTCAAGCGTTTTTGATGTGAAGTGCTATGCATGGAATTAGAGTATAAGCTTTTTGATTGTTTATAATCTCTTATTCATATATCATATATGATGTCATGCTCTCTTTTTCTATGCATAAGGTATTGTCTCTATTCATAGAGTTTATATGTGTAAATACATAGCCATCACAATGCTTGCTAGACCTCCTTATGTTAAATTTAGTCAGAAGTGACTTTTCATGCTAATGTAAATGCATAGCCATCACAATGCTTGCTAGACCTCCTTATGTTAAATTTAGTCAAAAGTGACTTTTCATGCTAATGTAAGGTCAAGCAAGTATTGTGAAGTGGGATCCTCTCACATATTAGATTATACATAGGATTGTCATTTTTAAGGTATTACATTGTTGTGTTGCAAGTCTTGTATTGTTGTCCTTGCATGTTATTACTAATCACTTTTTTTCATGTTATGTTTTATAGGTCTTGCATTGTTGTCCCCTCTTTTGGCTTGCCATTGTCGAGGTAAGCTCTCTTATTTATGTATTCATTAATGTAAGCTCATGTTTATTGCACCCTTGGGTGTTGGGTTTAGGGTTTACCATAGTGCATAAGGCTTATAACATAAGCCTATGGGGCATTATTGTAGGCCATCTAGAAAGTTGGTTAAGTCATGTTAAGAGTGGTTATCCGCAAGTAGGTGGTTATAGTGGAGGGGGAGCCCTCGATCTTTTCACTATCCTTCTTGTAAAATAGAAGTTTCCTTTGGCTTTAATAGTGGGGAGCATGTGGAAAGTCCTTGGAAGCTATCATCCAACAGGGACATTGTCCACCATGCTTGTCTAAGCAGTATTGTAGAAGGTCTCAACAATGTTCTAATATCACATTTTGACTCTTTTTGTTTAAGCTTTAAGCATTCGTGTGTTAGAGAATTCTTATTTTGTTGCCTCTTTTGTTTTGTAGCTCTTGCACTAATCCTCTCTTTTGGCTTCACAAAAGAGAGGCAAGCTATCTTCTTCTTTTGCAAGCTTATCCAAGATTTTCCTTTATTGCATCCTGGGGTGTTGGGTTTAGGTTTATCTCTATGTGGAGGCTCTTGCAAGCTCTATGCATAAAGCGTCTATGCGTAGGCTCTATGCATAAGGCTTGTATGCTTAGGCTCTATGCATAGAGCACTATGTATAGGATTTATGCATAAGGCTCTATGCATAGGGCTCTATGCATGGGGATCTATGCATAGGCGCTATGCATTAGACTCTATGCATAGGCTTTATGCATAGAGATTTATGCATAAGTCTCTATGCGTAGAGCTTTATGCATAAGGCTCTATGCGTAGAGCTTATGCATAAGGATCTATGCATAAGACTCTATGTGTAGGCTCCATGCATAGAGTATTATGCATGAGGCTTTATGAATAGCTTTTTATGAATATTTTAGACTTCAACAAATTGACTCTTATGCATGTATTTGGGTTGGGTTGTATGTGTAGATAATGTTGATCGACCCATCATAGGACCCAAATGTCACAAATCTGCAAGTGCTTCTGTATCGATGTCAGAAGAATTACTATCATTAGTTCATGGAGAAACAAGAGCGGCCTATGTTGGTGTAAGTCAACTCAACGTTAGCAAGAAGAAAAGAAAATGTAAATAACCTCACTGTGGGGAACATGGTTTCTGTGCTTGCTATAAAGGACGAGAATGACTATATGTTTTGGCTAGCAAAAATCACTAAAATTCATGAGCAGAACAATCATGTATATGAAATAGAAATTCACTGGTACATAGCAACGTGGGATGATGCATTGACAAGAAGATATGATTTGGAGATGCTTAAAGGGATCAGAAAGGGGAGAAACTCATGTGGTAGTCAACATCGGATAAATAAGCTCAATTTGGAAGATGAAGAAATCCTTGTTTATGAGTCCATTTTATAAAAACTTGGTTGTCTATGCTAGAAAATTGTAAAGATCTTGATGGAAAAAGTGAAAGATTTATCTTATGGGGCATGAGGTCTTAAGATGTTCCCTTTTTGGCATTCTAGAGTAAAATGCAAGGCTTTTGTTTTGGAAAACATGCTATTTTATACATGGTTATTCTTCTGATGATGTCAATTTTGTTGAGAGAAATTCCAAATCTAGCTATTTATTGATGCACATGTGTTTCTTGTACTTTCTAGGTAAAAAATGAGGTGAGGTGTAGTTTGGTGATTTTGTTGTAGTTTAAAATGATTGGATTTTTGGGGAATACAACTCAGAGTAAGATTGAAATAAAGCAAAGCCCAAAAGTTTAAAGAATGTCATGACCACCATGTTCAGATGCCTACAAGGTTTAGGTCATGATGTTATCCATTCTATTCAAAGGGATTTACTAGATAAAGGATTGTTGTTAGCCAAGGAAAAAGATATAAAGATGCAAGATATGGCTAAGAGAATTTTAGATTAAGTGAGATAAGAAATTGCAAGAAGATATCATGAAGTTTTTCAAGGAGATAGTAAATGATGACACTAAAAAATGGTGATAGGATTGGGTGGACCATAAAAGTACTAAGGACCTATATAATTAGATAGTTTCAAGCTATAGATCTTGGATTTAAAAATGCTCACACACGGTGTAGAAAGGGAGGCAATTCCAAATGTAACTTCACGTTACCTCCAATGGATACATGACCGAAATCTTGTGGGGCAGGCATGACACCATCCGTATCCATGGGCCATGTATATTGTGGGACATAATCTAGAGGGGACCACCATTACAATGGGGGAAAGTTTTTTGGATGCTATGAATAGTGTCATATCATCTTCCTCCATCAAAGGTTTGAAAAATTAATTCAAGCTTTGCTAAGTATTATAATTGAACCCTCACAATTCTACTTGCTAGCTTTTGCGAGTCCAAATCATCTTCGCAACCTAACAAATGCATTACAAAGAATTAGTGGTAAAGTTGAAATTGAGATTGGGTGCATTAACTTCAAAGATGAAAGAGAAACATTTGTGGCCAATGTAATCCAAGATTTCATTGTGGCAACCTCGTTATGTAAAGGCAATTCTCTTAATCATAGCGAGGGATACATGGGTATTCTAAATAAATCATCAATCAAAGACATATATATAGATTTTGAGTGTATTGACCAAGAAAATGGTAGTACACATACCAAAAAAGAGTCATTAATTCATAATCAACCAAGATCATGAATATGTATGTGATTTGTTTATAAATGGTGAAGAAACCATTCAAGGACTTGGTCTCAAGCAAAGAGTCATTAAATTAGTGTCATCATTTGAGGATGAGAAAGAGATACTAGAGAAGTTCTTGAAATTTGCAAAGAAAATGTAGACATTCGTGAGTGGGAAAATTTACCCATTCCAAACCAAGAATAGCCACTAGAAGACATCTAATAATCGATCCTTTACAAGTACGAGAGAATGTACCATTGAAAGAAGTATCTAGAGATACATTGGATAACTTGGTATGCCTTGCCTTGAAAAATTTGCAAGGAACAAGAATTGGGATTGATGATACATGTCGTTGATGAAAATCCTTAGATACTTTGTAATCATTTTCCAATAGTTTAAACTTGTAAAGTAGTAATTATAGACTTGCAGTTGGACTGGTATATTTGATTTGATCTCATCATTCATCAAGTGTCATTGTTGTTGATAGCTATGGTCTTAGACTTATACTAAGTTGCATGTTTACTCATTACGTGTAATATCTATTGGACATCATGCTGACATGCTTTTTGATCGATATTTATTGATAGTATTGTGTACCATGCAAAGTTAGTTTAGGACTCAAGTCTTATGTAGGAGTGTATAATATAGCACCTAAGTCTAGGATATTATGACTCAAATCATAGACTTTTTCCTTATTCTAGGACCAAGTTCCTACACCATAGTGCAAGGCCAAATCATAGACTTTTCCCTTAGTTTAGAAGTATGTCATACTATGACCCAAAGTCCTAGATCAACATGGTCTAGGACCTAATTCCTAGACCACACTGTAAGGCTATAGTTCTAAGGCTTGAGTCGCAGATTATTTGACAAGGTGGAAGTATGCAACCCAATTCCCGATGGGAGCAAGCTTACACTACCTACTTCAACACCAACCCCTTCTACAAAAAAGAGGAGGAATGATGAAGCATGTATCCAAACCTTCTCCAATCTACTAGTTGGTGTACAAAGTCGTTTAATCCCACATGTGAATGGTAGCATAACAATTGCCTTTAAATACAAAGATGGTTCATAATTTACTCATCCCTTTACAAGCTCTTTTGGATGTGAGATGTAGGGCTTCAATTTAAAGGCCTACCCTAACCTTCAATTTGAAGGCTATAAACTAACTTGACCTTCAAAATTTAAGTTCATAGAGAAAATTTTAAAATAGTGACCTCCTTTTGCAACCCTATTCTAAGGGGCCTTCTCTAGAATGTTTGAAGAGCTTTGATGCCCTTCATTTTTCAAAATTGTGACCTGTGTTTGCAACCCTTTTCTAAGCGGCCTTCTCTAGAATGTTTGAAGGGCTTTGATGCCCTCTGAAGGTTTCAAACTTCACCATTGGTGAGATGGCTAGGCGGCCTATCTTGGCATGGCTAGGTGATAGGCTGTTTGCATGCGGTCTCAAGCCCAGACATGGCTAGACAATAGGCTGAGACGAATGATCGTGGGGAACTTTCACAAATTATAAGCATCCAATGTTGAAACTTAACATGCAATATAAAGCAAAGTATGAACATGAGAGTCCAAGTGCAAGCGGAAAAGCAAAACAGAACATAGGAAAATGAGAGGCTGATTACTGCATTGATTAGGAGAGACAAGTGGCAGCAATATTATGTTGGACCAGATTAAGCTTCTACAAGGTGGCGAGCATGCAGCAGCACTACTAGCTGATAAACGGCTGCACTCAATGGTATGCTAGGGTAATGACAAATTACCATAATCATATGGGCTTTCAAGAAGATTACGATAATCTGATGGGTTACGGTAGGGAGAGTTAATCATCTGGCTCGCTTGTAAGAGCTGGTGGAGCGAAATCTGGCGTCTGAGATACTTGATATATTCTATGGCTTCGTCGAGCATCGAAGCCGTGTCCATCTTGTTGCCCCCCGGCACAAGCGTTTGCAGAATCTTTAACTTGTTGCTGATCATGTGCCGCCTCCTCCTCGCTGCAACCCCTTGCGGATGCACCGATCCCTTGCTCCGCCGAGGACCAGGGCTTGAGATAGGACTAAGATTTAAAGTACGAATAGGACTAGGTAATTAGCGTTAATATTACGATTAGGGTTAGCGTCAAGACTCGAATTAGTGTTACCGTTTGTACCTGGCTCTTCGTAGATGAACACCTTAGTACTGCTGGAACTAGAAATAGGATTAGCATTAGGTTTAGCTGGGCTGAACCAGTTGGGATTAGGGCCTAATCCTTGCTTTGTCTTGCATTGCGCTTTACTGCTGATTGCTTCATGAGAGTCTAGTCTTCTTGACTCTTCAGCAACTATGGCAAACCCTACGTTAGAGCACAATTCATTACCAAGTTCATTCCTTTGTCCAAACCCTGTTGTAGAGCTTTTCCTCCTTAATGGCTCTTCAATACTTGCAAGGCCTTGTCCAACTGCGGCTCCATTATTTGCAAACCCTTGTTCAAAAAAGCCAATCGAGCTCTTCGTATGAGGCTCTTGTACAGTGCTATGCGTTTTACTGCTCATTGCTTCATGTGGTCTTCTTGACTCTTTGATAACTAATGTTAGCCCCTGCTCCAACCCTAGGTTAGAGATCTCTTCATTAGCACCTGCATGCCATTGTCCAGCCCATGTAGCTGTAGAATTCGTCCTTGACTCTTCAATGCTTACAAATCCTCGTCCAACTGTACTTACACTAAAATTCTTGGGTGGCACTTCAATAATATTTGCAAATCTTTGCTCAATGAAACCAGTGGAGTTGGTACTAGGCTCTTCTACATGAGCACTTGTAAACCCACTATCAGCCGGAGAGCTAGGTTTAATGCGTTTGCATGGTGCACTGTAGCAGCTGTTATACAAGGAATTCTGATCTTGAGCTGATCCTGAGAGTACTGTGTTGCCCACAAAATCAATGCTGTGCTCCTGCTGCTTCTGTTGTGCACTACCATAGACAAGCATGATCTCTGGCAAACACGTTGATGGGACGATTATATTGGCCCCTAATGTAATATACCTAGGAGGATTACCTGTAGAAAAACAGTTTTCCAGAGGAAGAGCTTGATTCAAGTCCTCTTGTAGCTCTAGTGGTGTGATGCTACAAGGGGATGTATAGCAAGGATAGCAACAGTTTTGGACACGAGGGGTGCTTGGCAACTGAGAAAGTGTATCAGCTTGTGATATGATGGTGCTGCTGCAATTATGGCATGCTGGGCTGGTGTATAAGCCAACGTTTTTAAAGGCAAATTGGTGCAGGGCGCAGTTGAAGGGTGCCTGTGTTGATGGAGTTAATATACTACTGGCTTGATGTTGGAGTTGCGGTTCGTTTGAGCAAAACATTACCTCAAATGGAAAGTCCTCGGCTACACCTTGGTGCGCAATACTGTCAGCACACACATTGGCCGAACAAGGAAAGTTATGTTGCTGTAGCAAGGGTACGGTGGAGGGAAGCTCCATGGAGAAGAAGGCAAGGGGTTAGGGAGGGAAACAGCGAGGAGAACAGTAGAAGACTATGGGCTTCTCTGTGCTACTTTGAAGAAGCTGATAACTGTTGGTTAAAAGCAAGCTGCAAGCTCACTCAAGAATTCAAAGTTGGAAAAAAGAAAGTCTACAAAGACTGAGAAGAAGCTGGAGTACAAGGACGCGAGGGTTGAATATATTAACATAGAAAGGACTTGAAGGTATGCACATTATAATGAATGCATAAAGGATTTGAAAGGGTGTAAGGGATATTGATATAGAAAGGACAGAACAGGCCTGTATCGATGGATGAAAATTATATTGCATTGATTTGATTTGATTTGTGCTATGAAACATCGCCCAATTAACAGTCTCTTTTCGGATTGCAAATTTGCAGGCAAGCTTTGGATACAGTGAAACTTAGTCATCATCATGACATGCACAATGTGTTATTAATCAATTAAGAGTCCATATTATACCATCTAATTACAGCTCTCCTCTCTTAATCGTCATGTTTCCAGTGTGTCTAGGTGATTTTTAAGGACTCCTGCTTTTTATGTACTAAAAACATATAAACCTATCTTAAATTAATAAAATCACTTTGATTGCCATGTTACACCAATGTTTTGAGGAAATTATGTCTTTAAATAAGATTAATGTAAGCAATAACACTTAAATCACTATAGTAATGGGGCCATCACACTTTCTTACCTCTACATAAACTACTATTTATATTTGTTTTCTTAGCCAACCTTAGTTTTTTCCCTACCTTAAGTGTAAGACAAGACTTAATTACTCTACCTCTCATCACTATAGGAATTAAATTTTGTCTTATATATTTGTTAAGTGTAAGACAAAATTTCCCTACCTTAAGTGTAAGACAAAATTAAATTCCTATAGTGATGAGCCCATCACAATAAATATATACTTACCTCTCAATAAACTATGTATATGAGGACTGTATATGTAAGACCACCATAGCTATGTTGAGCTTCCATGGCTTCACATTCCAAGATTAGAAACCTCCAAGGAAATATCTAGGGGTTATTTAATTTGCAAAATGGCGATAATATGAGGTCATATGAAAAGTGTTGGACTATTCTACAAAGAAAGTTTAGAGCCTTTTTTAAAATTACCCAAACTCAGTAATTTTGAGTGAGCACCAAAAACATGTAACATGCCATAATGGAAAGATTTTCCTATAAACCTATCTCTATGTATACCATGACATTGTAAATTAGATAATAATATGAAATTATAGATAACAATACGTATACCATGACATTGTAAATTAGATAATAATATGAAATTATAGATAATGATACAAAAATAATTCCCTAGTGTAGTTTCTATACCTACAATACATTCTTCAACCTATCTATGTGTATACCAAGATTTGCCTTTTTTTAACAAAAACTTGGTAACCCTATAATACATTAGTTCCATGATATATAGCTTATACCTCTTTTCCCATGCTCTCAATGCCCTAGATGATAAACACCATCATATGATTAGTTTCCATTAAACATACCTTCAAGCCCTTAATGTATTTGATCATGTTCTACGTGCCTCTCTCTTCACCCAAGTAATGTGCGGAGACTACCAATCCTACCAGCTATTCAACAACTTCAAGAACACTTAGGATTTTTATGATTATTGACGTCATGCATATTCAACCATACCTTAGTCCCTCAACAAGTTATTTAGCACCTTGTAATCATAACAAGACCTCAAAAAAGAGGTGATGAGGTATGTATATGCAAAGGTGTGTCATGTGGCACCTAGGGAGAGAGATATAGACTCTATGCACGTGTGGCAGCTCAAGGACAGAGATATATATTCTAGAGAGATTGATGATATATAGATGGTAAGAGATTTGAATTTGAATTTAATATCTCAATCCCATAGTCATCCCTAGTCGTCGAAGATGGGTAAGGCTACTAGTGTATATGCAGATCAAATGTTAATGATAGTCATGCTTGGATGCTTACATAGTTAACACATAGGACTAGTGTATTCCCTCCCGGTCCCAGGATACGGTTCACGAGGTCCTTCAATGGCCTTTCAAGTTGTTCTCATAGGTCATGTCTCAGTTGGGTCTTCTCAGCCGATTTCATCAGGCTGATAAACAAGTTTTCTTTCATGTTACCTCGCATCTAGTTAAGTTGTTAAGTTTCTGAATTAAGCCCATTATCTACAGGGTTTAACAGTTCTCAGGGTCTCCCCATGGACCTTCCTCATGGGACTTGTAACCTCACTTTTTTTCTAATATATTTCTCTGTTTTAACTAAAAAATAGGACTAGATCAAATGTTAATGATAGTCATGCTTGGATGCTTACATAGTTAACACATAGGACGGTAGTAGTGATATGTACATTTATGTAACATTTGGCATTGAGTCCAATAACAAACTCTTGAATTAAAAAATCCTCGAGTGGAAAAGGGAAAAAAAATAATTTAATGAGAATTAAAAAATCCTCGAGTGGAATAGGGATTGCAATTCGCGATATTGATGTTAGTCGTAGATCCGGCCTCGGGGTGGTACAAAAGGCCTGGCTTTAGTTGGGTTTATTCGCACTAATACAAAAGTACATGTCCCAATAGTGACGTTAGACCCTTCTCTGCGCAAACGGCAGACGTACTTACGAACAAATACTATGGCTTGCTAGACGTACTTACGAACAAATACTATGGCTTGCTGCTACGTACAAATACCATAGCTCGTTGGCAGCCTCAGCCTCTGCGTTGAGACTTCATCACGCTTGTTCACTTTTAGACATAGAGCCTCCCTTAACCTTGCCAACTTACCTCTCTAACTAGTGTAACGAACTAAGCCTGCTCAATTAAACTAAACACTTTCACAGATGAGAGAGAGAGAGAGAAGGAGAGTACGCAGTTAACTTAATTGTATATTATCTTGATCAAACGGTCATATCTATGTTTTACAAAGGTTGCACCCTTTGGGGTGACGTTTGGCTGTTCGGTTTGGCCTTATGGCGTTTAAGTTTATTATTTATTATTTAGTTTCGTTTGTGTTTATTATATTTGTTATTATTTAGGTTCCTTCACAGTCACAACGAGTCCTCTCAACCAGTGGTGCTCAAATCAAATTTGAAGCTTTCAGAGGGCATCAAATTAGTCCTTCAAACCCTCTAAAGGAGGGCCGCTCTTAGAAAATAGGGTTGCAAAAGACACAACCTAGCAGTAAGGCGTTGAAGTCCCTCCAAGCATTGGGTTTAGAACCTGCTGGGTGTTGACGGCTGCATGAAAGCACACACCCACACGAGCATAAAAGATCCCAAAAATAAAAAGAAAATAGGGTTGCAAAAGAAGTCACACAAGGCCACTCCTTTTAAAATTTCTCTAAATTTTAGACTTAACATATATATATTTTGAACATAAACCTAGTTTATGGCCTTCAAATTGAAGGTTATGAAAGGTCAACCTAGTTTATATATGGCCTTCAAATTTCAGCCCTCCTCTCAACCTTGTAATTTTGCACACTTTAACATTCTTTGGAATGTGAGTAATATTGTCTTCTTGAAACAAGGAATTAGTATTTATTGCATCTCCAAGCTTACCAAAACCCAATGTGTATTAACTTTTCTTTCTTTATCTCTTTGGTCTTGTGAATCGAGCTGTTAATCTTTCTTGCATTTACAACATTGTGTTTGGACCCTAAGGTGTATTAGCTAATTTTATCAATGGAGTTTTGGCACGGACATACTTACATATAGTTACCATAGATTGTTTAATTACTAGCTTGTTCACATTAGATATAGTCTCCCTTATTAGACATACCAAATTACCCACTGCCTCATAGTCTTCAATCTGTTAACAACATTGCCTATGCTTGAGGGAGGTTAGTGACATCGAGGTAGTGCATTGCCAACAATATGAGTATATAGTGCACCAACTCGATGGTGGGGGTAGATACAAGAGGTTTCAGGTCGTCCTGGAGAAACATACTCCATGTGCATTGTTCGCTACACCTTTAGAGAGCATGTTTACCATTATATATGACACACCCATGTGCTAAGTGGCAGGACTATCACTTTCATGCGTGCTTGGAGCAATTTACCATTCGTGTGGTCATCTTTGCAGTGAACTTTGCTAAGAACTACACATTCTCACCTTACCAAGAGATACAGTCTGAGTACATCATGTATAATATCTTTGATTTCTTTGTGATGTAATAAGATAATATATTATCAGGAGATACAATGCGAGTACTACTTTGTTGAGAAGTACACATTCTCACATTACCAAAACCTACAATATAAGTACTACTTTTTAGAGCATGTATAACATCTTTGATTTCTTTGTGTTATAATAGATAGCTTTTAACCATTGTATATTAAGATAAAATTATATTCCTCTTATGGTGGCTATTTTCGTGCATGTTAGTTATCGTCATGCAGAGATAAACTTGGATGATGGAGATGTCAGCACCCTCAAGGCTCACATCATTATCACGAAGTACCATTTTTACATTGGTGATGATCGCTCACATGATGCACATTTTGTACACAGCATTGTTTCTCCCTTCATGAAACATTTATGAGGGATTGTGGGGTCACATGGCATGAACAATGGATTTGATCTAACAGATGTCATGGTCAAAGCAAGTCTTTGAGGCAATTCTATTAGCTATACAAGTGGAACTCAGAGCCTAGAAGACGTATCATTTGGAGATTTTTATGGGAAGGGGTAGCATGACGGTGCTGGTACATGTGTGAAGTGCGCTTTTTAGATCATCACTAGCTTTAGCACGCATGATGTAGAAAGGTTTATAAATGTAGAGCAAATGGTGGTCTTCTTATCCCGCACATAGAAAATTCAAGGATGGTCATGAGATTCTTTGAGTGTGTGGATGGAAACATTGTTGATCGCTTGGTGGCATTTGCGATTATGTAATAGCTCCAGGTACTTTGGGCTTCCACTCCATTTGGAGAACCTCTCACAACAATCCTACTATCTTCACATGACACAAAAACATTCATGGAGGGGGACTGGGGTGAGTTTGTCATGTCTACATGGGAATATTTTTGGAACAAGCTAGTGACAATACCATGGCATTTTGTACCTATGGCACATATTGGTGGTGCCATGTTTGTAGTTGACTATGACAAGCTTACAAATTTATTAACGAAGGATGATGTCTTTGGTGCCATTTCTCCTAATGGAAATGAAGACCAGGTAGACTACTATTTGTTGTGATGCTAATGGCTATTGCCCAATAATCTCATCAACTAGTCATGGATACAAAGCAAGATACCGAGGTGTCTCGATGCCACCATGTTGAGAAACCTATCAACTCTAGTGAAAGAAGTGCTCGACATTGTGCTCTGTGTGATGGCCTGAGTTCAAAGATGAGCCTCGTCACTTACGTTGTCTTGGCTTAGCTATGGATAGTTTCAATCCCTTTGGCATCAAATCCACATAGTGGTCTTCTATATGGCCGATTGTTTTGGTTAACTACCTTATCTCCCCCCATGGTTGGAAATCAAGAAGGGGCATCTCTTGATGCTTGCTCAGTACCGAGAAAGCATAAGGTGAAGAATGTTACCTTGCAATGAGCTAGAGGATCTTTGGAGGGGGATTGAAGTCTATGATGTGTCTCATCCTCTACACCAATGCAACACTATGGTGAAGGGGATTTTAGCATGGATAATGCATGACTTTCCCGGATATTCCGAGTGTTCATGCACATTTCTTCCCTTGCTTATGCTTTTCATTCAATATGTGGTTATTTGTACTTTAATATAGTAAGCGTTTTAAAGGGTAGCCACAAACAATCATTCTATATTGTTTTTATATAGAGCTCATTACTAGTGGGTACCATGCATGTCCAATTTTTGGGCCCTCACTTGTATGTGAGCGACCATCAAGCATAAACTTGTGGTCATATATGACAAACATCGTCTTTCCACTCACTTATCCATAGGATATTCCATGTGATGTGGAGTCACATGTGATGAGAGAACAACAATGGGATGAGAATTGGAAGAGGGAAGAGTCCACCACCTCGAGGGATGAGTCGTCACTCAATCTTCTTTCATCTACCATATTGGTGTGAGTTGAAGATAAACCATATACTAGATCCCATGCATATTTTTATGAATGTATCAAAAAACATTTGGGATCATTTAAACTTCTCAAATCTTGATAGAAAAGGGGAAAGATATAACTTGAAGGCAATCAATCGCCTCCTCGTGCATGAGTATCTGAGGGTGACAGTGGCACGATTATCATTCCAAGCACACCATGGAGACTTAAAAAGAAAGATCAAGAGAAGGTGAAGAGTAATATAACCTCTTTTCCTACACCCACGGGAGTTACGGATTCATCAAACAGTGTATTCACAAATACAAGGAAGAAAGGGATGGAGCAGTTGTATGCCCTCAAGTCTCATGAGATTGGCATAAGATGATGTAAGTAAGTAATCTCACCTTTTCCTCATATATATATTTATACATCTATGCCTTCATATGTTCATCTTCATTCTCTTATTGCATGTATGCTTCATCGTACCAATTGTTATTGTTGGATGTGGTGATAAGAATGTGAGATCGGATATCTACAAGATGGCAGAAGTTGTCAGGTATAAATTTAACTTTAAATCATGTTATTTTGCAAGTTATTTACTCTTATGTAACTAGCCCTCATATTGTTATATTTTGATGAACATCTTTGGTTACATAGAGTAACATCATTCAAGGAGATTGACCCCTCATGCATATCGGCTGCTCATTTAACTACAATAGAGGCTATATGATTGATTGAAGAGGGCTTCCCTCACACAATACTCACTTCACAAATGCATGTTGTGGTTCACTTGGTTGATGAAGTGGAACTTTATGGTGTGGCGAATAGTAGATGGTTGTTCTTCCTTGAAAGATTTATGAAAACCTTGAAGGGGTTTGTAAAGAGCAAGGATGGAGGGGAGCATGGTAAAGGATGCAAGATTCTCTTGTATATATCACGTTCCACCTCTCTCAACAACAAGTGGACCTAGCCATGCCAATATAATGGACCAATGAAGAGGACGAGCGAATGGTTTCTAATATCCCGCAAGGAAAGGGAAAGCCTCAAAGGATGGACGAAGCATTGAGGAAAAAGAGCAACACATTCTGCATCCTCCATAAGGCCACAATGGAGAAGTGGATCCAAAGAAGTTAGAAAGAGGTGAAAAGAGGAGAGGAAAGATTTCAAGAGAGCAAAATCACACTCAGAGTGCACGACAATTCTATATTAGTCTTATAGGTGGCATTATCAGACAAGCATAGAGATCATTTAGTGGTTCTTCAAGACTATGCATGGGAAGGGGGAGCATGACGAAGTAACCACGTGTGTTTACAAACTCTCATTGCCAACCTTTTCATGATGTAGACCGATTTTGAGATGCATCCTAGGTGGTGCATTGGTGTGGTCATCACTTTAACAAAGAGTGTAGCATCTTCATATATCTATTGTTGTGATGCAAGGTTGTGAGGAGGAATTTTTAGTGTGTTATTCAATGTTTGTTCGAGTGCTTGGGTGTATCATCACTTTAACAGAAAGTGTAGCATCTTCATATACCTATTGTTATGAGGCCAAGGTTGTGGGGAGACATTTTTGGTGTGTTATTTAATGTTTGTTGGAGTGCTTGGGTGTATCCTTCTATGACTAGTCTAACTTCCTTCTAGTTATTACTTGGATAACCATTAAGGATTTGATCCTAGTTTAATTTGTACTTACATCGACCTTGAAATATTCCAAAGGAGTATGCCAGGTACTCCACCTTCCTTATTGTGCCCTCTTTAGTTACGCTAGAATCTTCTAGGTAAATTGTGAAAGTGGAAGTAGTTTTTAAAAAAAGGAACGCCCAAGAAGATAACCATTACCATATGAGATCTTAGTAGGACTTTTGGCTCTTATAGTTAGAGGCCTTGGGACCGTAGCCTTAATCTTCATGGGATGTGACCTTATGGCTAAAAATGTACCAATAAAGGGCTTTAAAAACCATCATTGTCGAGGTACCTGGTGGTTCTTAGATACTCTTGTATGAGGTCTCTAGGCCATTACTTGGGTCTCTATAGGGTGGTGCCCTACTCTTACATTTTTACCTTAGAATCAAAAACCCAAAAAAGGAAAACAATAAAAGGGGAAAAGATTCTAATAAATCACTTAGCAATTTCATTTATGAGACTAGATAATAGCTAGAGATGGTTTTACAAAAGTGATAATGTGTAGAGACTAGGGTCATAACCCACGACATGTTTCTTGAGCAATTTTGTTTCAATTGAATTTAGACCAGCCTTAATATTATGCCTATCTTAACTAGGAAACTTTGACCAATCATAACAAAAAATTCCTCATTGCTTGATAAGGTGTTTGCATCATCTTAAATTTTAATTATTTTCCATTGGAACTCCTTATTGGTTATACCATGTTTCTTTGCAGACCTTACAAGACCTCCGACATTTCCAACACCAATATGAATCCGGTGTACGGCCTTGACACATCTTCATCGATAGATTTTAAGGATAGATTTTTATTAGGAAGGGGGGCACTACAATAAAATGAGGGTCTAGCAGTAAAAATAGTAGTTTTTTTATAACTACAAGCACAGTTAGGTGTCGGGCCATTTTTGCTGCTAGAAACACTGCTATTTTTTGTGCAATGGGTTCGCTACTCAGAGAGAAAATAGCAACAAAATTAATGGTGTTGAGCAGTGATATTTCATTGTTCTGCCCCCACCAGCAAAATATCGCTCTGTCCAACAGTGATATTTTGCTGCTATTTTTGCTCTGCTGAGCAACAATGGCTAATGCTTTCGCTACTTAGCAGCAAACAAAAAAAAAACTTTGGGGCACTCTAGGGAGTCTACACAGGAATCCCCAGGGATGATTTTCAAGGTGATAAAGTTCCCCGAAATGTTTTAAGACACTTCCCTATCATTCCTCGCATCATCCAACACATGTTTAAATGTAAGGGATTACATAACGCATGACATGGCATGCTACTCATTGCTCGAATGATGACATCATGAGGATTGTAGCCAATTCACTGGCAAGGCAACATGTGGAGCATCAATGGCTAGAGTTTAAAGATGAGCCTTATCACTTACGTCTTGGCTTGGGCATGGATGGTGTTAACCCATTTGGCTTCAAGCCCACATCATGGTCTACTTGGCCTATTGTATTGGTGAATTACAACCTTCCTCCATGGGTGGCAATCAAGAAAGGCCTATTGTATTGGTGAATTATAAGTTTTCTCCATGGGCATGGATGGTGTTAACCCATTTGGCTTCAAGTCCACATCATGGTCTACTTGGCCTATTGTATTGGTGAATTACAACCTTCCTCTATGGGTGGCAATCAAGAAAGTTCATATCATGCTTGCTCTCCTTGTACCAAGCAAATATAAGGTGGAAAACATGGATGTGTAACTCAAGCCTTTGATTAAGGAGCTTGAGACACTATGGCGAGGTATCAAAGAACATCACGTTTCAAGGCCAATAAATAGGTGTGAGATAGAGGTGAAATGCGTTTTGCTTTGGAGGACGATGCATGACTATCCGGGGTTCTCAGAGTACTCAGGTACCTACTTGAACATTATATGCATAAATTTTAGCCTTTAAACTTTAAGTTTATATCTCTATCTCAATCATCTCAATTAAAATAGGTTTGGCAACCTCCGGACATCATGCATGTCCGATTTGTGGACCATCACTTATTTCTGAAAGACCCTCTACACTTAAGAAGGTGGTGTATTACAAACATCATCAATTTCTCCTCCTTCACATCCCAAGTATGTGCCACATGATGTCTCACCGCTTGTGATGAGAGGTAGAGATTGGTTTGAGGCATGGAGAAGCACTCCCAATCCACCACCAAATGGGATGCCTAGACACTCAATTTTCTTTCAACTTTCATATTTGTGTGTCATGAAGATCAATCATCTCCTATATCCCATGCATATCTTCAAGAATGTGGCAAAAAATATTTGGGACCTTTGGTAAAAGAGATACAAAGGGTGCAAGTTATGACTTACAAAACATTGGATGCCTTCAAAGTGCATGGCTAATTGAAAGTGAGAGTGGTAAAATAGTCCTACCAAAGGCACCATGGGTATTAACCAAGAGAGATAACAATAAGATGAAAAGTGTGATCGCCTCTTTTCATACACCAACGGGAGTAATGCGTTCATTGAAGGGTGCCTTCACAAAGACCAAAAATAAAGGAGAGGAACAATAATATGGCCTCAAGATACATGATTATCACAAGATATTATAGGTATATAAATATTCACTTTTTCATTTTCTCTTTGTGGTACATAATTTGTACGCTCATATACTAACTTCCATTTTTTTCTATGCATAGTCTATTCCTCCAATTGCTATAGTTGGTTGTGGAGACAAGAAGGTGAGAGATGCTATTTACAAAATGGGAGGCTTGGCGAGGTATGAATCTTCTCTTCAATTCCCTAAGTTATATTCCTTATTTGGAATTCTTATGCGCTCACAAGTTATGTATTGGTAAATAGTACACATAATTACTATGTATGTAGGTAAATATCCTTAAAGGAGATAGATTCTACATCCATTGAGATGGATCGTCTGAATGCTATTGAGGTAGTGTGTATGATTAAGGACAACTTCCCTCGAACAATTCTCACTAAGGGAATTGCATCTTATGGTGCATTTGGTTGATGAAGTGGTGTTGTGTGACATTGTTCATATTGGATGGATGTTTTTCCTTTGAAAGGTTCATGAAAACCTTGTGAGATAAAGAGCAAGGTCAGAAGCAAGCATGGCAGAGGGATGGTTGATGCAAGAGTCTCTTGTGTATATCTCAAAACATCTATCTCGCATAGATCCTTCCATGCCACGATTATGGAGCAATGAGGAGAATGACCGACTAATCACTAATGTGCCTTAGAGAAAAGGAAGGCAACGAGGATTGTATGAAGCATTACCCCACAAGGTGAATACATTCTGCATTCTAAATAGTCTCATCATGGAGAAGTGAATTGGGAGACACAAGGATGCAATGAATAGACGAAAGGATAAGAGAAGAGCTTTCAAAAGAGCAAATAGACGCTTGCCATTCCCGCCTAGCTTGGAACCTCTACCAAATAGATGCTTGCCATTCCCGCCTAGCTTGGAACCTCTACCAAATGTGATTAATATAGAATGGCTTCGTATGGAAATTACAATGACATCGCAAAACGGAGAGATGATCACAAGAGAAGAGCATGAGTATGCAAGAGGATTTAAACCTCAAGTAAGCACATTCTTCATCTTTATCTCATGTATATAACTTGTTTAATGCACTATATATACTAAATGTCATGCTTTTGTTTAACTTTAGTACAAACTATATAATGCAATATGGTCTAAGGGAAGGCACTTTCGCGCACGGAGCATGTGGATTCTAAAAGAAACACAATGTGATGGCAACTTTTGAGAAATAAAGTTAAGCCAATAGACATGATACCAATGTCATAGAGAAAAATCTTGAGCATTATGGAACTATTCAGGAAATTCTTGAGGTTGGATTTAGAGCATTTAGTCTATTCGTCTTTGATGTCAAATGGTTCAAGGTGATATATAGAGGTGCTCTAGAAACCATGAAGAAACATCCAAATGGGTTCTTCCAAATTAATTCCACCAAGTTTAAGAGTGATGAGAAAGATACCTTCATACTACCTCAACACTGTCACAACAGATTAGTAACCCAACCAATCCCAAATTAAATCTTGATGTAGTATAACAAGAGTGTAACCCCTTTGATTTGTGATATTAGGTTGTGTTTCATGCCAATCAAATTGATCCAAAGTGGTGGTATGTTATACAAGTTTCCCTTTGTTCAAAATATATCTTTCAAGATCAAGATGTGGAGGTTGAATCTCTAGATGAGGTGCAAGGTACTACCTCACATCGGCTCATTGGAAGAAGACATTTTGGACGGGGCCGATGAAGAGCACGAGGAACATCAATCGGAAAAAGATGATGGAATGAACCACCACTTGCACTAAGGCGAAGAAATGTGTAAGCTACTGATCAACTATAGTGTTCACCTCCCTCGGTGTTTCATGATAGTGATATTTATATTGATATAGAACCCCGCCTTTCATTGCGCTTCCATTAGATATAGACATTGATGAAGTAACACATATGGATTTATTGCAAGATGGGATAGATTCATGACCTTGACATTGTTTCTCTTCTCACTAACTTTTTTTTTGGCTTGAAAAACGGCTTGAAGGATTTTAATGGATGATTTTTTTAAACTATATATCATTTTCTATGTGTATGTGACATGTATTTTTAGAATTCAGCATCCAATAACTCTCTAGAATTTCTTGCAACGAAAATAGCAGCATAATTTTGCTATTCTCTCTGTTCAGTAGCATTGCACTGCAACAGATGCTGCTAGAAGTGCTACTGAGCAACAAAATTTCACTGCCTACTAGTAGCGAACGTAATCCCCAACATCCCGAAAAAAAGATTGCTATTGAAACACTGCTAGAAAATGATGTTGTGCCCATGACGTGTTATAGTGGGGTATGTTGACCCTTACTGGAGACCTCTAGGCCGCCTTACCATCTTCAACAATTTTTGTCAAACTCGTTGAAAATATAAATTTTCATTAGAATGTTCTTATATTGAATTATTTTTCATGTGTGATCGCCACTTGTCTATTACAAGTACACCATGGGATCTTAGGTGGAGATTACTATTTGTGGATTAGGTGTTTACATAATCTAGAGTGGTCGAATGAGCCCTAGGACCTAATTTTTAAATTTGGTCACCCAAGGGTGTAAACCCTAAAAGCTACACATAAAGAGAATCTCACCACTCATTCTTTTATGCATAATGATAGAGTCCTCTTCTTCTCTAGTCTCCTATACTATTACTTATCTGCTTGCCTTTTGCTTTTTTGAGCTCTTATATGTGCTTGCTTGCATGCATGTGAAGGAGTAAGCATGTAAGATTGAGTGGTGAGGAGGGCCGAGATTCCATTGGAGTACTGGAGGGATGGGAGATTTTACGTACATCTACATGGTAACATTGCCACCTATTGAGAATCGTAGGCAACCAGCTTTCACGAGGTGAGTGACACACCCTGAATGTGCATTTGTGTGATAGACCACAGTAAACAGGTTTTTCGGTTGAGCTGCTTATGCTCTCAAGTGTGGTTGGGAAAATCACCATGACATTGGGTTGTTCCCTATGTTCTTTTCATGGCACCAGGGCTTGCCAAACATAAAACTTGCTCTTTGAAATATTTACCTAAACAAGATCATAATATTATAGGGCACGTAATGCTCTACCCGCGTGATGAGGGACATGTACACTCTTGTTAGTATTAATGCTAAGGCTCCTCATTTGTGACTTTATTGGGTGCATAATAGTTGAAGTACAATGAAAAGTGAGAAACATAGTTTATTAGACATATACTAGAAGAGGTAATAAAGAAACACAAGAAGAGAGAACACAAACAAAAGCATGAGTCACTTCACACATACATGTAGATAAGCTTACTAAATTAGAACATCATCATCAAGACCCAAGAAAACTAAAATTCCATTACTAACACACGTCAAACAAGTAGGAAAGCAATAAGCTACAAAAGTGAGGGTAGCTCTAAAATCTAGGGAAACTAAATGGCTCAATATGCTAATATACTACTATATGTCACAATGTATCCATTATATTTCAAGAATCATCCTATTGAAGATATGCCAAAAAAGTTTTTTCATTCTTACCCAAATTTCTTCCACTCTTACCATCCACGCAATTGAGCTCAATTGTAACCCGAGAAAGAGAGAATGCTTCACAACCTCTATGGGGATGCCCGTTATTTTATTTTAGATGCACCTTTGATTTATATCATCTACCAGGATCAATATGTTTAATCAATTTTGTGCACTGACTAATATTATTTTGAATGTAGGGGATGATTGAGTGGCAGATTATGTGTTGATCACACGGGTGAAACATGTGTTGGACCACTATGAGATATTTTGAAAGACATGTAAATACCTTTTATAGTTTCATATTTTGGCATTAATACGTGCTACTATAGGATGACCCATTTTCAATGCCTAGTTTTGACGGTGACCGCGACGCCAAAATACTCGTCAAAATAAACGTCGCAAACACAAATCAAAATGAGCATCGATATAATGGGAAAAAATGGAAGTGAATCTGGGTATGGCAGTGCTCTAGTTCTTCGACTCTTTCTAAAATTAAAACGATCTCGATCTCTTTCCCTCTTTGCTAGGTTATGCCTCTTGATCCATTTCTCCATAGCACTTGAGTTGAGGATGCAAAATTTATTAATCTTCTCTCAAAATGCCATATCCATTGTTCTTTGAAGCCCTTGTCCTTGAGGCTCTTCCCTAAAATGAGCCGATCATCCTTTTCTTATGTTCACAATCGTGGTATATCTAGGTCTGACATACTAAGAAATTCTGTTATGTATACAAGAGATTCTTGAATAAGCCATCCCATTGACATACTACCCTCAAGGCAAGATTTTTGAAGAACAAAACCTTTTAGTGTCTTCATAAATCTCTCGAGGAAAAACATTCATTGGCTACTATGAACAACACTTGCTATAGCAACCTCGTCAACCACATGAACAAGTAGGTGCAATTGAATGGTCAAAAACTTGTTTTTTGGAAAGAACTTTTCCACCATTGTAACTGCATCAATGGAGTTTATACGAGTTGTTTCCAACGTGTTTCTTCTAATCTCCTTCTTTGATATCCACCATACCACTACACTAATCTTGTATATTGTCTCTATTATTTCTTCGCTGAGGCAATCACGACACAGGCCACACCCTTGCAAACTCCACAGCACGTCACACAATGCCCGCCCATAGCTCACTCGACTACTTCCATTTGTAGAAGGTGAGATTGTTCGACGGGTTATTGCCATGGTAGTGACTCCATAGATGCTTCTTCCCTTAGCACTGCGAGCGCCCACCCATTGCCAGTTGTGAGGGAACATCGTGCTCGCTCTCATCTCGCCACTTCGACATAAATCCCTCTACCCCCTATACGACTCGTTCCCGATACCAAGTAGTGGAAAAAAATGTGGTCTTGGATGATGTTGGAAATGAGATGAAGTCTCAAATCTGCAAGTTATGCCATCTAGCCTTTGCCCATGGACTGCATGACTACATGGCATAAACTTGATAGCACAAAGAAGGAACGAGTCATGAATCAAATCAAGAGTGATTTTATGAAAGCACCAGGTAGTGAAGAGATCCATCCTAGATGGATAAAATATCACATGGTGAACGTGATGAAGCACCAGCGCCAGTGACATCACACGCAAGGTAAAGATAGGGGGACAAAAGCCTTGGAATTGTACACAAGATATTTGGGAAGAGGAGTGTAGAAAGCACCATGCAAATCCCTAAAGGTATAACTAGTAGGAGGAGTCCGCAGCAAAGTGGATGGAGAGCATAGGGAGCTCCCATCTTGGAAGCGGTGGTTGGGATGCTTTCCACACATACTTTGTAAGTGTTAATAGTACCATCACTCACGTTTTTGGTATAATGGGCATTTCATTTTTGTTAATTAGCATTCATGCTTCATGCTTTAGTAAAGAGTGGCCGGACGTGTTGCAGTGATGCAGAGGAAAGGTACACCCTAATGTATGAGACGTATGCCCTCCTCGAGCAACTTGAGCAAGAGGGTGTCAACGTGAACTATACGGATGCGGTGAATATGGTAAACCTCTAAATTATCCACCCATAAATTATTTTTTTACTCACTTGTCATTTGTGAGTTTTTTCCGCTTGAATACTCTTTTGCAAGGACCAGTGTGCCACACCTTGAGGGAAACAACGATGATTAGGTTCTATGTACATGAGTCGGGCCTCTTTTTTGTACTTCTTTTTTCGGCTCCAAGAGCTATGTAACTTTTGGTACTTAATAAAATTTAAGTTTTGTGACCTTTAAGTAGAGAACATGGATGTACTTTGTAAAACTTGTATACTGGTACACCTAGCTGCTGGAGGACTACACCTCGGTGTACCATTATTTAAAAAATAAATAAAACCTTCATTCATTGAAATAATAATCCTGAAAGTGTCAAAATACCAGGTGGAATAAATGTTGTTGTGAGCGTCGAAATAGCATTGTAATAAGTGTCGAAAAATAACTTTTGCATTTGACGGTTTTAATGTCGCACATTTCGAGACATATATACACGTGTATTTTGACGCGCATATTGACAATTCCATATCGATACTTTTTTTGACATACATGCATATCGATGCTTTTGGGGTTTTTTTACATGTTAAAATCTGTCGAAAAAATGTCAAAAATCAACCCACCTGTAATAGTGATATTTTTGTAAGGTTAAGGCCTCAAACCTTTGTACATACCAATTAGTATTTTACATTTTTGGTAGGCCCAAGACTTTATACTTGTAGCTTGCTATATTTTTGTGAGAGCTTTTACTCTCAAAAACTTAAAACCACTTGCCTTTTCTTTTTGGAGTTATCTTTTTGAAAAGAAAAATTTCTAATACATATAAATATGGGTGAGTGGTACTAGGGCTGCATGCATCCAGGGGAGATTTAACCCAATCTTGTGTCGACAATGATCTCTTTCTTATTCTCTAGCTCTCTTATTTATTAAATCTTGTTTATTAAGGTTTATGCTGTAAATATGCGCAAGTCTATGCTATGCTTTAATTTTTGTGCTTGAGAATTAGAATTTCTTCTATAAGTATCTTAAAGGTCCGGACAAGTAGTCATGCACAAAAAACATATACAACAAGCTATATACAAAATCCAAAAACCGACCATAACTAGGTGTCAATATGCTGAGGCAAATGGATGCCAAAACCATGAGTCACACGATGTCACTGCCAAAGTCACATGACCCCCTAGATCAAATGGAAAGGAAGGTAGAGTGGCATTGAAGATGAGGCTAATCATGTAACCACCTGAATTAAATGGGAATCCAAACAGAGAAACTCCAAAACAGTTACTCTAAGGAAACTTGGATCAAATGTGAAGTGTAAGAGCAAAGCATTGTCATTGACAAAGCTAGCCAAATATCATCCCAAGTCAAGTGGATAGCTACTACAGTATACATCACGGATCCCTAAAGCTAAAGTATTAATAGCTCCTAGGTTGAAGGAAAAACTCACAAGCCCATCCACGATTGTATTGTGAATTAGGTATCATCCAAGGTATCCACCAAATGGATCCATAACTCATGGTTGGGAATGGTCCTGGCACAAATGAATCACCATGTAGGCCAAAACCAACATTTGCTGCATGTGTATCCGGATGACATGCCACATAATCAAACACCATACACCTCAAGTGGCATAAAATGCATCCAAAGAGAAATGTATTGGCTCCAAAGAGCATAGGATCATATCAATAATCATGGAAATAAACATAACTCAAGGTTGATATCATACGAGATCAAATGTAAATCAATGATGTCATCTTGTGTAACAACTCTCAATCAATCAAGGCTAGAGAGTGGCCAAGGTGTGAATGGGCACACCCCGATCATTAAAGTGGGAAAAAGGGTGGAAAAAGTGAAAAAGGGAGGGTGTGAAAGCAAGAAGAAACCCTAAGGAAACTGAATAGACACCCCCCCTCTTTTTTCCTCTCAAGTAAAATTTTTTGCCTCCTTCTTCTTTGGGCATGCTGGCTAGCCAACTAATAAGCTAAGAGTGCCTTGAGCTCAATGATGCTTGTTGCATCATTAAGACTCTGTATATATTTTTAAATTCTGTGAATGCCCTATCCTTAGAACTGTGGCACTTTCCCTGATGTGCTCGATGCTTGCCCTCCTACATGCTTGCACACATTCTACCCACCATCAAAAGCTCGGTTTGTTAGGACCCTCTTATTCACCTCAGCTCTGCTATACACAATAAGGTGATGAAACTCTTTGTTTTTTGTGGAAAAAAAAATTAACATACACATATCTATTAATGGGCCCACTTGATATAAGTCACCACATGAGATGTCTGCAACTCCTCTAGAATAAAGCTCTTTTTGGTGATGAAGCTCTTTTTTTCATGGAAACAAAATTGAACATAAATATATCTATTTTTGGTCCCACTTGATATATGTTACCACATAAAATGACCACAACTCTAAAATTTTGTTGACAATTGTACATTATAGATTTCATACTAAATATATATTACATCAAGTATAATTTACTAAACTTGGTGATATCTATTAGATTATGTTTTCTTTTAATATCTAGTCAATTCTTTATTGTTTAATAGTATAAGTAACGTTGAATGAATGATTCTTCCGTTTATATTGAATTCACCCTTTACTAGTATATACAACTCATATCACAGGTATACCAAACAACGAGTGTGCAGGAACAAGCGAGACAAAGTCTAAGAAAACCTCATCATTTCAAACAGAATGTACATTGCATTTATCCCAAGATAACATGTCCATCACGACCATGCTAATAGAAAGGAATTTATAGTAGTTATGCATGCTATATCTCTACTTTATAGTAGTAAAATAGTGATCATGTGTATTCTATTAACATAGCCTGCCCTTAGAACTTATGGGTGGCCTACCTTAGAACCCCATGACATTAATGAGATCCTTTGCCTTGTTGATCAATGGCACCATTTCAATATAATTTAATTTTACAATTGGTGTTATTTCTTTTTTATATTAAAAAATATCATCAAATATCATTGTTTGTCTATTGATAAGTTTGTAGTAACCTTCATGTGGAATCAAGGTATGGTTTTGTAAAGTGGAACTTTGTATTTGAAATTTGTTAGGTTGAAGGCATAAAAATATTTATACAATATGCATGCTATTCTATAGGTAAATTTTTAGGTGTTGCTTTGTGATTTCATATAATTCATTTCTTGGTGTGACTGATTCTAGACAATCCAATACTGTCTAATAAAAAATATAGAATTTTAACAACTATTGCATAGTCACAAAATAGACTGAGTTGTGCAAGCAGATGCTTGCACTTTGATCTCATTATAAACACACTCATACTATATGTGGGTAAGGTGAAGAAATATACAAGTGGCAACATCAATCTCTTTAAATTTTGTCTTATCAAATCTAGAAAGTAGACTAACAAGCGGCAAGGGCAAATCAATATGAAAGAGACAAGAAAACCTAGAAAATAAAATATTTTTTAATTGGAATCATTGAGTGGTAATTCAATATGTACCCCTAGAGCAGATGTAATGCCCTCAAAACAATAATGTTTATTCCTTACATTTGGTCAGCCTTGGTTAAGTTCCATTGAGGTGTAATTATCATCAAACCATGTGCAATGGGTTCATGGAATGTCCCGTGAAAATAGCATATTGGGCCAGTGCTAAAAAAAAAATAGCATTCTAGTGAATTTGTACCAGCCAGAATTAAGAAAAGACCGTTGAGATTTTAGGTAGCCCATATATTTTAAAGAATGATTTTTCATATATTTTAGTTATAAAATCGACATATTGTAGATGTTTCTAAAACAAAAACCAGATAGATTTAAGAGCTATCCTTATTTTGATTGGTTGAAAAATATAGTTTTTTCAAGCATTGTATTGGGCCCTTTTATGTACAACAACAAGTGTAAGGACCTTTTCTACATGACCCCAAGACGTAAAATATCCACCGTTTTACTTTAAAACGGTGGATATTTCTACAACAAGTGTAAGGACCTTTTCTACAACAAGTGTAAGGACCTTTTCTACATGACCCCAAGACGTAAAATATCCACCGTTTTACTTTAAAACGCATCACAATGCATGAAATAGTGGCCATGGGGGTATCCAAGAATGGCAAAGGCCATTCTTGCATGACCCCATGGGTGCATCCAAGAATGGTCCTAGGGTCATTATGTTCATGCACTACAGGTGTAAGGACCATTCTTCATGACCCCAAGGCTTAAAATATCCACCGTTTAACTTTAAAATGCATCACAGTGCATGAAATAGTGGCGATGGGGGCATCCAAGAATGGCCCTCCCAAGGGCCATTCTTGCTTGACCCCAAGGGGCCATGGGTCAATCCTTAGAATGATCCTAGCGCCATTCCTGCAAGAATTCTTTTTGATGCATAACATGAGGAAGAATGGCGTTTTGGCCATTCTTGCATGACCCCAAGGCCTCAAGGGCATTTTTGGGATGGTCATCACATGAGGCATCCAAGAATGGCCTTGGGGCCATTCTTCTCATGCACAACAGGTGGAAGAATGACCCCAAAGGCCATTCTTGCATGACCCCAAGGCCTCAAGGTCATTTTCAAATGGCCATGGGGCATCCAAGGATGGCCTCTTTTCATGGACAGGTGGAAGAATGGCCCTAGAGCCATTCTTGCATGACACCAAGGCCTCAAGGTCGTTTTGGGTTGGATATGGGGGCATCTAAGAAAGGCCATTGGGCCATTCTTTTCATGCACAACATGTGGAAGAATGGTCCTAGGGCCATTCTTGCATGACCCCAAGGCCTCAAGGTCAGTTTGGGATGGCCATGGTGGCATCCAAAAATGGCTATAGGGCCATTCTTTTCATCTAAAATAGGTGGAAGAATGTCCCTAGGACCATTCTCGCATGACCCCAAGGCCTCAAGGTCATTTTGGGATGGCCATGGGAGCATCCCAGAATGGTCGTAGGGCCATTCTTTTCATGCACAACATCAGGAAAAATGGCCCTAGGGCCATTCTTACATGACCCCAAGGCCTCAAGGTTATTCTTGAATGACCGCAAGACCTTAAGGACATTTTTGGGATGGCCATGGGGAATCCAAGAATGGCCCTACTCTTCTCATGCATAACTGGTGTAGGGACCATTCCTACATGACCCCAAGCCCTCATATATCCACCGTTTTACTTGAAAATGCATCAGAGTGCATGAAATAGTGGCCATGGCGGCATCCAAGCATGGCCCAAGGGCCATTCTTACAGGACCCCAACGGGCCAAGGGTGCATCCAATAATGGTGATTGGACCATTCTTGCCATGCACATGTGTAAGGACGATTCTTGTATAACCCTTGGGCCTCAAGGTCATTTCAGAATGGCCATGGGGCTTCCAAGGATGGTAGAATGACCCAAGGGCCATTTTTGCATGACCCCAAGGCCTCAAGTTCATTTTTGGGATATGCATGGGGTATCCAAGAATGGCCCTAGGGCTAGTCGTTTTATGCACAATAGGTGGAAGAATGACCCAAAAGGCCATTCTTGCATTACCCTGAGGCCTCAAGGTCTCAAGGGTAATGGCCCTAGGGCTAGTCGTTTTATGCACAATAGGTGGAAGAATGACCCAAAAGGCCATTCTTGCATTACCCTGAGGCCTCAAGGTCATTTTGTAATGGCCATGGAGCATCCAAGGATGGCCTCTTTTCATGCACAACAAGTGTAAGAATGGCCCTAGGGCCATCCTTACATGACCCCAAGGCCTCAAGGTCATTTTGGGATGGATATGGGGGCTTCCAAGATTGGCCATAGGGCAATTGTTTTCATACACACCAAGTGGAAGAATGGTCCTAGGGCGATTCTTGCAACACCCCAAGGCCGCAAAGTCATTTTGCAATAGCCATGGGGGCATCTAAGAATGGCCATAGGGCCATTATTTTCATCCACAACAGAAGGAAGAATTTTCCTAGGACCATTCTTGCATGAGCCCAAGGCCTCAAGGTCATGCAATGATGGCCTAGGGCCTTTCATTTCATGCACAACAGGGGTAAGGGCCATTCTTGCATGACCCCAAGGCCTCAAAACTCCATTGTTTTATTTTGAAATGCATCCGACAGTGTGAAATAGTGACCATGGGGACATCCAAGAATGGCCATTATTTTCATGCGCACAACAGGTGGAAGAATGGCCCTAGGGGCATTCTTACATGACCCCAAGGCCTCAAGGTCACAGTTGGCCCCACGGGGGCATTCAAGAATGGCCCTAGGGCCATTCTTTTTTATGCACACCATGAGGAAGAATGGCCGTGGGGCCATTCGTGCATGACCCCAAGGCCTCAAGGTCATTTTTGGGATGGCCATGGTACTCTTTGAATAGCCATGGGGCATCCAAGAATGGCCCTAGGGCCATTCTTTTTATGTACAACAAGTGTAAGGACCTTTTCTACATTACCCCAAGATGTAAAACATCCACTGTTTTACTTTAAAATGCATCACAATGCATGAAATAGTGGCCATGGGGGTATCCAAAAATGGCAAAGGCCATTCTTGCATGACCCCAAGGGGCCATGGGTGCATCCAAGAATGGTCCTAGGGTCATTATGTTCATGCACTACAGGTGTAAGGACCATTCTTCGAGACCCCAAGGCTTAAAATATCCACCGTTTTACTTTAAAATGCATCACAGTGCATGAAATAGTGGCCATGGGGGCATCCAAGAATGTCCCTCTCCCAAGGGCCATTCTTGCATGACCCCAAGGGGCCATGGGTCAATCCTAGAATGATCCTAGTGCCATTCCTGCAAGAATTCTTTTTGATGTATAACATGAGGAAGAATGGCGTTTTGACCATTCTTGCATGACCCCAAGGCCTTAGGGACATTTTTGGGATGGTCATCACATGAGGCATCCAAGAATGGCCTTGGGGCCATTCTTCTCATGCACAACAGGTGGAAGAATGACCCAAAGGCCATTCTTGCATGACCCCAAGGCCTCAAGGTCATTTTCAAATGGCCATGGGGCATCCAAGGATGGCCTCTTTTCATGGACGACATGTGGAAGAATGGCCCTAGAGCTATTCTTGCATGACACCAAGGCCTCAAGGTCGTTTTGGGATGGATATGGGGGCATCTAAGAAAGGCCATTGGGCCATTCTTTTCATGCACAACATGTGGAAGAATGGCCCAAGGGACATTCTTGCATGACCCCAAGGCTTCAAGGTCATTTTGGGATGGCCATGGTGGCATCCAAAATTGGCTATAGGGCCATTCTTTTCATCCAAAATAGGTAGAAGAATGTCCCTAGGACCATTCTCGCATGACCCCAAGGCCTCAAGGTCATTTTGGGATGGTCATGGGAGCATCCGAGAATGGTCGTAGGGCCATTTTTTTCATGCACAACATGAGGAAGAATGGCCCTAGGGCCATTCTTACATGACTCCAAGGCCTCAAGGTTATTCTTGAATGACCGCAAGACCTGAAGGTCATTTTTGGGATGGCCATGGGGAATCCAAGAATGGCCCTATGGCCATTCTTTTCATGCATAACTAGTGTAAGGACCAGTCCTACATGACCCCAACCCCTCATATATCCACCGTTTTACTTTGAAATGCATCAGAGTGCATGAAATAGTGGCCATGGCGGCATCCAAGCATGGCCCAAGGGCCATTTCTACAAGACCCCAAGGGGCCAAGGGTGCATCCAATAATGGTCATAGGACCATTCTTGCCATGCACATGTGTAAGAACGATTCTTGCGTAACCCTTGGGCCTCAAGGTCATTTTAGAATGGCCATGGGGCTTCCAAGGATGGTAGAATGACCCAAGGGCCATTTTTGCATGATTCCAAGGCCTCAAGTTCATTTTTGGGATATGCATGGGGTATCCAAGAATGGCCCTAGGGCCAGTCGTTTCATGCACAATACCTGGAAGAATGACCCAAAAGACCATTCTTGCATTACCCCGAGACCTCAAGGTCATTTTGTAATGGCCATGGAGCATCCAAGGATGGCCTCTTTTCATGCACAACAAGTGGAAGAATGGCCCTAGGGCCATCCTTGCATGACCCCAAGGCCTCGAGGTCATTTTGGGATGGATATGGGGGCTTCGAAGATTGGCCATAGGGCAATTGTTTTCATACACACTATGTGGAAGAATGGTCCTAGGGCCATTCTTGCAACACCCCAAGGCCGCAAAGTCATTTTGTGATAGCCATGGGGGCATCTAAGAATGGCCATAGGGCCATTCTTTTCATCCACAACAGGAGGAAGAATGTTCCTAGGACCATTCTTGCATGAGCCCAAGGCCTCAAGGTCATGTAATGATGGCCCAGGGCCTTTCATTCCATGCACAACAGGGCCATTCCTGCATGACCCCAAGGTCATGTAATGATGGCCCAGGGCCTTTCATTCCATGCACAACAGGGCCTTTCTTGCATGACCCCAAGGCCTCAAAACTCCATTGTTTTATTTTGAAATGTATTCGAGAGCGTGAAATAGTGACCATGGAGACATCCAAGAATGGCCATTATTTTCATACACAACACGTGGAAGAATGGCCCTAGGGGCATTCTTGCATGACCCCAAGGCCTCAAGGTCACAGTTGGCCACGGGGGCATTTAAGAATGGCCCTAGGGCCACGGGGGCATTTAAGAATGGCCCTAGGGCCATTCTTTTTTATGCATGTAAGATTCCTCCCCAGCCTCTCAAGATGTCCAACATCTTCTCGTGTAATCAAATTCCTCTTCAGAAATATAAAAGATCTTATTTCTAAGTGTTTTAGTCTAGAGAGAGAAAATTATTCTAGAGAGAGAATATTCAGATTATGAATATTTTTGGATAGAAAAATAACTCATCCTATTAAAATAAGTTCCCCTGAAACAGAAATTCAAAAAGAATTTTCCAATGTACAAGTGGAATTAATTGGAAATAGGTATAAAGGACCTTAGTCTAAGGGTCTAGATTTTTAGAAATTTTTAGATTATGGTCCAATTAAGGTTCTTATGAGCCAATAGCATCAATCCATGTGTAGGGAGGAGATAAATCCAATTTGGAAAAGAAGATACCCAAAAATGAGTAAATGCTCACATAAGATGAAGAGTTGAAAATGTACAAGGTTTATTAGTAAAAAACTATGAGCAATATTAAAAATATGAGATATTTTGGGTATCCAAAAATGAGTAAATGCTCACATAAGATGAAGAGTTGAGAATGTACAAGGTCTATTAGTAAAAAAACTATGAGCAATATTAAAATGATCCTATTATGACACATATGTAAGGAAGGGGAGTTCTTTAAAGGAGGTGCATATTTCACATAAGATGAAGAGTTGAAAATGTACAAGGTTTATTAGAAAAAAAACTATGAGCAATATTAAAATGATCCCATTATGACACATATGTAAGGAAGGGGAGTTCTTTAAAGGAGGTGCATATTTCACATGCTTGAATGAGTTTTAAACTCATAAAAATTGAGATATTTCATCTCTCCTCTCTCCTAATTCAAGTCTAGTTCCAAAAAGTTGGCTTAACTGACCTAAAAATGGTCAAAAATTGACCAAACTGATTTGGAAAATTCTAGAATCAGTTTGTTTGGTTAGGAGCTCAATTTTTCCTATAAATAGAAGCCTCCCCCTTGTTGAAAAACATATAGTGTTTATGCATCGTTACTCTACTCCATCTAAGCCAAGAACTGTGAATTCATTTAATAATTCACTAGTTTTTGGAGCTTCCCTCTTTCTTCAATCCCCATTAGTGGCTCCATCAACATACTTAACCAATTGATTGGTTGGGGGCCTCTACCGTGAACAAAGAATCAAGCAAGTTGTAAGGTAATTAGTGAATATTGATCTTTCTATAATTTCTCAATGTTTCTCTCTTCTCAACCCCTCTCAAGCTTGAGAAGCTTAATTGGTATGTTTTTTTTTAATGCTATTGAAGTTTATTGGTGAATAGTAGTGAAGAGTTACATAATTTAATAAATGCTATTGAGGTTAATTTTCATTTATGTTTAAATTCTAATGATTTTTATGTAAATTCTCTCTCTCACTCAAGAAATGGTCATACTCATGACCCATTCTCAATCCAAATCAAGCTTTTCATAAAGCTTTTCCTTAACCCAAGATTAAGCTATGCTTGAGGCCAAATTAATGGCTTTTTTCTATGCTTTTAGTTTATGTATATTGATGATCCAATCCATTATGGATTAATGATCCAATTAGAGATCATTTTAATTAATTCCTTAATAATAAGCTTTATCCATTAGAAAAATTGAGATTTATCAGTCATAGCAGCGGAGCTATGGCAAAATTTTTATAAAAATTATGCATAAAATAATTTCATTCAAGGCATAAAAAGAGGACTTCCTAACATATTCTAGGAATTATCATCCTAGATTAATTGAAAAAAATTTCATTATAATCATGGAGAAATTGAATTTTAATATCAAAAGTGTTACTTTTACCATTTTTATTTTATGCATAGAAGTATGCATAATGGTTAAATTTTTATATCAAAAGTGTTACTTTTACCATTTTTATTTTATGCATAGAAGTATGCATAATGGTTAAATTTTTATATCAAAAGTGTTACTTTTACCATTTTTATTTTATGCATAGAAGTATGCATAATGGTTAAATTTTTATATCAAAAGTGTTACTTTTACCATTTTTATTTTCATGCATAGAAGTATGCATAATGGATAAATTTTTATATCAAAAGTGTTATTTTTACCATTTTTATTTTATGCATAGAAGTATGCATAATGGTTAAATTTTTATATCAAAAGTGTTACTTTTATCATTTTTATTTTCATACATAGAAGTATGCATAATGGATAAATTTTTATATCAAAAGTGTTATTTTTAGCAAAATTCATTTTCATGCATAGAAGTATGCATAAAGGATAAATTTTTACATCAAAAGTGTTATTTTTATCAATTTTTATTTTCATGCATAGAAGTATGCATAATGGATAAATTTTTATATCAAAAGTGTTATTTTTAGCAAAATTCATTTTCATGCATAGAAGTATGCATAAAGGATAAATTTTTATATCAAAAGTGTTATTTTTATCAATTTTTATTTTCATGCATAGAAGTATGCATAATGGATAAATTTTTATATCAAAAGTGTTATTTTTAGCAAATTTCAATTTCATGCATAGAAGTATGCATAAAGGATAAATTTTTATATCAAAAGTGTTATTTTTATCAATTTTTATTTTCATGCATAGAAGTATGCATAATGGATAAATTTTTATATCAAAAGTGTTATTTTTATCAATTTTTATTTTCATGCATAAAAGTATGCATAAAGGATAAATTTTTATATCAAAAGTGTTATTTTTATCATTTTTATTTTCATGCATAGAAGTATGCATAAAGGATAAAATTTTATATCAAAAGTGTTACTTTTATCATTTTTATTTCATGCATAGAAGTATGCATAATGATTAAATTTTTATATCAAAAGTGTTACTTTTATCATTTTTATTTTCATACATAAGAGTATGTATAAAGATATATTTTTATTATAAAAGTGTTACTTTTATAAAAATTGATTTTAATGTATAGAGGTATTTTTTTAAAAAAAAAGATAAATTTTAATCGGAGATCGACGTAAATGAATATTCCTCGAGAAATCCATGTTTTGAAATTGTAAACAAATATTCATTGTAGGAAATTTTAGAAAAAGAGAAACTAAGATAGTACCTTTCGAGAAGATAAATTTAGAGAGAACCTTTCGGACCTAAACTCGGACTCAGATTATTGATCAAGACCTAATTCCTTCGTGAGTTTCAATCAATGACGATGTGCCCAGTTCGGGAAAAATGTATTCAATCACCCATCGAATCAAAAACTAAGTTAAGACTTGTGACTTGATCTAAGAATCAAGTTAACAGAATTTGAAGAATTCTGTTTGGAATTGAAAATTGGATTTATGATATACTCATGGTATTCAAACAAAAATCAAAACTGTAAACTTGCATAGAAACCCTGCCTTCTTAAAAGACTGTCTTACGCCAGAATGCTGGAGGGAGCATTTGGCATATATGTTTATCTAAGGGAAGTTCGGTTGCAACAGCTGGCGGGGAGTGTTCGAGGGACAGCTCACGCGGCAAGGCTTGCCGAGGTCTTGACCAGCCTCGGTATGGTTAAAATGGTGCGCTTCCGGTACGATGGACGAGGGCCAATGAAGCGGTCCCTGAGTGAAGTGCCAGGACACCTAAGGAGGATCCTGGAGGGTTCTGACCAGGCGATGCACGGGCTCGCGGTGCCGAGGACATCCATGCGTATGTCGAGGAAGATATTATATGATGGAACTATGTTTTTTTTTATAATCTATCACTGGATCTCGTTGTTGACTTGCTGGTCTCAACGGAGAGTCCAGAGTGATACTGTTTTGTTGAGAAACAAGGACTCAATGAAAATTTTGAAGTATGACATGTATAAATCGTAAATTATTTATCAAGGATTGTTTTTATTAAAGTTTTAATAAAGAGGAGTGCGTGCGTATCTGTTTTCTAAAGCTAAAGTTAAGAAAGGCAATTCAATTATGGGTGGGTGAGTACTTATTTGGTTCCACCGATTCCAGTGGTAGGGTGGTGGCTAACCCATGGGCCGGATGGGGTTAGGCTGGAATCAGTGGAGTTTTAATAATCAAATTGTAAAATCTTAGGATTACGCTAAGATTCGAGTAGTTAAATAATCTCCTGATAAATTTTTCAATAAGTAGATCAACGGCTGTGCCTGACCTGGATCAGGAAAAAAGCGTTGAATTTACTAAAATGATCAAATTATATCAGTGATAGTTTCCTTCTATCTGGTTTATCCAGTTAAAGGATAACTTAGAATTGATTACGTTAGAAAAATTCGTTTAAAAAAAAAATTAAAAAAAATCATAATGGCGGATTCGCCCCCACTTTCCGGGCATGGGAATTTTTCCCGGTTTCGGTTTTTGGAGTGACCACCAGCCTAGTCTCGTGCCCGGACATTCGAGAGCGAGACCCCGAGTGAGAAAACCCGCCCCGCGCATGTGGGGGTTGCTTCCGCTGTTCGGCTACCGAGAGTCCGGCGCGCGGAGGGGGCGGAGGGATCTCACAGTTGGTATCAGAGCGAAATTGAAAGCTAATAAAGATAATTAAATTCTTATCTGAAATTGGTAAAAAGAATTCAGAAACAGCATTTTCATAATGTATTTTCATTCCGTAAGTTTCTTTAATGAAGAAATTTTAATCAAAGAAATTGTTTTTATAGATGGAAGTTCCCCATTTATCTGGTATTCCCGACCTCACCCAGTCTCAAGATATGATTGCATTTGCCTTCGAGCATCTCATCTCTTCCGCTTCAACTCGAATAAGCCGAACAAGACTCGCGCGCCATTTCGAGGATTTATATTTTCCTACCCCAGCGGAGAGAATTCAGCATAAGTGGTTTGCAGGGCAATATGTCCACGCCTCTTGCGACCGCCGTGCAATGCTGTGGGAGAACCTCTCATTGGCTATGATCTTGGTAAAGCTGAAAATCGTACGTGGCGTCATTTTGTATCATTCAACGCCTCGAAATTTCAGGCTTGCATGCCAAGTCTACAGACTTCTTAGTTGTTTTATTCCTAAATGGAATATAATAGCTCCCTTGTCAGTAAGTGGACATTTGTATCAGGGCATGGCTATGGCCCAATACCGTCATCATATGCGTTTCCCGAGGAGATTTTGAATTCTGGAGCCGAGCTACTCTATGTACATAATGCAACTTTTATATAAATAAAAAAATGTTTTCCGAAAGAAAAAAAAAATTCTTGTTGTATAAATGATTGTTTACAGCAGCGAACGATCTGCTGATAAAGAAAAATCTATTATCGGACATATGTCATAGATCTCCAATAAGATCTTGTCTTGTTTAAGAAATTGTTTTTTTTTTTTTTTTTGAACTCTTAAGTCATAGGATCTCATGAATAATATCAAAATAAAAATTTATTAATACATAAATTTTGGCAGAATCATGAGACGAGGAAACCGTGGTCGTCAGCCAGACCCTGTCTCTGAAGATGACGAGCTTGACCTTGATGTTCGTAAGGCTCTTCATAGGACTCAGCCAGGACCCTTCAAAGGAGAAGGGGAGAACTTGGGCGAGGCTGTGGAGAAATGGGTGGAAGCCATGGAAGAGTATTTTGACGTCACAGGATACAATCAGCGGAGCAAAATGGCTCTTGGCCGGCTGAAAATAGTGGAAACAGCCAGGGTAGCATGGAGGAACCACTGTGACACCAATCATTTGGACAGAAATACTCAATCCTGGAATGATCTAAAAACCTATCTAAGAAAGAGATTTTGCCCTCCTGGATTTTTAGAAACCAAAATGAACGAATTCTTAGAACTAAAGCAGGAGAGCAAAACCATCGAGGAATATCACCAGGCCTTTGCCCTTCTACTCAAATATTCACCACCTCTTGATGAAGAGCAACTCATGGCCAGGTTCATTCGAGGAATGAACGAACCCTTGGACACACTGGTCAAAAATGCCAAGCCAGTGTCCATGGCTGAAGCAGTAAGAATGGCAAAAGATTTTGCCAAAGCTTTTGTAGTAAAGGTCCCACCAAAACCTGCACCCTCTAACTTTAAGAGATTCCAAGCCCAGGGAAGTACTTCCAACTTTCCACCCCCAAAGAGGCAGCAAGGCCTGAATCAGAATCAGGATGCAGGAAGATTCAGAAGTGAAGGAAGACCCTTCCCCCAGAGTAATTTCTCAGGAACCTCACCACTTTCAAAAAATCAAAAGGATGAGCTCAGAACTGAAAATCGATGTTTTGGATGCCAGGGTTTTGGTCACCAGTTAAAAGACTGCCCGACTCCTACCATGTCAAGGGGACAGGGAAGTCAAGAACCCCGAATTCAGAGACCAACCCCTTCATTCCAGTCTAATCAGGGTCCGTCTCGCCCTAGCCAGGGAAACCCCAGAAGAATTCCAGCCCAGCCATCTGCCTCTATCCAGAGTAATCTCAGAACTCCTTCCCAGAATTGGAACAACAAAAGAGAAAGAGTTCTACCTCAGACTGCAGCAGCCAGAGCAGTCACAATTTCAGATGTAGTAGAAGAGGAGAAAGGGCAGATCTATGCTGCAATTGAAAATCAAGGGCCTAACCAGCAGTTCTCAGTCATCCATACTCCAGCAGAGTATCAGGGTAAGCCTTTCAAGCTTTTGATTGATTCAGGCAGTTCTCATTCATTCATTTCCCCTGGATGCTTGCGTAAGCTAGTCTTAGAACAGAAATCAGGGAAACCTATGCAAGTTGAATTGGCCAGTGGGAAGACTCTTTTCACTCACCATGAGACAGATCTTATCCAGTTCAATCTAGATGGTAATGTAACCGACTGTCAGTTCAAAGTCTTACCTCTAGGAGTTTTTGACGGAATCCTTGGAATGGATTGGCTCCACAAATATCAAGCTGACATACACTGTCACAATGGAACCATTTCCTTCCATGACCTTCACGGGAACAAAGTCCATGGAACTGGAGTTTCCGGATCCCCAAACCTTCAATTAGTAAAAGCTTCCAGGTTACTGAAAGGACTTAGGAAGAAGCAGCAAATTTATGTTGTCAAAATGAACCCAGTAGACTCAAAAATTAAAGCTAAAGAACCAGAATGGTTAAGTGAATTTGATGATCTATTCCCAGCAGAGCTAACTGAAATGCCTCCAATTCGGGAATTAGATCATGTGATTGAATTGACCCCCGGAGCTCAACCAGTAGCCCTACGCTCTTACAAAATGCCAGTTCCTGAAGCCATCGAACTCAAGGAACAGCTTAGGCAGCTGTTAGAACAAGGGTTTGTAAGACCCAGTGTTTCGCCTTGGGGTGCGCCAGTTCTCTTTCAGAAAAAGAAAGATGGAACACTTAGACTCTGTGTGGACTACAGAGGTCTAAATCAGCTGACAGTTAAGAATAAGTATCCTATCCCAAGGATTGATGAGCTTTTGGACAGGCTAAATGGAGCCCAGATCTTCACAAAAATAGATCTCAAATCCGGATATTACCAGATCAGGATCAATGATCCAGATATACCAAAAACAGCCATCAATACTCGCTATGGGCATTATGAATTTACTGTCATGCCGTTCGGATTAACTAATGCTCCAGCTACATTCAATCGCCTAATGCAGGACATCCTCAGAGAATACTTGGATGACTTTGTTCTAGTTTTCTTTGATGACATTCTGATTTACTCAAGAAATGTAGCCGACCATGAGACTCATGTCCGAAAAGTTCTTGAGATTCTAAGGAAGCATCAACTCTTTGCCAAAAAGAGCAAATGCACTTTCTCTGCCGACCACGTTGAATACTTGGGTTTCCTGGTATCCAAAGATGGAATTTCTCCAGATTCCGCAAAAATCCAAGCTGTCATAGATTGGCCCGAACCAAAGACAGTGAAAGAAGTCAGAGGATTCTTGGGATTGACTGGTTGGTATAGAATTTTTATACCAAAATATACTCTCATAGCTTCCCCCCTGACTAACCTTCTCAAAAAGAATATCCCATTTCAATGGTCTGCCAAGTGCCAAAGTGCTTTTGATAAGCTGAAGACCGCCTTGGTAACCAGTCCCATTCTGAAACTGCCAGATTTCTCTCTACCCTTTGAGGTAGTAACTGATGCAAGTGGTTTTGCCCTGGGAGGTGCACTCATGCAGGAAGGTCATGCAGTGGCCTATGAATCCCGAAAGCTCAGAACACATGAGAGGAATTATGCTGTCTACGACTTGGAATTGCTTTCAGTAGTCTATGCCTTAAAGTTGTGGAGACATTACCTACTGGGTAAAAGGTTTACTTTGATGACAGATCATCAGAGCTTAAAGTGGATCTTTACTCAGAAGGACCTGAACATGCGCCAAAGAAGGTGGATGCAGACCTTGCAGGAATTTGATTTTGAAATCAAGTACCGCCCAGGCAAAGAGAATGTGGTAGCAGATGCTCTCAGCAGAAAAACCTCCTTGCTTGCAATTACTGTAATATCAAATCCTTTGATTACTCAAGCAAGTGAGAAGATCATACAAGATAGATTCTTTGGCCCTATTGCTACCCTACTTATGCAGGAAAGCAAAACTCCGCAAGAGTTGAACAGAGTTCAAGGGTACAGCCTGGATGATGGCATTATGTATTATAACCGCAGGTTATGCATTCCCAATGATGAGGGAACTAAGAACCAAATTCTGAATGAAGCCCATGACAGCCTTATTGCAGGACATCCAGGTTTCATTAAGACCTACATGTCCGTAAAGAAAAGTTTCTTTTGGCCTGGTTTGAAAAAGGATGTGATGAATCATGTACGTCAATGTCTGACATGCCAAAAAGTCAAAGCTGAAAGAGTAAAAATGCCTGGGAAGTTACATCCATTGGACATCCCCCAGATGAAGTGGGAATGTATCAGTATGGACTTCATTACTGGATTACCTTCAGTGCAATCAGGTTACAACTCCATCTTCGTGGTAGTCGATAGACTAACCAAAGTTGCCCATCTGATTCCAGTAAAAGATACCTACACTGCAGTGGATGTGGCCAGAATGTTCCTCAAAGAAATCTTCAGATTGCATGGCCTACCGAGGAGAATAGTAAGTGACCGAGATCCCAAATTTACTTCAAGGTTTTGGACTGCATTTTTTGAAGCAGTGGGAACTTTCTTGGATCTCAGCACAGCTTATCACCCTGAGACCGATGGTCAAACTGAAAGGGTAAACCAAGTAATTGAAGATATACTTCGGACATGCTGTGGCAGGGAACCCAAGAAGTGGCTAAGCTATCTGCATCTAGTCGAGTTCGCCTACAATGCTTCTTATCACCGAAGTATCGGGATGAGCCCTTTTAAAGCTCTGTATGGACAAGATTGCTTAACTCCATTAACTTGGTCTGACCCATTGATTAAGGTCGAGATGTCCAGACAGATGCTTGACGACATGGAGCAACAGATGCAGTCAATTCGTAAAGATATTAAAGCTGCCCAGGATAGACAGAAGCAATATGCGGATAAGAAGAGGACAAATAGAGAATTCAAAGAAGCAGATATGGTCTTCATTCGAGTACGACCCAAAAGAAGTTCCTTATCTCTTGGGAAGTACAAGAAGTTATCACCCAGATATTGTGGGCCATATCTGATTACAAAGAAAGTAGGTGACTTAGCCTACGAGCTTCTTCTGCCTCCTCATCTCAAAATTCATAATGTATTTCATGTAAGCCTTCTAAAGGAATATGTGCCAAACTCAAATCATATGCTTGATGATGAAATCCTAACCTCTTCAACCCAAGGACAGATGGAACTCCAACCTGAAGAAATTCTCGATGTTCGAGAAAAGCTTCTCAGGAACAGAATTCTCAGAGAATTATTAGTAAAATGGAAGTTCTATCCTTTTGAAGATGCCACCTGGGAGAATGAAGCCGATCTGTTGCGGGATTATCCCCAGTTTGCGAGATGAGGACATCTCGCGTTTTTCAAGTGGGAGAGAATGTAAGATTCCTCCCCAGCCTCTCAAGATGTCCAACATCTTCTCGTGTAATCAAATTCCTCTTCAGAAATATAAAAGATCTTATTTCTAAGTGTTTTAGTCTAGAGAGAGAAAATTATTCTAGAGAGAGAATATTCAGATTATGAATATTTTTGGATAGAAAAATAACTCATCCTATTAAAATAAGTTCCCCTGAAACAGAAATTCAAAAAGAATTTTCCAATGTACAAGTGGAATTAATTGGAAATAGGTATAAAGGACCTTAGTCTAAGGGTCTAGATTTTTAGAAATTTTTAGATTATGGTCCAATTAAGGTTCTTATGAGCCAATAGCATCAATCCATGTGTAGGGAGGAGATAAATCCAATTTGGAAAAGAAGATACCCAAAAATGAGTAAATGCTCACATAAGATGAAGAGTTGAAAATGTACAAGGTTTATTAGTAAAAAACTATGAGCAATATTAAAAATATGAGATATTTTGGGTATCCAAAAATGAGTAAATGCTCACATAAGATGAAGAGTTGAGAATGTACAAGGTCTATTAGTAAAAAAACTATGAGCAATATTAAAATGATCCTATTATGACACATATGTAAGGAAGGGGAGTTCTTTAAAGGAGGTGCATATTTCACATAAGATGAAGAGTTGAAAATGTACAAGGTTTATTAGAAAAAAAACTATGAGCAATATTAAAATGATCCCATTATGACACATATGTAAGGAAGGGGAGTTCTTTAAAGGAGGTGCATATTTCACATGCTTGAATGAGTTTTAAACTCATAAAAATTGAGATATTTCATCTCTCCTCTCTCCTAATTCAAGTCTAGTTCCAAAAAGTTGGCTTAACTGACCTAAAAATGGTCAAAAATTGACCAAACTGATTTGGAAAATTCTAGAATCAGTTTGTTTGGTTAGGAGCTCAATTTTTCCTATAAATAGAAGCCTCCCCCTTGTTGAAAAACATATAGTGTTTATGCATCGTTACTCTACTCCATCTAAGCCAAGAACTGTGAATTCATTTAATAATTCACTAGTTTTTGGAGCTTCCCTCTTTCTTCAATCCCCATTAGTGGCTCCATCAACATACTTAACCAATTGATTGGTTGGGGGCCTCTACCGTGAACAAAGAATCAAGCAAGTTGTAAGGTAATTAGTGAATATTGATCTTTCTATAATTTCTCAATGTTTCTCTCTTCTCAACCCCTCTCAAGCTTGAGAAGCTTAATTGGTATGTTTTTTTTTAATGCTATTGAAGTTTATTGGTGAATAGTAGTGAAGAGTTACATAATTTAATAAATGCTATTGAGGTTAATTTTCATTTATGTTTAAATTCTAATGATTTTTATGTAAATTCTCTCTCTCACTCAAGAAATGGTCATACTCATGACCCATTCTCAATCCAAATCAAGCTTTTCATAAAGCTTTTCCTTAACCCAAGATTAAGCTATGCTTGAGGCCAAATTAATGGCTTTTTTCTATGCTTTTAGTTTATGTATATTGATGATCCAATCCATTATGGATTAATGATCCAATTAGAGATCATTTTAATTAATTCCTTAATAATAAGCTTTATCCATTAGAAAAATTGAGATTTATCAGTCATAGCAGCGGAGCTATGGCAAAATTTTTATAAAAATTATGCATAAAATAATTTCATTCAAGGCATAAAAAGAGGACTTCCTACCATATTCTAGGAATTATCATCCTAGATTAATTGAAAAAAATTTCATTATAATCATGGAGAAATTGAATTTTAATATCAAAAGTGTTACTTTTACCATTTTTATTTTATGCATAGAAGTATGCATAATGGTTAAATTTTTATATCAAAAGTGTTACTTTTACCATTTTTATTTTATGCATAGAAGTATGCATAATGGTTAAATTTTTATATCAAAAGTGTTACTTTTACCATTTTTATTTTATGCATAGAAGTATGCATAATGGTTAAATTTTTATATCAAAAGTGTTACTTTTACCATTTTTATTTTCATGCATAGAAGTATGCATAATGGATAAATTTTTATATCAAAAGTGTTATTTTTACCATTTTTATTTTATGCATAGAAGTATGCATAATGGTTAAATTTTTATATCAAAAGTGTTACTTTTATCATTTTTATTTTCATACATAGAAGTATGCATAATGGATAAATTTTTATATCAAAAGTGTTATTTTTAGCAAAATTCATTTTCATGCATAGAAGTATGCATAAAGGATAAATTTTTACATCAAAAGTGTTATTTTTATCAATTTTTATTTTCATGCATAGAAGTATGCATAATGGATAAATTTTTATATCAAAAGTGTTATTTTTAGCAAAATTCATTTTCATGCATAGAAGTATGCATAAAGGATAAATTTTTATATCAAAAGTGTTATTTTTATCAATTTTTATTTTCATGCATAGAAGTATGCATAATGGATAAATTTTTATATCAAAAGTGTTATTTTTAGCAAATTTCAATTTCATGCATAGAAGTATGCATAAAGGATAAATTTTTATATCAAAAGTGTTATTTTTATCAATTTTTATTTTCATGCATAGAAGTATGCATAATGGATAAATTTTTATATCAAAAGTGTTATTTTTATCAATTTTTATTTTCATGCATAAAAGTATGCATAAAGGATAAATTTTTATATCAAAAGTGTTATTTTTATCATTTTTATTTTCATGCATAGAAGTATGCATAAAGGATAAAATTTTATATCAAAAGTGTTACTTTTATCATTTTTATTTCATGCATAGAAGTATGCATAATGATTAAATTTTTATATCAAAAGTGTTACTTTTATCATTTTTATTTTCATACATAAGAGTATGTATAAAGATATATTTTTATTATAAAAGTGTTACTTTTATAAAAATTGATTTTAATGTATAGAGGTATTTTTTTTAAAAAAAAGATAAATTTTAATCGGAGATCGACGTAAATGAATATTCCTCGAGAAATCCATGTTTTGAAATTGTAAACAAATATTCATTGTAGGAAATTTTAGAAAAAGAGAAACTAAGATAGTACCTTTCGAGAAGATAAATTTAGAGAGAACCTTTCGGACCTAAACTCGGACTCAGATTATTGATCAAGACCTAATTCCTTCGTGAGTTTCAATCAATGACGATGTGCCCAGTTCGGGAAAAATGTATTCAATCACCCATCGAATCAAAAACTAAGTTAAGACTTGTGACTTGATCTAAGAATCAAGTTAACAGAATTTGAAGAATTCTGTTTGGAATTGAAAATTGGATTTATGATATACTCATGGTATTCAAACAAAAATCAAAACTGTAAACTTGCATAGAAACCCTGCCTTCTTAAAAGACTGTCTTACGCCAGAATGCTGGAGGGAGCATTTGGCATATATGTTTATCTAAGGGAAGTTCGGTTGCAACAGCTGGCGGGGAGTGTTCGAGGGACAGCTCACGCGGCAAGGCTTGCCGAGGTCTTGACCAGCCTCGGTATGGTTAAAATGGTGCGCTTCCGGTACGATGGACGAGGGCCGATGAAGCGGTCCCTGAGTGAAGTGCCAGGACACCTAAGGAGGATCCTGGAGGGTTCTGACCAGGCGATGCACGGGCTCGCGGTGCCGAGGACATCCATGCGTATGTCGAGGAAGATATTATATGATGGAACTATGTTTTTTTTTATAATCTATCACTGGATCTCGTTGTTGACTTGCTGGTCTCAACGGAGAGTCCAGAGTGATACTGTTTTGTTGAGAAACAAGGACTCAATGAAAATTTTGAAGTATGACATGTATAAATCGTAAATTGTTTATCAAGGATTGTTTTTATTAAAGTTTTAATAAAGAGGAGTGCGTGCGTATCTGTTTTCTAAAGCTAAAGTTAAGAAAGGCAATTCAATTATGGGTGGGTGAGTACTTATTTGGTTCCACCGATTCCAGTGGTAGGGTGGTGGCTAACCCATGGGCCGGATGGGGTTAGGCTGGAATCAGTGGAGTTTTAATAATCAAATTGTAAAATCTTAGGATTACGCTAAGATTCGAGTAGTTAAATAATCTCCTGATAAATTTTTCAATAAGTAGATCAACGGCTGTGCCTGACCTGGATCAGGAAAAAAGCGTTGAATTTACTAAAATGATCAAATTATATCAGTGATAGTTTCCTTCTATCTGGTTTATCCAGTTAAAGGATAACTTAGAATTGATTACGTTAGAAAAATTCGTTTAAAAAAAAAAATTAAAAAAAAATCATAATGGCGGATTCGCCCCCACTTTCCGGGCATGGGAATTTTTCCCGGTTTCGGTTTTTGGAGTGACCACCAGCCTAGTCTCGTGCCCGGACATTCGAGAGCGAGACCCCGAGTGAGAAAACCCGCCCCGCGCATGTGGGGGTTGCTTCCGCTGTTCGGCTACCGAGAGTCCGGCGCGCGGAGGGGGCGGAGGGATCTCACAATGCACACCATGAGGAAGAATTGCTGTGTGGCCATTCGTGCATGGGGCCATTCGTGCATGACCCCAAGGCATCAAGGTCATTTTTGGGATGGCCATGGCGCTCTTTGAATAGCCATGGGGCATCCAAGAATGACCCTAGGGCCATTCTTTTTATGTACAACAAGTGTAAGGACCTCTTCTACATGACCCCAAGATATAAAATATCCACCGTTTTACTTTAAAATGCATCACAATGCATGAAATAGTGGCCATGGGGGTATCCAAGAATGGCAAGGGCCATTCTTGCATGACCCCAACGGGCCATGGGGTGCTTCCAAGAATGGTACTAGGGATGGTCATTTTTGGGATGGTCATAAGGCATCTAAGAATGGCCTTCGAGCCATTCTTTTCATGCACAATATGTGGACGAATGACCCCAAACGCCATTCTTGCATGACCCCAAGGCCTCAAGATCATTTTGGAATGGCCATGGGGCATCCAAGGATGGCCTCTTTTCATGCACAACAAATGGAAGCATGGATGGCCCAAGGGCCATTCTTGCATGACACCAAGGCCTCAAGGCTATTTTGGGATGGATATGGGGGCATCCAAGAATGGCCATAGGGCCATTCTTTGCATGCACAACATGTGGAAGAATGGTCCTAGGGCCATTCTTGGATGACCCCAAGGCCTCAAGGTCATTTTGGGATGGCCATGGTGGCATCCAAGAATGGCTATAGGGCCATTCTTTTCATCCAAAATAGGTGGAAGAATGGCCCTACGACCATTCTTGCATGACCCCAAGGCCTCAAGGTCATTTTGGGATGGCCATGGGAGCATCCAGGAATGGTCGTAGGGCCATTCTTTTTCATGCACAACATGAGGAAGAATGGCCCTAGGCCCATTCTTACATGACCCCAAGGCCTCAAGGTTATTCTTGCATGGCCCCAAGGGCTAAAGAACATTTTTGGGATGGGCATGGGGGAATCCAAGAATGTCTCTAGGGCCATTATTTTCATGCATAATTGGTGTAAGGACCATTCCTACATGACCCCAAGGCCTCATATATCCACCATTTTACTTTAAAATGCATTACAGCATGGCGGCATCCAAGTATGTCCCAAGGGCCTTTCTTACATGACCCCAAGGGGCCATGGGTGCATCCAAGAATAGGACCATTCTTGCCATGCACAACATGTGTAAGGACCATTCTTCTATAACTCTTGGGCCTCAAGGTCATTTCAGAATGGCCTTGGGGCTTCCTCAATCCATTCATGTACAACAGGTGGTAGAATGACCCAAGGGCCATTCTTGCATGACCCCAAGGCCTCAAGTTCATTTTTGGGATGGCCATGGGGAATCCAAGAATTGATCCAGGGCCATTCCTTTCATGCACAATAGGTGGAAGAATGACCCCAAAGACCAATTTTGCATGACCCCAAGTCCTAAAGGTCATTTCTTAATGGACATGGAGCATCCACAGATGGCCTCTTTTCATGCACAACAAATGGAAGAATGGCCCTATGGCCATCCCCGCTTTTCGGGCATAGGAAATTTTCCCAGTTTCGGTTTTCGGAGTGACCACCAGCCTAGTCTCATGCCCGGACATTCGTGGGCAAGGCCCCCCCGAGTGAGAAACCCTGCCCCGTGCACGAGGGGACTGCTTCCGCTCTGTCAACTACTACGGGGAGTCCGGTGCGCGGAGGGGACAGAGGGATCTCACATCCTCAACCGCTACTTCATCTGATATTTCCATATCTTCAAATATTTGTTTACTGTGTGGATGAATTTGGATTACAAACAAACACCTATGATCTCTTGAGTTTGCCTTGAAGATGACCTACTTCATCTGATATTTCCATATCTTCAAATATTTGTTTACTGTGTGGATGAATTTGGATTACAAACAAACACCTATGATCTCTTGAGTCTACCTTGAAGATGACCTACTCACCATGCTATGGTGGCACAAATGTGTCCCTTTTGTTTGTCCATATCTTTGTGGAGTCTACTTGAATAAATTGTTAAAATCCTAAAGATCTCTCTAGCTAATAACCATGCATGAACCAGGCATATACTCATCCACCCAACCACTCCCAAGCCCAAGGGTGCACATATAAATACAATGAAGTATCACATATGTTACCTTAGTATCCCATACCACCAAGACATATGACTGCACTCCAACAACACTTGGCTCTAGCTTGAAATGGCAAGAGAGTAGACACAATGCTCTACACAAGAGAACATTCCTTGAGAAGACCCCATGCTCCTATTATATAGGGCCCTCAAGTGACTCTTGACTCTCCATTTCCATGTGTGACCCTTAGTTTCCTGACCCTAACCTCAACCCAAGGTTAGACCTAACCCTTGCCCCACTAGAGCATGTTACAATGCTCCTATGTTCACATGCCTAGGGTGGATTAGCCTCCTATTATATGCACATAGCACAAATCCACTCTTATGTTTGTGCATGGTTGCTTGTAGTCCTTGAGTCACCACTTTGAATCACTTCAAATAGAACACGTTTTCAACCCAACCTTGATAATGTTTAGTATCGTTCCACAGTAATCAAGCATGAAAACTTCACTACTCAAGTCAATTTCTTGAAAAACTTTCTTGCATGAAATTTTCCTTGACATCGCAAATCAAATGTTCTTCTCCTCTTATATATTCGCTCCACTCAAAAAGCGACGACCGCATGACAAAAGTGCATCAAATTTGTGATACTGCAAGAAAAAGAAGATCATGAAATTGTATCAACAATGAAAAATTATACCAAACTATGTCTTACGGTTTCTTGTGTACATAAAAAAACTCACTTACATGGTAATCACAACCATATGTAAGCTCCTCCTCCTCCTCCTCTCTTATAACCTCGCCATTGTAATTTGCTTGTCATATGGTTTGCTAAAGTCATCTACTAGAAGGAAATTTTGAAAATTGCGCAAGTGAATCTGGGTATAGTATTGCTCTCATTGTTTGACTCTTTCTAAGCTTCACTACAAAATATTGAGGATGTAGCAGTAAAAAACACCAGTGTTTTTATACAAGTGAATGGGTGTGTACAGGAACAAGCCCTTAACAAGAGGGTGTAAAAGAGAGTCTGTAAATGAGTGGGTAGCAATGAAAAGCTGAGAGGTATCTACTGGGAGAGAATAAAGGGTAGCATGAGAAGATCTAGGATGTGTGGAGATATTGTAGGGGGAAAAGTGAAGAGGTGGAGAGAATCAAGGATGAGGTGTCCCCTAGGGAGGTGGCACAAATAAAGGAGAAATCAGTGGGATTAGATGCTTGGCATCTTGTGGATGTAAACAGTATAACTTGAGGCATTGGCCTAATGAGTATTTGTTGGTTTTTGAGTATCCATGCCTACATTAAGCTATCAATTAATTGCTCACTAATCTCATATTAATCAACATCTAATCACTTGCTTAATGATGTTGATTCTTGCATTTGGTCCACCATAGCTCATTACATTGCTGCAAATTTAACTTGGAATGAGATCCTAGCTTAGGATCTATCCAATTTTTGAGCCTATTTATCTTACTAATCACCCTATTATAAACACCTTTTTAACCTCTTTTCAACTATTTTTGGCACCCCCAGCTGGTGGAGGAGCTCTCTCTCCCTCCTGCCTCAAAATTGGCTCAAGATCTTTTAGCCATGGCTAGCCACAACCCACACGCTTCAGCTAATCAAGAAAGCACGCCAAACTGTCGTTGGGAGCAGTAGAAATCAACGAAATCACTGGTGCCTTTTTGTGACAGTAAATCTACAAAATTGACTTCACTACTTGCAATTGGGAGCAAAGAAGCTAGCCCAAAGGGTTTTCTAATGCCCTGAAAACACACCTATGTGGTCAGAATTACGAGAAAAAACGTCACCAACAACCGATCAACTCCATATTACTCACAGAAAGCAATTCTGGTAACCTTAAGATTAAGCATTCAATGTCTAATCAAATCCTTTAGATCTTGGCTTGATCCTCTACTAGACTAACTGCTACTAATGCTCTTGAAAGGATCTGAGCTCATTTGAACTTTAAGGCCCCAGATCTGGTCTCCTCGCACACTCTATTTCTGCACATAAAACATGGGGTTATTTCACTAATCAGTGAAACTAATCACTGTATTTTGGTGCAATTGAGGGTTCAAAATTACCATTGGGTATCTAATACAGATCCCTATCACTTTAGATTGCAATTCGGAGATGGTTTGATACTCCAACCGTTCAGTACAGAGATCAGCTACACTTGGCTTTATGTAATTTTTGGTAAATTTATGCTGGATAAATCTGTTGTAATCATCATTTAACACCACATTTGAGTTGTAAAAGGGTAGAAACTACCCTTGAATCTTCAATTGGATCAAGAGGTAAGACCCCCTTCACATCATCATGAGCACGGCACAAGAAATAGCTAAATTTAATGGGAAGCAGTTTCATACATGGCAAACAAAGACCATGTATTTGCTCATGAGGAAAAACTATGGGGGCTAGTTGAGGGAAGAGATGAATGCCCAGAGGTGATTGTGGAGAATGAGTGGAAGAGCAGGAATGAGAAAGCATTAGGACTCATTGCACTCAGTTTAAATGATGAAATCATTCCACCACATCATAGGGATACAACGGGCAAAAGATGCATGGAATGAACTCAATAAATTATTTGGCACTCAAGAAAAACATTCAAAAATAAATCTGCTAATGCAATTCTAAAAACTTGATATGAAGGAAAGTGAACCTACTAACCACACACTTGAACAAATACAAAAGCATTCAACAACAGCTGACAACCATTGGTAAGAAGGTAGAGGATGATGAGGCACTAGCAGTGCTTCTGAAGAGTGTGGGCAAAGGAGAATATGAAAACATTGTAGCAACCTTAAATAATGTAGCTGAATTGAAGCTGCATGAGATAGAAGGAGCTCTACTAGAGCAAGAGACCAAGGTCAAAGAGAAGAAAGGGGTGGACCCAACAACTGGAGAGGAAAAAGCATTCTTTACTCGAGGATGATTCTCTCACCACGAGGACGAGGATGAGAAAGAGGCAAGGGAGGAGGAAGGACCTTAACTTGCCACAACTATGGGAAGCCAAGACACATGGCAAGAGACTGCTACAGCAGGCAGCAAACCCAGTGAAGAACGATCGACATCGGCAAACTTCATGGAGACTCCTAATAAGAAAGTGGAGTCAGATCATCTTTTCTGAGAGAGAAAGAGAGAGGAACCCCACAACCGAATGTAACCTTCCCCAACATAGTAAAACCACCTCCGAGCCACCGATGATGTAGGCCATGTGGTAGATGTATGTGTGAGCACTTTAGTCAAGGTCACAGGCACTTGTAGTAAGCCTTCGACAAATAGAGAGAGAGTGTCAAGGACTATGAGTTAGGGACTTGAGGCACTGGTCGCGGGCTACCAAAGTAAGAGGGAAACTTGGTATGGGATCCAGGTGTTGAAATATACAAGTAAATGGGTGTGTGCGGGAACAAGCCCTTAGCAAGAGGCTGTAAAAGAGAGTCTGTAAATGAGTGGGTAGCAAATGAAAAGCTGAGAGGTATCTACTGGGAGAGAATAAAGGGTAGCATGAGAAGATCTAGGATGTGTGGAGATATTCTCGAAAAAGTGAAGAGTTGGAGAGAATCAAGGATGAGGTGTCCCCTAGATGTAGGGGAGGTGGCACAAATCAAGGAGGTCAGTGGGATTAGATGCTTGGCATCTTGTGGATGTAAACACTACAAATTGGGCATTGGCCTAATGAGTATTTGTTGGTTTTTGAGTATCCATGCCTACATTAAGCTATCAGTTAATTGCTCACTAATATCGTATTAATCATCGTCTAATCACTTCCTAATGATGTTTATTCTTGCATTTGATCCACCAATAGCTTATTACATTGCTGAAAATTTAACTCAACGGGATCCATCAAAAACAGTAGCAAAATATCACTACTCAAGCAATATTTCACTTTTTAAACAGCAAAAGTTTATTGCTCACAGCTATTTTCATTGCTTAGTAACAAAAGTACTATGTGGGAAACAAAATTTGGGGTAGACAGGGGAGTCTACACAGACTCCTCAGTCTACCCCTACTCTTTTTTTTATTGAAAAAAAGTCACAGTTTGTGATACAAACATAAACATGAAAAAGACATAAATGTATTATATTTCGCGAATTATCTAATTCATCTAGAGTAATATCTTTTAAATGATAGTCAAAGTTTCAAAGTTGGATGGAATCTTTTATTCAAGGCCATAGTTCTTATCTAATTCATCTAGAGTAATATCTTTTATTCAAGGTCATAGTACTTATCTAATTCATCTAGAGTAATATCTTTTAAATGATAGTCAAAGTTCCAAAGTTGGATGGAATCTTTTATTCAAGGCCATAGTCTAAGACTAGAGTCCTAGAATTGAAGTGCAAGGGAAAGGTCCTAGACTTCAGTCCTAGATTGAAGAGGTAGGGAAAAGTCTAGGACTTGAGTCCTAGACTTGTGTGGTAGGAGCAAGTATATGACTTGAGTCTTAGACTATTGTGTGCTAGGTCAAAATTTAGATGCTAGGTCAAAAACTAGGTGTGGTTGTAGGACTTTAGCCTTAGACTACATAGACTTGAGTCCTACACTTGAGATCAAGGCTCAGTAAGAGTCTTAGAAATGTGTGCAAAAGGGCCAAGTCTAGGACTTGATTCCTATACTTATGTTGAAGGCCCAACATAAGGACTTAAATCCTGAACTTGTGTGTAGCAATCAGTAAATCTAGAAATGTGTAAAAGTACAAGTTTAGAACTTAAGTCCTAGACTACCCAAGACAAGAACTCAAAAAATTTAATCCTAGATTTGTGTGCAAGAGTAAGGTCTAGGACTTGAGTCCTAGACTAAAGTAGTAGTGCAAATCGCACTTTGGACTAAAGAGGTAGTGCAAGTCTAGGACTCAAATCCTAGACTTGTGTGGTAAGTTCAAGTCTAGGGCTTGAGTCTTAGACTATTGTGCAAGGGCAAAGTCTAGGTTTGGTAGGCTCAACTCTTGGAAAAAGTCTAGGTTTTCTAGGCTCAAGTCTAAATTTAAACTAATGTACAAGGGTAAAGTAGGCCCAAGTCTAAGACTTGAGTCTTAGACTATTGTGCAAGGGAAAATTCTAGGTTTTGTATGCTAGGACAAAGTCTAGGTTTTGGAGGCTCAAGTCTAGGACTTGAGTCTTAGACTACATATAATTGAGTCTTGCACTTAAGCGCAAGGCTCAGCAAGGGTCCTGTAAATATGAGCAAGTCTAGGACTCAATTCTTAGACTTGTGTGGAAGGCCCAAGTCTAGGACTTGTTGAGATATCGAGCTCGTCTAGTGAGGCGGTGGCCACTGATGACCCGCCTGGGGGATAGGCCCCACACTTACACCACTGGCATGGTTGGTGAGATCATGGGAGATATGCGGCCAGTGGGATGACAGGCTGTGTGACAGCCATTCTAGAGACTGGCATAGTTATAGCGCCAACTCATTTAGTCGGGTTCACACTATAGAGAACCCGTGTATGTATTGGTTGAGTACCTTTCATATTATGTGTACTCTTATTCTTGTATATGGTGTGTTGAGTGTTGAGTAGAGAAGAAGAAGATTTTCAGCCTCTCACCTTGTGTGTTCTCTATTAGGGTTTTGTGAGTGTGTGTGTGTGCTTGCAAGAGCTCAAGCTCTATTCCCCCCTGCATCTTTTCATGGTATCAGAGCCTGGTTCGTGCTAAGGGCTGAGCTTCAAGCAAGAGAACCACAGGAAGCGGTACGAGGGTAAGAGCTTCAACTACTCTTCCCTATTTGTGTTGGTGACTACACCCTTGTCGGGAGCTCTATGGGAGGCACCGGCAAACGGTCTCTGATTGAGGAGCTTTCTTCGCGGGAGTAAAGCCAAAGGAGGTGTGGGACACCTTGGTAAAGATTTATGAAACAAATACCAAGGCACGTAAGATACAGTTAAAGAATGAACTTCATACTGTGGAGAAAAAGAGCATGTCTGTGAATGACTATGCGTTGAAGATAAAGGGCATTGTGGAATCCCTTGCATCTATTGGTGTGTCAGTAGATGATGATGACAAGGTGGAAGTCTGTCTACGTGGTCTCGGGCCACAATACAAGGCGTTTAAGATGTCTATTCAGACTCGGGAAAACATTCCCAACTTTACAGATTTGGTGTCTATGCTGATTATCGAAGAGAAGAACTTGGGTGAAGACCAACAGTCTTCACAAAGCAAAAACAGTTCAGAGCAATAGGCCTTCTACACGAGTTCAGGAAGAGGACGAGGTAGAGGAGGCCGTGGACGCGGTCAAGGAGGTGGCCGAACAGGTAATCAGAATTATGGTCAGCAAGCAGCAACAACAACAACAGTCCCAGAATCATCAACAACAACAACAACACGCAGGTGGAAGAGGCAAATTCAGAGGCAAGGGGAGTCAAAGAGGCCGTGGGAATTGGCAAAGGCAATATAATGATGCACGTGAATGCTATTATTGTGGTAAGCCTGGACATGTGCAGGCAGAATGTTATAAGAAGCAGGCTTACATGCAAAATAGAAAAGTGCAGCAAAACAACTATGCATCCTCCTCAAGCAAAAATAATGAGGATAATGAAAGGTTGTTTGTTATGCAGCATGTCGTGAATGCCATGTCTGAAAATGTTGATGCAGCACAAAAAGATAATGTATGGTATGTGGATTCAGGCGCTTCGAACCACATGACAAGTCATGGGGAGTGGTTCAAGGAGATGAAAAACCCGGAAAGACCAGGTTTTGTGGAAATAGGGGATGACACTGCTCATCCAATTGCCCACGTTGGAGATGTGCCATTGTCTATGCAGGATGGCAAAGTGAAGTACCTTGCAGATGTACTTCATGTACCGAACATAACAAAGAATCTGGTTTCAGTTGGCCAGATGATTGAGCAGGGTTTGCAGGTTAGGTTTAACCCTGATGGGTGTTATGTCGAAGACTTTAAAGACAAGTGCAGGTTGGTTGCAAAAGGCAACAGAGTGGGCAGAATGTTTACGTTGGATGTAGACATGCCTGAAATGAGTGCTGCAATGTTTGCAAATGATTCAGGAGTTGTTGCAGACACAGACATATGGCATAAAAGAATTGGACATGTAAATGTGCAGAGATTGAAGTCTATGCAGACAAAAGGAATTGTGACAGAGGGCTGCCAAAATTTAAAGTGGAAGGTATGCAAAAAATATGTGAAGCATGCCAATTTGGGAAGCAAACAAAGCATGTGTTTCCACGTAACAGATATGTGAGCAGAAATGCACTAGATGTTGTGCATTCAGATGTATGGGGTCCTACGAAGACCGTGTCTATGGGAGGCTGCAGGTACTATGTCACTTTCATTGATGACCACACAAGGAAAGTGTGGGTATATTTCATGAAGGAGAAGAGTGAGGTGTTCACTCACTCAGAATTTCAGAGTTTTGGTTGAAAAGCAAACAGGGAAATATGTAAAGTGCCTAAGGTCAGATGGAGGGGGAGAGTACTTCTCCAATGAGTTCTCTGAATTTTTGAAGAAGAGTGGTATTCGGAGACAGTTTACATGTAGATACACTCCGCAGCAAAATAGAGTTGCTGAGCGGAAAAACAGGCACATTGTTGAGATTGCGCGAGCATTGATGGAAGAGAAGAATATGCCGCATTGCTATTGGGCTGAGGCTGTTTCTACAGCAGTATACATCATGAACAGGACTCCAACTGCAACCATACATGATGTAACTCCAGAGGAAAAGTTTAGTGGCAGAAAACCAGATTTGTCTCATCTGAAAGTCTTTGGATGCATTGCATATGTGCATGTGCCAAATGAGCTGAGAACTAAGCTAGATCCGAAAGCTGAAAAATGTGTGTTTATTGGATATTCCCTTGAGCAAAAGGGATACAGGTGTTATAACCCTGCTACACATGAGTTGAGGGTAAGCAGGGATGTTGTCTTTGATGAGATGAGCAGCTGGTATGCTGCTGAAAAAGAAGCTGTTGGGGCTGATGTGAGTGGAAGTGTGGTTGCACAGAATGCAGGTCAGCAATCACAGTCTTTGAGTGGACCAGGAGAGTCCATATCTAGTGGGTCTATTGATAGACCATGGAGTGGCAGGCTGCGTCATAATACCAGTCCTGCAAATGTGATTAGTACATCACGTAAAGGAAAAGAGAAAGTGGTTGAGCCCCTTGGTATGCCTGACATTTCTGCAGGGCATTCTCATGTTGATGGAGAGTCTAGTGGCTCAGATATGAGCCTTGATGAGGAGCTTGGGATCCCAGCTATGAGAACACCTAGTGTAAAGAAGGCTATGGAAGCCATGAATGAAAAGCTGCGAAGATCTGGGAGAGTGAAAAATCCTGTGCAGAGATTTACCTATGATGGTTATGTGGCACATCACTATGCATATATGGCAAAGGTTGTGCAGGTTGTTGAGCCCACATGCATTGATGAGGCTGTTGGAAATGTGTGTTGGGAGAGAGCTATGGATGAGGAGATGGATGCACTATATGGAAATGAGACTTGGGATTTAGTGCAATTGCCTGAAGGCAAGAAAGCCATTGGATGCAAGTGGGTGTACAAAGTTAAACATAACAGTGATGGAAGCATAAACAGGTACAAGGCTAGATTGGTAGCCAAAGGATATGCGCAGACATATGGGATTGATTATGAGGAAACTTTCAGCCCAGTTGCCAAGATGGCAACGGTGAGAGTTGTGATAGCAGTGGCTGCGTCAAAGCAATGGTCTTTACATCAGATGGATGTAAAGAATGCATTCTTGCATGGGGATTTGCAAGAAGAGGTGTATATGTTGCAGCCACCTGGTTATGAGGATGTGGGTCACCCCGAGTATGTTTGCAGGTTGAAGAAAGCCTTGTATGGCTTAAAGCAAGCACCAAGAGCATGGTCTGACAAGATTTCTGAATATCTTGTCACTATTGGCTTTCATGTAGCCAATGCAGATTTCTAATTGTATGTGAGACATGGTGATAGAGGAGTTGTGCTTGTTGTCATCTATGTAGATGACTTGATCATTACGGGGGACCATGATGCAGAGATCTTTGATGTAAAGATCTTGCTTAGACAGAAGTTTGAGATGAAGGATCTGGGGGAGCTCAGATATTTCTTGGGCATTGAGGTGATTAGGTCACCACATGGTATTGGATTACTGCAGAGACAGTATGGCTTGGACATGTTGTCCAAGTATGGTATGACAGGCTGTAAGCCTATTTCTATGCCATTGGATCAGAATGGCAAGTTGAGTGCAGATTCAGGAGAGATCTTGGAGGATCCTACTATGTACAGACGCATAGTAGGAAGTTTGATCTACATGACGATCACCAGACCAGATTTGAGCTATGCTATTGGGTTGGTGAGTCAGTTTATGCAGGTTCCACGGAAACCGCATTTGGATGCAGTGAGACGCATACTGAGGTATGTGAAGTCTACTTTGCATTGTGGACTATTCTATGAGACTAGGACAGAGATATGTGTACATGGGTACACAGATGCTGATTGGGCTGGTAGTATCTCAGATAGAAGATCTACCAATGGATTCATGTTTTCTTTGGGGAGTGCTACTGTGACTTGGAGCAGCAAGAAGTAGCCTACGGTTGCTCTATCGAGTACAGAGGCCGAGTACAGAGGAGCTGCTATGGCAGCATGTGAGGTAGCTTGGTTGAGAAAGCTACTTGCAGATTTGGGTCTATCAGTGGATAGACAAGTTGTCATTTTCTGTGACAACATTAGCAGTATACAGTTGGCCAGGAACCCAGTCTTTCATGCTTGTACGAAGCACATAGAGGTCCACTACCACTTCGTCAGAGAGAAGGTCTTGGCAGGAGACCTTGACCTTGTTTATGTCAGCACAGAGGATCAGGTACCTGACATCTTCACCAAAGCATTGGGTACAGAGAAGCTCCATAGATTCAGGGCTTCGCTTGGTGTACATGAGATGGAGTTGAGCTCGAGGGGGAGTGTTGAGATATCGAGCTCGTCTAGTGAGGCGGTGGCCACTGATGACCCGCCTGGGGGATAGGCCCCACACTTACACCACTGGCATGGTTGGTGAGATCATGGGAGATATGCGGCCAGTGGGATGACAGGCTGTGTGACAGCCATTCTAGAGACTGGCATAGTTATAGTGCCAGCTCATTTAGTCGGGTTCACACTATAGAGAACCCGTGTATGTATTGGTTGAGTACCTTTCATATTATGTGTACTCTTATTCTTGTATATGGTGTGTTGAGTGTTGAGTAGAGAAGAAGAAGATTTTCAGCCTCTCACCTTGTGTGTTCTCTATTAGGGTTTTGTGAGTGTGTGTGTGTGTGTGCTTGCAAGAGCTCAAGCTCTCTTCCCCCCTGCATCTTTTCAGGACTTAAGTCCTAGACTTGTGTGTAGGGCCCAAGAGTTAAGTGTAAGGCTCACTAAGTCTAGGATTTATGTACAAGGATCGACACTTAGGTGCAAGGTTCAACAAGTCTAGGATTTAAGTTCTAGACTTGTGTAAAAGGCACTACTAGGACTAGAGTGCAAGGCCCAAGTCTACTAGTACTTGAGTCCTACACAAGAGTGTAAAGCCAAGTCTTGAACTTGAGTGCAAGTCCTAGAAATATGTGCCAAGGCCCAGACTAGGACTTGTGTCCATGGCCCATTATAATGACTTGAGTCCTAGATTTGTGTGCAATGGACTTGAGTCCTAGATTTTTGTGTAATGCTCAATAAGTTTAGAAATGTGTGCAAGGCCAAGTCTAGGACTTGATTCCTAGACTTCCCAAGATAAGGATTTTTAAAGTTGAATCCTAGATTTGTGTGTAAGAGCAAGGTCTATGACTCAAGTCCTAGATTAAAGAGGTAGTACAAGTGTAGGACTCAAGTCCTAGACTTGTGTGGTAGGCTCAAGTCTACTAGGGCTTGAGTCTTAGACTATTATGGAAAGGGAAAAGTCTAGGTTTACTCAACTTAAGTCTAGCCCTTGAGTCTTAGACTAAAGAGAATTGAGTCCTACACTGAAGTCCTAGACTTGTGACTAAGACTCAAGTCTAGGGCTTGAGTCTTAGACTATTATGCAAAGGGAAAAGTCTAGGTTTACTCAGCTCAAGTCTAGGACTTGAGTCTTAGGCTAAAGAGAATTCAGTCCTACACTTAAGTGCAAAGGCTCAGCAGCAGGCAAGAGTCCTAGAAATGTGTGCAAGGGACTGGTTCCTAGACTAGACTTGTGTCCAGGGCTCAAGAGTTAAGTGTAAGGCTCACTAAGTCTAGGACATGTGTACAAGGCTCAACATTGTAAAGCTCAATAAAGGCTAGGAGTCAAATCCTAGACTTATTTGTAAAGCCCACTAGGACTTAAGTGTAGCCTCAAGTCCAAGGAAGTCAAAATATTGAGAAACAAAAAACAAGCAAGACATAAAAATCAAGCGACCACAAGAGAAATGGACTATCTTATTGACACAATGATACAATACCAAGTCAAGGTCACCAAAGCACTTTCTCATTAAATACACAACCACACTAGATATATTAGAATCATACACTTGATAAATTATAATAGAATAGGTCAATATTCATACAGGACCCACAATCCATGGTTCACAATCTACAATACATGATTCAGGCATCAAACAATTTATTATTTCAGATGTCCATTCACTATTCACAATTTAGGGTACCAATTAAATGTTGACATAGACGATTCAAGTTTGCATTGATTCACAGTCCACGATTCATACATGAATTATTCCATGATGCTTCCATGTGGCATGATCCACACTTTGTGATTCAGATGATTCACAATTTTAGATATCCACGATTTCACTGTTGACAATTTAGAATGCTTTTAGATTGAGCAATTCAGGATTTGGATACAACTTTTAATTCTCAAATTGATCATCGATCCTACTTTTCAAACCATGATAATGTAGGGATAAAGTTAAGAAGAAGTCCCAATGAGGTGGTGGTTCAAGTGGTGAGATTTTTTTCTTGGGAACGGGAGTCCTAGTTCAAAACCGGACTAGGTGCTCCCTCCGCCCTATAGGAAAACAAAAGCACCCATAGACGGTGAAATGCACCTATGAATGGTGAAAAAAAGGTAACTATGGGAGAAACTTGGGCCCTATGGGGTAGAAAACAATACCTACTCTACGGGTGGTGAAAAATGGTAACTATGGGAGGATATTGGGCCTAAGGCTAGTCAAAAAAAAAAAGGAAACAAAATCTAGAAGAAGCATGCACGATTCATGATACACAATCGATGACTCATAATCCATGTAGCACCATGATCCACAATTCATGATTCATAAATTAAAAGATTTGTAATTTTAATGTCCATGATTCTCACTATGTTGAGATGTCAAAGCTCAACATGAACCAACACTCATGACATGCCTGTGTGACCGTTCCACTTTAACACCACTCACACGTTTGGTAGCTAACACTTTTATGATGTACGGTCTTGAGATGTCAAGTTTAACACATGATAACACTCATGATAACGTGCATGGGTGATCGCTCCACCTTTACACCATTGGCACATTTGGTAGCTAATACAACAAATTTTTGCTAGTGATTCTATAACTAGACTACACCTACCTATAGTCCCACCGAGTTATGGCATATTTATCTTACCAGCTCACCTACTTGGCATGTTCATATTATGGACCGTTTTACATAGTACTCTAGTACTTACGTTGGTTTTCACTTCTCTTTTATAGACCCCTTTTGTGAGAAACAAGTAGAATAATATTTTAGCCTACCATCTCTGTGTGTCTTCTCCATTGTTGTCAGAGTGTGTGTGTGCTTGCAAAAGCTCAAGCTCTCTCTTCTCCCCCTATCTTTTCATGGTATCAAAGCCTAGTTCAGGCTAAGGAGCTAAGCAACAAGCGAAGGAAAGCTACAAAGGTAAAGGAATGAAAAGATTGGAGGACGAGAGAGATCTTGAGCTCTTACAAGCACACACACTCACACAACAATGGAAGCAAAGCTTGTAAACAACATTATGCAAGCTCAAAAAATGACTTTTCCAACAATGCATCTTTAAATGGCATATCACTCCTAAGTTACTCTCAAAAAAGGTCCACAAAACATAGGTCAAGGAAAACATAACTACTAGAGTACTATGTACAAGAAGCAGTCTATAATGTGAACATGCTAAATAGGTGAGCTGGCAAGATAAGTATTCCATAACTTGGTTAGACTTGTAGGTGTAGCCTAGGCATAGAGTCACTAGTGAAGATTCGTCATGTTAGCTACTATACGAACAAACGTGCTAGTGGTGTAAAGGTGGAACGATCACCTAGTCACATCATGAGTGTCAGCTCATGTTGAAATTAACATCTCAACAATCCCCCTTAAGCTCAACTCCATCTGTAGGAGTCTAAGATTATTGCAAAATCTACAAAGCTTCTCTGCTCCTCCTCCCAAGTCCTTTGTAAAAATGCAGCTAGATGCCCCTCTATGCTAACATCCACAAGATCAATATCTCCTACCAAGATCTTATCTATAATGAAGTGATAATGGATCTCTATGTGTTGACATCCACGAAATCAATATCTTGTACCAAGATCTTCTCTCTAATGAAATGATAATGGATCAACAATATGCTACTAAGGTTATCACCAAATTAGATGAAAACTTTCCTGTGCACATGCAACCCCAAATCTTCAAGTAGCTTACATAACTAAGATACATCACATGATGCCATCGTAACACCCTAGTACTCTACATCTATACTTGATAGGACAACTATGGAGTGGCTCCTTTTCATTGCTCCATGTAACAATAGCACCACACCCAGAGAAAAACATAAACCCCCTAGTAGATCTTGTGTCCAAGAAAGTACCAGCCCTATTTTCATTAGTGTATCAATACACCTACAACTATATACCATTCTCATAGAAGATACCATAATCCATTATGGACCTCACGTAGTGTAGTTGTCACGTCACACTATCCAAATGTAGCTTATGAAGAACTTGCATAAACTAGCTTTGATAACCCGATTGTGTAGTTCATGTTTAGCCTGGTGATCGTCATGTAGAGCAAGCTACTCATTATCTTCTTGCACATAGTGGCATTTGCCAAAATCTCACTTGTGTTTGCACTCAGCTTGCCATTTTTATCCAATGATATAAAAAAGGGACTTATGGCCAGTCATACCATATTTAAACAACATGTCCAATGTATATTATCTTTGTGATAACCATATGCCCTCATGTCGATGTTCGATCGAGATGCGGCACTTGTGTGGTTCCAAACCACCCAGTCGGCTCTAGAGGAGACGTGAGTAATGCAACTGTTCCCAACACGATAAGCCAACACCAGCGGGTTGCGTCAACGATTGTTAATCCAATTCTAGAATTAACAAGAGCTACCACCATTATCTTACATCAAGGAGTCACGGTAGATACACCAAAGGGTCATACATTCAAGATATGAAGCAATAGATTCCAAAGCTACAACTTGGACGGGTGCCCATAATGGTGTGACGGAGTATTTATGGTGACTTCCACTTTTTAAGAGCATGTGGTAGCAAGTTAGGATTAAGTCCTAAGTGATGTACTTCATAGATATATTATGAGAGTAGTTATTGTAATAGCATTAAGCCTCTTATGAGCCTAAAGTGCCCGGACACACAGTTTAAGTGAGTGTGAACCCTTGCAGCCTAAAGTGCCTAAACTGTGTGTCCGAGCCTAAAGTGCCCGGACACACAGTTTAAGTGAGTGTGAACCCTTGCAGCCATGTATATAAGTGAATTTATCTCATAATACAACATACTCTCCCATTGTGCAATTGAGTCCTGCTTTTGCTAATCTCTCTCCCTAATGTATGCTAGTGAGTGTGTGTGAGTGAACTGACGTGAGAGGAGGGACGAGGACCCGTAGTGCAATGAGGCGGTGTGAGAACGCTCACGGTGGGAGGCGCGGTGGAATTGCTTCTCAAGGAGTTGTAGATATTGGAGACCTCAAGGGTTACGAGCTCGGCCATTGGAAAGATCCACGATAGTTGAGGTTCACCAGGTAACCTCTTTTGCATGTGTTTCAAGGATGGTTAGGGTGAGCCATAACACCAATCTGCCTAAGCTAAGGGAGTTAGTTGTCGATAGAACAGAGGTTAGTTCCTGCATCTAATGAGATTCTTGGTGTGGCTCTTGATTCTATTTCCAAATAGCAGTCACGTCTAGAGACAGGAATGACACTAGACCCTGATTCCAGTTAGAAGACATATCCAAACAGAAAGAACTAACACAACTAGGAAATCAAATAGACTTGCACAATATAGAGAATGGAGAAGTACACCAATAATCATTGTATCATTAGAGTAAAAGCTTAGCCCAAAAAGTACAATGTAATAGCCACATAGTTGACTCTCTCCACTCTCTTCTCTCCCGTATCCCATGGATAGTTCCCCTTTTCCCTTTTACATCTGCTTGGGTACTACCCATTAGCAACATTTAGTTGTTACAAGAAAGAAGATTCATGTCTCGAGGGTTTGTTGCCCAACAGATATACTGGGTAGTAAAACTGGCGACAAGGCTGGGCACCGGGCTGACGGTTGGATGACCCCCAACACCTGACATTCACGGTGGAAACTACGCTAGCAGAGCGAAGCCCACTTGATTCCATGTTGTTGCCCTTCAGTTCTTCAAAAACAAAAATTTCATCTCTGAAATTTGGATCTGATCTTTACCTATTCTAGACCCTTTCATCCGGTTCTTCTTCTTCTGGTGAGGCCTCCTGAGACAAACTTTATGGCCTTATTCGGGGCTTACCTGGGCTCGTAAGCCCTTTTCCTGCTACTCACCCTCGCGTGCCCAACTCCTGTCCTTTTATCTGCCCATCAAAACGGGCCCGTCCTAGTTCAAAACCGGACTAGGTGCTCCCTCTGCCCTAAAGGAAAACAAAAGCACCTGTAGACAGTGAAATGCACCTATGAATGGTGAAAAAAGGTAACTATGAGAGGAACTGGGGCCCTATGGGGTAGAAAACAATACCTACTCTATGGGTGGTGAAAAATGGTAACTATGGGAGGCTATTGGGCCTAAGGCTAGTCAAAAAAAAATGAAACAAAATCTAGAAGAAGCATGCACGATTCATGATCCACAATCGATGACTCATAATCTATGTAGCACCATGATCCACAATTCACGATTCATAAATTAAAAGATTTGTAATTTCACATGTCCACGATTCTCACTATGTTGAGATGTCAAAGCTCAACACGAACTAACACTCATGACATTCTTGCGTGACCATTCCACTTTTACACCACTCACACATTTGGTAGCTGACATGCCTGGTTGACCATTACACTTTTACACCACTAACACATTTGGTAGCTGACACTTATGATGTATGTGTCTTGAGATGTCAAGTTTAACAAATGATAACACTCATGATAATGTGCATGGGTGATCGCTCCACCTTTACACCATTGGCACGTTTGGTAGCTAATACAACAAATTTTTGCTAGTGATTCTATAACTAGACTACACCTACCTATAGTCCCACCAAGTTATGGCATATTTATCTTACCAACTCACCTACTTGGCATGTTCATATTATGGACCGGTTTACATAGTACTATAGTACTTACGTTGGTTTTCACTTCTCTTTTACAGACCCCTTTTGTGAGAAACAACTAGAATAATATTTTAGCCTACCATCTCTGTGTGTCTTCTCTGTTGTTGTGAGAGTGTGTGTGTGCTTGCAAAAGCTCAAGCTCTCTCTCCTCCCCCTATCTTTTCATGGTATCAAAGCCTAGTTCAGGCTAAGGAGCTAAGCAACAAGCAAAGGAAAGCCACAAAGGTAAAGGAATGAAAAGATTGGAGGAGGAGAGAGATCTTGAGCTCTTGCAAGCACACACACTCACACAACAATGGATAAGACACACACTCACATAACAATGGATATAAGATATACACTAAGATGGAAGGGTGAAATCTTCTTCTACTTGTTACATGTGAACATACTAAATAGGTGAGCTGGCAAGATAAGTATTCCATAACTCGGTTAGACTAGGTATGTGTAGCCTAGGCATAGAGTCACAGGTGAAGATTGGTCATGTCAGCTACTATACGAACAAACGTGCTAGTGGTGTAAAGATGGAACGATCACCCAGTCACATCGCCTACGAAGCTTCTCTGCTCCTCCTCCCAAGGCCTTTGTAAAAATGTAGCTAGATGCCCCTCTATGCTAACATCCACAAGATCAATATCTCTTATCAAGATCTTATCTATAATGAAGTGATAATGGATCTCTATGTGTTGACATCCACAAAATCAATGTCTCGTACCAACATCTTCTCCCTAATGAAATGATAATGGATCAACAATATGCTACTAAGGTTATCACCAAATAGATGAAAAATTTCCTGTCCACATGCAACCCCAAATCTTCAAGTAGCTTACATAACTAAGATACCTCACATGTTGCCATCGTAACACCCCAGTACTCTACATGTATACTTGATAGGACACCCCAGTACTCTACATGTATACTTGATAGGACAACTATGGAGTGGCTGCTTCTCATTGCTCCATGTAACAACAGCACCACACCCAGAGAAAAACATAAACCCCCTAGTAGATCTTGTGTCCAAGAAAGTACCAGCCCTATTTTCATTAGTGTATCAATACACCTACAACTATATACCATCCTCATAGAAGATACCATAATCCATTATGGACCTCACATAGTGTAGTTTTCACGTCACACTATCCAAATGTAGCTTATGAAGAACCTGCATAAACTGGCTTTGATAACCCGATTGTGAAGTTCATGTTTAGCCTAGTGATCGTCATGTAGATCAAGCTACTCATTATCTTCCTGCACATAGTGGCATTCGCCAAAATCTCACTTGTGTTTGCACTCAGCTTGCCATTTTTATCCAATGATATAAAAATGGGCTTATGGCCAGTCATACCATATTTAAACAACTTGTCCAATGTATATTATCTTTGTGATAACCATATGCCCTCATGTCGATGTTCGGTCAAGACGCCGCACTTGTGTGGTTCCAAACCACCTAGTTAGCTCTAGAGGAGACGTGAGTAATGCAACTATTCCCAACACGATAAGCCAACACCAGTGCATTGTGCCACCGATTGTTAATCCAATTCTAGAATTAACAAGAGCTACCACCATTATCTTACATCAAGGAGTCATGGTAGATACACCAAAGGGTCATACATTCAAGATATGAAGCAATAGATTCCAAAGCTACAACTTGGACAGGCACCCATAATGGTGTGATGGAGTATTTATGGTGATTCCCACTTTAAGAGCATGTGGTAGCAAGTTAGGATGAAGTCCTAAGTGATGTACTTCATGGATATATTATGAGAGTAGTTATTGTAATAGCATGAAGCCTCTTATGAGCCTAAAGTTCCCGGCCGCATAGTTTAAGTGAGTGTGAACCCTTATGGCCATGTATATAAGTGAATTTCTCTCATAGTTTAAGTGAGTGTGAACCCTTATGGCCATGTATATAAGTGAATTTCTCTCATCTTAGTGCAATTGAGTCTTGCTTTTGCTAATCTCTCTCTCTAATGCATGCTAGTGTGTGTGTGTGAGTGAACTGACGTGAGAGGAGGGACGAGGACCCGTAGTGCAACGCGGCGGTGTGAGAATGCTCACGGGAGGCAGAGTGGAATTGCTTCTCAAGGAGTTATAGATATTGGAGACCTCAAGGGTTACAAGCTGGGCCATTGGAAAGATCCACGACAGTTGAGGTTCACCAGGTAACCTCTTTTTGGATGTGTTTCAAGGAGGGTTAGGGTGAGCCATAACACCGATCTGCCTAAGCTAAGGGATTTAGTTGTCGATAGAACAGAGGTTAGTTCCTACATCTAATGAGATTCTTGGTGTGGCTCTTGATCAGAGATTTCACTGACGTAAACGAGAACATGTGAACATGTGAATAACATATGTTATTAACACAAAAAATCTTGTGATCACATGTTATTATCACAAAGCTTTCACAAGGGCCTAAAAAATTTATCTTTGTCGGGCATAAAAAATCTTCTTAGGTGGCCACTGACCTGCTATTATGTGAAGATGGTAACATGAGAACATGTGAATAGCTTATTCCCATGTGTAGCCAAGCTTTTAACGGGTTCCCAAATGGCAAGTGACCTGTTATTTTGTGAACGATAACATGAGAGAATGTGAATAACTTGTTCACATGTGTTATTATCACAAAAAAACTTGTGATCACGTGAATATTAAATCCCTGCTCTTGATTCTATTTCCAAATAGGAGTCACGTCTAGACAGGAATGACCCTGGTTCCAGTTAGAAGACATATCCAAATAGAAAGAATTAACACAACTAGGAATCAAATAGACTTGCACAATATAGAGAATGGAGAAGTACACCAATAATCATTGTATCATCAGAGTAAATGCTTAGCCCAAAAAGTACAATGCAATAGACACATAGTTGACTCTCTCCACTCTCTTCTCTCCCGTATCCCATGGATAGTTCCCCTTTTCCCTTTTACATCTGCATGGGTACTACCCATTGGCAACATTCAGTTACAAGGTTGTTACATCTGCCTGGGTACTGCCCATTGGCAACATTTAGTTACAAGGTTGTTATAAGAAAGAAGATTCATGTCTCGAGAGATTGTTGCCCAACGGATATACTAGGTAGTAAAACTGGCGGCGGCAAGGCTGACGGTTGGATGACCTCCAACACCTGACATTCATGGTGGAAACTACGCTAGCAAGCGAAGCCCACTTGATTCCTTGTTGTTGCCCTCTAGACCACTTTAGTTCTTTGAAAACAAAAATTTCATCTTCAAAATTTGGATCTGATATTTACCTATTTCAGACCCTTTCATCCGGTTCTTCTTCTTCTGTGGGGCGAGGCCTCCTGAGACAGACTTTATGGCCTTATTTGGGGCTTACCTGTGCTTGTAATCCCTTTTCCTGCTACTCACCCCCGCATGCCCAACTCCTCACCTTTTATTTGCCCATCAAAATTTCACATCAATGGACTTGGCATACGAGTACTTCTTCCTGGCCCTTTCTATCACATCAATGTCCATTCCCACTGCAAAGGCATGCTCTATCTACTTTGGGATGATGGTTGCGTTTTCGAACACAGTTTGCTCAGGCTCTATATTCATATTTATCGGCAATGTATATATATTGATTGGGACATGTGAAAGCTCCCTAGTGCATAATATAATTTTCAAGACATGTGCACTTTTATAAGGTTCAAGTCTCACACCTATTTTTAAAAGAATCCTAGCTTACACACTCAAGAAAGTTATTTTTGAAGCAAGCCACTTTTGAAGAATACTATTCTTGAGGAAGTCGACATTTTTGTAAAAGCATAATATTAATAAGCCCTAAAGGCTACTTATCAAATATATTAAGTACACCAAGAGGAAGTGTGAGCTCACTCTTGTATGGGGACAGATTGGACCCAATATTGGGTATTGAGTATATTTTTTGTTCAATTTATTTTCCAATATTTTAACTATTGCAATCATTTTTATGGGTTCATGTCAACCTCCCACAACAAAATATTTCACTATTCATCTAATTATCCACTAATCCCAATCTTATCCAATCTTCCCACTTGTGGTCTAAAATTGCGAGATCTTGTTCTCCTCAATCGAGCCACCATTTCCCTTGAAATTTTAGGAGAGTGAATTATCTAGCCATAGGTGAACCTATAGCTCAAAGGAATTCGGTGCATTTTCACTACACAGCTTGGCGCTATAGCCGATTGATTGGTTTTTTACGAAATCTCCTTGCGCCTACTCCAAATTGGGCCAAGCCTCTTTAGGGAAAGGTTAGTAATGGACCATGGTACAAGGTAGAGTCTACAACTGAATTTTTGGCTCAGCTCATCCACCACGGACATAACCACAGCACTATGCAAAAAACTTTTTCAATATTGCATTTTAGATTGTGCATAAGGTTCAAGTCTCACACCTATTTTTTTAAAAGAATCCTAGCTTACACGCTCAAGAAAGTTATTTTTTAAGCAAGCCACTTTTGAAGAATACTGTTCTTGAGGAAGTGGACATTTTTGTAAAAGCATAATATTTATGAGCCCCAAAGGCTACTTATGAAATATATTAAGTACACCAAGAGGAATTGTGGGCTCACTCTTGTATGGGGATAGATTGGACTCAATATTGGGTATTGAGTATATTTTTTGTTCAATTTATTTTCCAATATCTTAATTTTTGCAATCATTTTTATGGGTTCATGTCAACCTCCCAACACAACAAAATATTTCACTAATCATCTAATTATCCACTAATCCCAATCTTATCCAATCTTCCCACTTGTGGTCTAAAATTTCAAGATCTTGTTCTCCTCAATCAAGCCACCATTTCCCTTGAAATTTTAGGAGTGAATTATCCAGCCATAGGTGAACCTATAGCTCAAAGGAATTCAGTGCATTTTCACTACACAGCTTGGTGCTATAGCCGATTGTGACTGGTTTTTTTACAAAATCTCCTTGCGTGGGCCAAGCCTCTTTAGGGAAAGGTTAGTAATGGTACAAGATAGAGTCTACAACTAAATTTTTGGCTCAGCTCATCTACAGACATAACCATAGCAAGAAACGTGGTCATCGTGGTCTGTGTATTTTTTGGCATTTCCATGAGATTTTGAGCTATTTTTTGCACAATCTACTTCTCCTCATCCAGTGCAATATTTCTATGCAAAAAATTCTTTCAATATTGCATTTTAGAAGTCCAATTTTAGCCACCAAAATTTGATGCTCCTAATCACATTGTTTAAGCACTAATCACTATCATTAGTGCATCATTAGCAATAATTAGGACAAGTTAATGTTAAAATTGGGTAATTTGAGTATTAATATACTGTGGGAAGTTCTCTCTTGCATCAAAATCCACCACACCTATTTTCATCGCTCAATTTGAGTACTTTTTATCCCATTTAGTGCATTTCTAGAACATAGTTTACATTCGAATCATTTTCGTCAGCTTTTGAAATCATCATTGCATGAAAAACCAAAGCACATCGCCAATCTTGTATGAGATTAGACACTGTCAGTGAAGCAAAACACAATCTCGTTGTGGTAAGACCTTCTCAAATGGCAAGCATTTTGCACTTCAAAGCATCAGTTGGGGAAGGTTCAAATCCTTGGGAAACTCATCATGGGAAAATACATGTGCATAAGCATCCAAAATAGAGAAAAGGTGCATTAAATACAATCCTAAGCATGCCCAAAGCACAAGTACATGAGATGACCACAGCACACAGCATGGCATCCACACTAAATGCATCAAAGGAAAATGAGGAAGAAGAATCAAAGCACCAAGCTTCACATGGCAACAAGAAGAATGATGTCAACACCAAAGGAGTTGTCAAAGAGCCAAGATTCAAGCCAAAGAGCAAATACCAAGAGCCAGGAAGAATTTAACAAAGTGAAGAAGGACACGACCTCAACATGAAGCATGAGAGAAGCAATAAGGTATCGTCATCAAGCAACAAGGGATCTTCATCAAGCAAAAGCAAGGAGATCTCAAGCCAGCAGCACCACACAACATCAAGCTACCAACCACTACCCTAACCTAAATCATATGTTGTGAAAGCTACCAAATGAGTAGGCAAATTTATATGTTTTTATCACACTTGACCACTATGATTAGCCAGAGAGCACCTAGGGGGGGAAGTAATGCAAATGTAAAACACTCGACCGCTTAGAAAGTAGCCAAAGTAGCATCCTGGAGGATTGACAATCAACCCGACCACCTCTAAAGTAAGCTCTGAGCTAGAGATTAACCAAGACAAAGAGCCTATGAGTTACCCTGCCAAGTTAGGAATGAGGGGGGGTGAACATATGTTGTAAAACATGCATCTGACCACCTTTTAGTAGCCAAAGAAAATGGTAGAAAGGGAGGGTGTTGAGAAATGTTGTGCCATTGAGCACATAGGGAGTGAGTGGAGTAAGCCAAGCAAGAGAAAATCATAACATGCAACCACATGAGCAAAGGGAATTATCCCCCATTGATGTACAAGTCCAAGAGTGTACCTTCTCATATAAAGAGGGCCATTTCAAGCAATGAAATATGGAGCAAGCTCTTAAGCCTCTATATGAGTACGAGTTTCAATCTTGTAACCTAATTGAGATTAAGTCTCCTCCTTAATTAGTTGAGCAGTTGATCACCATGTTTATGCTTAGGCATCACCCACCTTATATTAGCTTATTCACTAGATTAATGTACGATTAGCACTAATCACCTTGCACGTGCACATGATATCCATGATTCTCACCATCCTTGAGCATCTAACAACTCCTTTCTGTCTAATCATGTTTTTAGTTTGGAGTCAAGTTTCACTGCCTTGCAATGTGTCCTTTCGGCAGCATGGTTCTCATTGGAGGATCTTTCTCTTTAGTATATCTAGATTTTCTTTTTCCATGTGTAGTAAAATTATGACTAGAGTATTCCTTTTGGTACCCACCATTCACCTCTATCATGGAAACATCGGTGTTGTTGTTGGGTGCTAGTAGTATTGATGTTATTTTTGTCAGTCATTGTTGGGATATTGTGTCGGTGGATGGTGAGGGTTGATCTTGCATGGGTGAGGCTTTAGATGGAAATTAGGCCTCTTCTTGAGTGGCATGGTCAAAGTGTGGGTTGTCATTGGACTCTTGATTGGTTCTAGCACTTCTTTGATTATAGAATGTTTCTTGGTTGTTGAGGTTTTGCAAGACATGGTAGCGGTTCATGAGTCCTAGTCTATTTGTCATCGATTATGCCCCATACATCCTTGCCCAAGAAGAATTTTTTTTATGCATGATACATGTAGGCATGACCTAGAACTTTTTTCATGCATGGTACCTATAAGCATGACATAGAACTTCCCTTCCATGGGGTTATTTCCAATGTGAAACAAAAAATGATCCTATGCATGTGGTTTTTAATGTGTTTACTCCTTCCACTTGTGCTTTTGTTGGTGTTAATGACAGTTGCTATAGCACACACCAAGTCTCATGGGGAATTAGGTTATGGCTACTAGCACCTATGTCATGAGTCCTAGATTTTGTTCTAGACTAGTTTCTATGGGTATGCATAGCCAAAGCCTAGCGGGCTTCACCTCCTAGTCTTCCTCTTCTAGGTCAATGATATGTGGCAATTGCATAACTTTTTTTGTGTAGCCTTAGCTACATGTTGGGCCTCTTGTTTCATTGTATCCTCTTTCTTTTGGAGAATGGCCTTCATAGCGTTTATAATTAAAGGGCCATAGTACCATCTAAGTTGGATATACCATTGAATAATCCCCATTTTGTCATCAATGATGCCATTAGCTTGGGGCTAATAGGGTCAGGATTTGCAATACACTACATGAATTCACTGAGGAACTTGATTACATCATTGATGACAAAATAGGTCCCTCTGTCTCACGCACTAGTTTGAGCTCAAATAAAGGTGAGGTAAAGGACTCCAATAACCCCTCTTTTTCACAAAAGAAGAAGAACACTAACAACATGCCATGGAAATATAAGGTAAAGAATATGGATATATATCTTGAGCCCTTGATTGATGAGCGCCTTGAGATACTTTGGAGAGGTATCCATGTGCATGACATCTTAGAGAATGTCTCCTCTAACATTTGGGAGCACTTGAGAGGAACACGAGACTCCTTGCTTGTAAGAGAGCATCTACAAAGCATAGAGAGGATGCAAAGAGCTTGGCCACAAGAGGGACCTAATGGGAAGACAATTTTACCTCGAGCACCTTGGATATTGACAAAGAAGGAGGAGAAGTTGGTGGAAGATGACATTACTACATTCCATACCCCAACGGGGTACAATGAGGTGTTTAAAAGGTGCCTTCACAAAGACAAAGAAGAGAGGTGTTGAGAAATTATATGGCTTGAAGTCCTACGATTGACACAAGATGCTTCAAGTAAGTGAAACATTGAAGTTGTACATATTTTCCTTGTTCAATCATGATGTATCTAATCATGGTGTATAAATGTTTATAGTTTATTATTCCTACAAGCATTTCCAATTGTGCATCCCACGAAGTGCGAGAGACGATTTATAAGATGGGGGAGCTTGTGAGGTTTGTACCCCAAACCCTCATAGCCAATTTTCTACATGTGTTTTCCTCAAAATGATTTGTTTATTGTTTCACATTGTAGATATGTGAGCTCAAAGTATATCGATCCATGGACACTTGACTATGCAAGGGTCATGGCGATGGAGGTGGTTTGTTTGGTGGAGGAGACATTCCCACGGTCAATTCTCACAAGCCAACTATATCTTATGGTTCATTTAATTGATCAGATTGCCATATCTGGCACTTTGCATGCTCGATGGATGTTCTGTCGTCTTGAGTGTTTCATGAAGACCTTGAAGGATTTTGTAAGGCAAAATGCAAAGCCAGAAGCTAGTATGGCTGAGGGTTGGTTGGTATAAGAATCACTTGTTTATATCTCAGAATACCTTGCTGAAGTGGATCCCTCTCTCCCTCGCCTATGGAAAAATGAAGAAGATTTGAGGAGATGACCTCTCATGTTCCTCAAGGAAAGGGAAAGACCAAAGTCATGGATACAAAGATGCATAGTAAGCTTAATACCTTTTGTGTGCTTAATAGTGATGTGATGAGAAGATGGGTGGCAAAGTATGAGGATGAAAGGACAAGAAGATAAAGTGAAAGGTCAGCATTCCGTAAGCGCCATGGACGTAGTGTGCCATACCCCGAGCACCTACGATCACTTTCCAAGGATCTTGATGTAGATTGGCTACATGAGGAGATGGAGAGAGTGGTGCAAGACAAAAAAATGCATATTACATTGGAGAAGTGGGAGTATGCCCGAGGATGCTTCAAAAAGGTAAACAAACTTGTGTTCTCAATCGTATTTTAGTATGTAAAACTTGCAAAAAAAATGAGGTATTTATAATTTTTTTGTGTCTTGGTATAGTGCACAATGTTTAATTCTGTGGTCGGAGGGGGTAAACATTTTTGCACGCAAAGGATTGACTAGAAGAGGAACACCCAAGATTGTGGGGTGATTGCAAGCTTTGAGGGAGCCAATGGAGCCATGGATGATTATTATGGATTGATCTAAAATATCATTAAGCTTGACTTTCAAAGCTTCTTTGTATATATTTTGGATGTCAAGTGGTTTAAGGATTTGGTGGAAAGAGGTCCTAATGCAACAATCAAGCATCATGCAAGTGGCTTTGTGTGACCATTGACTCTACAAAGTTTTGGCAAGGAAAGGATGGGACTCTAGTGCTACCACAACATTGTGAACATGTACATATAATTATTGGTAATTATAATATATGCATTTACAGATAGTAGAGATGTAATTTTTTTTGTATGATGTACCTTTGTGCTTGAATAGATTGTGTATCAACCAATAATTGACAATAAGAGATGGTGGCATATAATCCTAATCTCACCACTTTCAAGAGCCATTTATAGTACATTCAGCCACATTGAGCATATGGAGAAGCATGTCAACTCAACTATGGAGGAAAATAGCTTGGAAAACATTGATGATGATCGTGCCATTGGAGATGATGATCGTGCTATTGGAGATGATGATATTGCCTCTCATAGTGATGATTCTAGTAGTGGGATGGATCTCTTTGTAGATTTGGATATAGGCATGGACATTGAGATAGATACTTAGCAAGGGTTGACCTCATTGAAGATGAGGTTGAAATCTAGTTCTACTTTTATTATGGCTATGGTCTTCCTTTTGGTTGTTTGTTTTATTGGTGATTGATTGATTGAAATTACATGTATAGATTCATGCCTTTTTGAGATTACATGTATAGATTTATTGTGATATGTTGCTTTTTGTGGCATTACTTAATCATTCACCTTTGGATTACTTTTCATGGAGGTTCAAGATTTTTTTTAAAAGCTTCACTTTGATGAAAAGATGTGGGGATTGAATCATTGTCCTTTGGATTGTTTTTCATGGCATTACTTGATATACCTAAGCCTTTGCATGTATCCATCCCTTTCGCCACATTACTCGATTTATACCTATTTTGTTTCTCTTTCCTTAGCATATTTTTCCTTGCAAATATGCTTTCTAGAGATTCATTTGTATATAAATGCACCAAAAAATCATGCATATTATCAAAATCTTGTGCATATAGTTCAGAAAATGATATTTTTTAGGGATTGAAGATTTTTTTTTACCAAGGTCCACAATTACAACTGCATAGGAAAGACTGCGTCTATAAGCACGTCTACACTCATGTCTATAAGAGCATCTAATTTCAAAGGAACTAGACGCGCTTATAGACGCATTTATAGATGCTAGTGTAGACGTAGTCATAACTTACGCATCTATAAGGTCATCTCTACTAGAGTCTATAAACGCGTCTATAAGCGCATCTAGTTTCAAAGAAACTAGAGCACTTATAGACATGTTTATAGACGCTAGTATAGATGCAAGCGTAACTTACGCATCTATAAGAGCGTCTAATTTCAAAGAAATTAGATGTGCTTAGACGCATTTATAGAATCGAGTATAGACGCCCCCGTAACTTACACGTCTATGCAGTGCATTTATGCTTGCTTTATGTTGTAGTGTATAAGGCATCTGGCTCACTTGGGCACATAAAAGAGAGTGTATGAAATCACATAGGCTAGTACTCCTCCCATTGTTCTCACTAAGGGAATGGAACACATTAGAGTAGATTTGGAACTCCACATCATATAAACAATAATGCATGTCACATTGATAGGAGTAGTGCACAAACCATGGGATTTGCATTGCTCAAAAGATCTTTGGCCAAGCTTGAGGTGAGGGTGTGCCTCCACAAATTGCGTATATAACTTAGTTTGACTCACCTTAAAAAAAGAATCCCCATGTTTGATAAACACACTGTTTGAGACTCTTTTTTGCAACGCTTTCTTGAACACTGGCAAGGCTGTACATTCTCCTCCTAAAATTTATCTGGTAGTGCATTGGCACTATCATTAGACAAAAGGTTATACATAGGAGAATGACCACTAGAGTCCACAATATCCCACCATCATTGGCATCTAGACTTTTTCCTCCTCAAGAAACCATCTCTAAGAGTGTGTGGTGTGAAGAATGTGAGAGGTAGCTCTTATCTCATGCCTTGCCATGTGGGGTCTATATATGACTATTACAATAACACGACAGAGCGGCCAATATATCTAAAGTATTTCTTTTCTTGATGGATGCACATGAGAAATAAATACTATTAAGGAGCTTGGCACCCACTCTTCTCTCCTGACGTTCACGAGTCCCAGCAATAACCCTACACTCGACTAGGATAGGACATGCGAATAAGAGATTATGTCAAGGGAGTGAGATCTTGAAAAATGTTACGAATGATCTTGGACACACGACGAAAAAGATGTGGACACACGATGAGGCTAGCTTGCCTCCTATGGTGCCTCTTGCATCCACACTCTCACTACTAGAAGGAGGAGAAAGAGGAGGAAAGGGATGCTTACATGCTTTGTCCAAACCAAGGGAAAAATAGTAGAGAGAAGTGGAGGAGGCTCATGTGGAGGAGGTAAGGTGTTGAAATATACAAGTGAATAGGGTGTGTGCGAGAACAAGCCCTTGGCAAGAGGCTATAAAAAAGAATCTGTAAATGTGAGAAAAGCTGTGAAAAGGTGAGAAGTATCTACTGGGAGAGAATAAAGGGTAGCATGAGGAGATTTAGGAGGTGTGGAGATATTCTAGGAAGAGGTGGAGAGAATCAAGCAAAAGAGGTGGAGTGAATCAAGGAGAAATCAGTGGGATTAGATGCTTGGATGTAAACCCTATAAATTAAGGCATTGGCCTAATGAGAATTTGCTGGTTTTTGATTATCCATGCTTACATTAAGCTATCAGTTAATTGCTCACTAATCACGTCTTAATTATCATCTAATCTCTTTGTTAATGATGTTGATTCTAGCAATTGATCCCCCATAGCTCATCACATTGCTACAAATTTAACATGGTATTAGAGCCTAGCCTAGAATCCATCAATTTGTGAGCCCATTATCTTGTTAATTACTTGGCTAATCAAGATTAATAGATAATTAAGTTTTTTTACCTCTTTTCAACTAGCTCTCTACACCCCCAGCCAATGGAGGGGCTTGATCTCTCTCCAGGAGAAACATTAGGGCAAAAGCTTCTAGGCAAGCATAACTACCTTGCCCACCTCTTTCAGCCTATTCAATCAAAACGTCAAACTGCCTTCTATAGCTCCCGAAAATTGCGAATCTGCAAGCATCGTTTTCTTGAGGGAAAAATGAAATGTCTTCTTCTCCGATCAAATTGCTCTAATTCCTCTTGGCCCTAGGAGTTTTCAAGGGTGATCTACAAGGTGGTGAAGATAGATTTAGATTTGATCAAGTCTATAGTGAGATCCAAGCTCTTCATCAAATCTGCAAACTTTGGTAAAACAGAGATTAAGCATTCAATGTTTGGTCAAATCTTGTGTTTCTTGGCTTAATCCTCTACTAGACTAATTGCTATTGATGGCCTTGAAAGGATTTAAGATCATTTGAACTCTAAGGCCTCAAGTCTGGACTCCCTGCATACTCTATTTTTTGCACACAAAACAGAGGATTAATTTACTAATCAGTGAATTAATCAATATTAATCACTATTTTTTGGTACAATTCAGGGTTCAAATTAACCATTGGGTATCTGATATAGATCCCTATAACTTCATATTGCAATTCAGAGATGGTTTGATACTTCAACCATTCCGTACAGATTTGTTATCCTTGGCTTAATGTAATTTCTGATAAAATTATGCTGATAAATTTGTGGTAATCATCATCTTGCATTTAACCCACACACAAATTCAAGTTATTCACAGCCAGAGTTGAATTTGGGATTGTGCATAAGAATGAATACTATATGCATTATGTATTGGGCACATTACATCATTTTGTAAAAATGGGATCAGACACTACCCTTATCCAGAATAAGGCAAGAGGCAAGACCTACCGCATAGATTTGGGTTTGCATTGCATAATGACACAAGATAAACATCAAAAGCCCAAAAGAACTATCAACAACAACAATACATTAAAACATGTTGCTCACATGGAGCAAGAACTAACGGTCAAGCTCATGGTCCCAGCCACGAAAGAAGAAAAACATCTCTTTCCAAGAGGAAGATCAACACCGAGAAGAAGAGCTAGACAAAGCATTGAAGGAAGACATGGACGCGTGAAAAGAAGCTGCCACATGCGACAAGAAGACTGAAGAGACAACAGAAGATGTGAGGCTCCAAGAAGTGAGGAGCAATGTGAAAATCTCAGAGAGAGAGAGAGAGAGAGAGAGAGAGAGAGAGAGAGAGAGAGAGAGAAAACCCACAACCCAATGTAACCTGTCCCAACATAGTAAAACCACCTCTGAGCCACCGATGATGTAGGCCATGTGGTAGATGTATGTGTGAGAACTTTAGTCAAGGTCGGGGGCACTTGTAGTAGCCTTGAACACATAGAGAGAGAGAGTGTCAAGGACTATGAGTTTAGGGACTTGAGACAGTAGTCGCGGACTATCAAGTAAGAGGGAAACTTGGTATAGGGTCCAGGTGTGCTAGGAGTAAGGTGTGCTAGGAGTATTCACTTGAGAGGAGAAGGAATGACCTTCTGTTGTGAACTTCTTTTGTAATCCTTCTTTCTTTTGGGGATCTTTTGTGCTCATATGCGTGTGTGCTTTCATACCACCAGCAACACCCAACAGGTTTTGAATGCAACACCTCTTGCTTGCAGCAGGGACTTCAACACCTTACCGCTAGGCTGTGTCTTTTGCAACCCTTTTTTCTAAGAGAGGGCCTTCTCTACAGGGTTTGAAGGGCTAATTGGATGCCCTCTCAAGGCTTCAAATTTGATTTGATTTGAGGACAGTGATTAAGAGGACTAGTTAGAGAGGTAAGTTGGTAAGTAGGCAAGGTTAAGGTAGGCTCTATGTCCAAAAGTGAACAAGCGGGATGAAGCCTCAACGCAGAGGCTGCCAGCAAGCTATGATATTTGTGCGTAGCAGCAAGCCATAGTATTTGTTCGTAAGTACGTCTGCCGTCTGCGCAGAGAAGCCTCTAACGTCACTACTATTAGGACATGTACTTTTGTATTAGTGCAAATAAACCCAACTTGATCAGGTTCTGCAGGAACAAAGTGAAAACGACACCAGATCGCTCTGAATGCCCGGCAGTCCGGAAGCGAGGTCTTTTGTACCACCCCGAGGGCGGATCTACGACTAACATCAATATCGCGAATCGCAATCTCTATTCAGTTTCTCATTAAATTAGCTCTTTTTTTCCTTTTCCACTCGAGGAATTTTTTATTCAAGAGTTTGTTATTGGATTCAATGCCAAATGTTACATAAATGTATATATTACTACTACAGTCCTATGTGTTACTATGTAGGCATCCACGCATGACTATCATTAACATTTGATCAGCATATACACTAGTTGCCTCACCCGTCTTCCACGACTAGGGATGACTATGGGACTGAGCTATCAAATTCAAATTCAAATCTCTTACAATCTATATATCATCAATCTCTCTAGAGTCTATATCTCTGTCCTTGAGCTGCCACACGTGCATAGAGTCTATATCTCTCTCCTTGGGTGCCACATGGCACACCTTTGCATATACATACCTCATCACCTCTTTTGTGAGGTCTTGTTATGATTACAAGGTGCTATATAACTTGTTGAAGGACTAAGGTATGGTTGAATATGCATGATGTCAATAATCATCAAAATCCTAAGTGTTCTTGAGGTTGCTAAATAGCTTGTAAGAATGGTAGTCTCCGCACATTACTTGGGTGAAGAAAGATGTGTAGTACATGATCGAATACATTAAGGGCTTGAAGGTATGTTTAATGGAAACTACATCATATGATGGTGTTTATCATCTAGGGCATTGAGAGCATGGGAAAAGAGGTATAAGCTATATCTCATGGAACTAATGTATAGGGTTACCAAGCTTTTGTTTAAAAAAAGGCAATATCATGGTTTACAAATAAATAGGTTGAAGAATGTATTGCATGTATAGAAACTACAATAGAGTATTATTTTCATATCATTATCTATAATTTCATATTATTATCTAATTTACAATGTCATGGTATACATACAGATAGGTTTATAGGAAAATCTTTCCAAATTATTATTTGATATGATGGCATGCAACATGTTTTTGGTGCTCACTCAAAATTACCAAGTTTGGGTAATTTTAAAAAATGCTCAAAACTTTCTTTGTAGAATAGTCCAACACTTTTCATATGACCTCATATTATCTCCATTTTGCAAATTAAATAACCCCTAGATATTTTTTTGGAGGTTAATAATCTTGGAATGTGAAGCCATGGAAGCTCAACATAGCTATGGTGATCTTACATATACAATCCTCATATACACGGTAGTTTATTGAGAGGTAAGTATATATGAATTGTGATGGGCTTATCACTATAGGAATTAAATTTTGTCTTACACTTGAGGTAATATAATAGCTATGATGGCCTAAGAAAACAAATAAATAATGTTTTGTGTATTGAGTGGTAGAGTAATTAAGTCTTGTCTTACACTTAAGGTAGGGAAAAAGCTATGGTTGGCTAAGAAAACAAACATAAATAGTAGTTTATGTAGAGGTAAGAAAGTGTGATGACCCCATTACTATAGTGATTTAAGTGTTATTGCTTACATTAATCTTATTTAAAGACATAATTTCCTCAAAACATTGGTGTAACATGGCAATCAAAGCCAAAGTGGTTTTATTAATTTAAGATAGGTTTATATGTTTTTACTGCATAAAAAGTAAGATAGAGTCCTTAAAAATCACCTAGACACACTAGGAACATGAAGATTAAGAGAGGAGAGCTGTAATTAGATGGTATAATATGGATTCTTAATTGATTAATAACACATTGTGTATGTCATGATGATGACTAAGTTTCACTGTATCCAAAGCTTGCCTGCAAATTTGCAATCCGAAAAGAGACTGTTAATTTGGCGATGTTTCTTCATAGCACAAATCAAATCAATCAATGCAATTCAATTTTCATCCATAGATGCAGGCCTGTTCTGGTCTTTCTATACCAATATCCCTTACACCCTTTCAAATCCTTTATGCATTCATTATAATGTAATAAATGGCATACCTTCAAGTCCTTTCTATGTTAATATATTCAACCCTCGCGTACTCCAGCTTCTTCTCAAACGTTTTTTTTTTCAACTTTGAATTCTGGAGTGAGCTTCGAGCTTGCTTTTAACCAACAGTTATCAGCTTCTTCAAAGTAGCACAGATAAGCCCATAGTCTTCTACTGTTCTCCTCAGTGTTTCCCTCCCTAACCCTTTTGTCTTCTTCTCCATGGAGCTTCCCTCCACCGTACCCTTGCTACAGCGCCATACCTTTCCTTGTTCGGCCAATGTGTGTGCTGACAGTATTGCGCACCACGGTGTGGCCGAGGACTTTCCATTTGAGGTAATGTTTTGCTCAAACGAGCCACAACTGCAATACCAAGCGAGTAGTATATTAACTCCATCAACACAGGCACCCTTCAACTTCGCCCTGCACCCAGGATGCCATAATTGCAGCAGAACCATCATATCACAAGCTGATACACTTTCTCAGTTGCCAAGCACGCCTGCATTTCCTCTTGTCCAAAATTGTTGCTATCCTTTCTATACATCCCCTTGTTGCATCACACCACTAGAGCTACAAGCGAACTTGAATCAAGTTCTTCCTCTGGAGAACTGTTTTTCTACAGTTAATCCTCCTAGTTATATTACATCAGGGGCCAATATAATCGTCCCATCAACGTGTTTGCCAGAGATCATGCTTGTCTATGGTAGTGCACAACAGGAGCAGCAGGAGCGCAGCATTGATTTTGTGGGCAACACGGGACTCTCAGGATCAGCTCAAGATCAGAATTCCTCGTATAACAGCTGCTACAGTGTGTAGAAGTCTGGAGGAGGTAGCGATTACAATTAATTAAAACATCATTAGCAAAACATTAATTGATAAGCATTAATTAACTGTTACTCAGATTGTAGAGGTCGCCATCGCTCACAAGCAGGAGTTGCGCTCGTAGTTGTGAATCGTTGTTTATTAATTGTATCGATTGACGGTTACATTTATATAGAAGTAGAAGCACCCATTCATTTGCATCACTTCGTGATGGGCGTTCACACTCGTATAGTGGACACGCGCATTAATTCCAACACTCCCCCTTAATGCGAATGTCCGCATGAGGGTGAATGATGAAATGTGATGTGTATAGTGATGTATGCATTATGAATTCATGTGTAATGCTATATATCTTTACATCATGAGTCGATGATGATATAACTGCTTTGGTAATCGCAAGGCATTTGTTTTGTGATTATCTCGATATGCTTTTTGTCGAAGTTGATCTCCTTGACAACCTCAAGACACATGTTCCAATATGATGTTGAGACATTGTGCTTGGTAGTAACTGCAACATGTGTGTTTCGATATGATGTCGAAACACAAGTTCTTCCACTCTCAGACTTGCCATCCGTATTCTCCCCCTCAAGTCGAGTAGTGGAATTCCAAGTATTGCATTGGGTACATGTCAAAAGAGAAATTAATATATGAGTATGAGTTGAATTATCAAAATATATATGTGATATGATGTTATTTACAAGTGTGTATGTACAATTAAGTTTAATTTGTCATCGCTCAGAGGCTGATTCGTTTTCAGCTTGTCGAAGACCAATGTTTAATTTTGGCCTCATGGATGCTGTAGTCACTCCAATGGGCTCAATTGCCTCTTTGGGCATAGTTGTTTCCCTCTTGGGGATTCACAATTCTCTGTTTGGGTTGTTGTTTCATGCCACTTTGGGCGTTTAGGGTGGACGATTATATCACCCATAATTTGGTTTTAATATCATACCTCGTGGGTGTGGCCAACACTCCAACGGGTTGATGCCTCTTTGGGCTAACTTCTTCTTTGGTTGTTTGTTTTTTTTTGTTTTGGGTCTCATTTGTTTGCCCAGGTCTTATATTAGTGTCCATTGTAGGACGGACGTCTTTGGGTCCTTTTACGGGTCACTGCCCATTGGTAGGTCTTTGCCTGTTTGTGGGTCTTTGCCCATTTGTGTTGTTTATTTGTTTGTTTGTTTTAATCATTATTATTATTTGAAAAGTTTTTATCATTTTTGTATAAAATGTTATGTGTGCACGCAAATAGCCTGAAAGAGTAGGCATGTTTGCGCTCATGAATAGCCTGAATATTTAGGCATGTTCATGATGTGAGTAAATTATTAAATAAAATTATTTTTATTGCTTACAAATAAAATATTAACTTTTGTTAAAGTTTATTGTTATTATTGATTATAAAGCATTTTTTTTTAAATTTGAAATAATAATAATTATAATAATTAATGGAAATCTCGAAGAGCATGAGGCAATAGGTATAAAGCTATGAGGCAATCATAAAGCCACTTAAGGTCGGGGGATTTTGGGACTTGGGAGTGCCTCGTCAGTGCAAAGGCGATTGCATTAACAAATGGGACACCATAAAAGTGGACGATCTTGCTAGTAGGGGTTTCTGTGGAGTTTCTGTGTCCCTTATCGATGGGAGAGTTCGATATCGAGGGAGAGGGCAACGATGATGACAGTGAGAAGGCAAAGGAAAAAGGAAAAAAAAAAAATCTTCAGAACGTAGCAAGGTGGAGGTTGGTGGGAGAACGGCGTTGCTCGAAGGGATTGTTGGCGACCTTAATAAAAGCTTAACAGGCCTTATTTCAACGCCTATTAACATAGGAGTGCTGCGGTACATGTAAAAGAGCAAGTGACGTAAAAGAGCAGGTGAATTTCACAATGAAAGAGACTTGGCTTGCGAAGGTGGCAGAAGCGATGCAGGCCCACACAGGCTCTCCAGAAAAGCAGGCGATGATACCATGTAGAAGTCTGGAGGAGGTAGCGATTACAATTAATTAAAACATCATTAGCAAAACATTAATTGATAAGCATTAATTAACTGTTACTCAGATTGTAGAGGTCGCCATCGCTCACAAGCAGGAGTTGCGCTCGTAGTTGTGAATCGTTGTTTATTAATTGTATCGATTGACGGTTACATTTATATAGAAGTAGAAGCACCCATTCATTTGCATCACTTCGTGATGGGCGTTCACACTCGTATAGTGGACACGCGCATTAATTCCAACACAGTGCACCATGCAAACGCATTAAACCTAGCTCTCCGGCTGATAGTGGGTTTACAAGTGCTCATGTAGAAAAGCCTAGTACCAACTCCACTGGTTTTATTGAACAAATGTTTGCAAATATCATTGAAGCGCCACCCAAGAATTATTTTAGCGTAAGTACAGTTGGAGAAGGATTTGCAAGCATTGAAGAGTCAAGGAAGAATTCTACAGCTACATGGGCTGGACAATGGCATGCAGGTGCTATTGAAGAGAGCTCTAACCTAGGGTTGGAGCAAGGCCTAACAATAGTTATCAAAGGGTCAAGAAGACCACATGAAGCAATGAGCAGTAAAGCGCCTTATATCAAGAGCTCGAATGGCTTTTCTGAACAAGGGTTTGCAAATAATGGAGGCGCAGTGGGACAAGGCCTTGTCAGTATTGAAGAGACATTAAGGAGGAAAAGCTCTACAACAGGGTTTGGACAAAGGGATGAACTTAGTAATGAATTGTGCTCTAACCTAGGGTTTGCCATAGTTACTGAAGAGTCACGAAGACTAGGCTCTCATGAAGCAATTAGCAGTAAAGCGCAATGCAAGACAAATGAAGGATTAGGCCCTAATCCCAACTGGTTCAGCCCTGCTTACCCTAATCCTAATATTAACGCTGACTACCCTAGTCCTATTCCTACTTTTAATCTTAATCCTAGTTCAAGCCCTGGTCCTCGGCGGAGCAAGGTATCGGTGCATCCGCAAGGGGTTGCAGCGAGGAGGAGGCGGCACATGATCAGCAACAAGTTCAAGATTCTGCAAACGCTTGTGCCGGGGGGCAACAAGATGGACACAGCTTCGATGCTCAACGAAGCCGTAGAATATATCAAGTATCTCAGATGCCAGATTTCGCTTCACCAGATCTTGCAATTGAGCCACATGATTACCTCTCCCTACCGTAACCCATCAGATTATCGTAATCCTCTTGAAAGCCCATATGATTATGGTAATTTGTCATTACCCTAGCATACCATTGACCGCAGCCGTTTATCAGCTACTAGTGCTGCTGAATGCTCGCCAACTTATAGAAGCTTAATTTGGTCGGACATTTTACTGTATAATATTACTGCCGCTTGTCTCTCCTAATCAATGCAGTAATCAGCCTCTCATTTTCCTATGTTCTGTTTTGTTTTTCAGCTTGCAGTTAGACTCTCATGTTCATACTTTGACTTTATATTGCTTCAACATTGGATGCTTGTAATTTGTGAAAATTCCCCACGATCACTCGTCTCAGCCTATCGCCTACTAGCCATGTCTGGGCGTGAGACCGCAAGCAAACAGCCTATGGCCTAGCCATTCCAGGATAGGCCCCCTACCATCTCACCACTGCTGAAGCCTTCAGAGGGCATCAAAGCCCTTCAAACATTCTCTAGAGAAGGCCTCTTAGAATAGGGTTGCAAAAGACGGTCACTATTTTGAAAAATAAAGGGCATCAAAGTTCTTCAAACATTCTAGAGATCAAGGCCTCTTAGAATAGGGTTGCAAAAGAAGGTCACTATAAACTTATATATAAAGTTAAATTTTGGTGGTGAGTTGAATATTGGTGGTCAGGTTCGTTTATGGCCTTCAAATTGAAGGCTAAGGTAAGCCTTCAAATTGAAGCCCTACATCTCACATCAAAAGAGCTTGTAGATGGAAGAGTAAATTATGAACCGACTGTGTATTTAAAGGCAATGGTTATGCTACCATTCACAAGCTGGATTAAACCAGTTTGTACACCAACCGGTAGATTGGAGAAGCTTCTATTTCATGCTTCATCGCTTCTCCTCTTTTTGTAGAAGGGGTTGGTGTTGACGCATGTAGTCTAAGCTTACTCCAATCATGACTTTGGTTGCATACTTCCACCCTGTCAAATAATCTAGGACTCAAGCCTTAGACTATAGCCTTACACTGTGGTCTAGGAATTAGGTCCTAGACCATGTTGGTCTAGGACTTTGGGTCATAGTATGCCATACTCCTAAACTAAGGGAAAAGTCTATGATTTGGCCTTGCATTATGGTGTAGGAATTAGGTCCTAGAATAAGGACAAAGTTCTATGATTTGTGTCATATCCTAGACTCAGGTGCTATATTATACACTCCTACATGGAAACATATGCTAGTGTAAGACTTGAGTCCTAAACTAACTTTGCATTGGTACACAATATTACCGATAAATATTGATTCAACAAGCATGTCAACATGATGTCCAATAGATATTACATACATGAAACTTAGTATAAGTCTAAGACCATAGCTATCAACAATGACACTTAATGAATCATGAAATCAAATCAAATATACAAGTCCAATTGTGAGTCTATTATTATTTTACAAGTTTAAACTATTGGAAAATGATTACAAAGTATCTAAGGATTTTCATCAATAACATGTATCATCAACCCCAGTTCTTGTTCCTTGCGAATTTTTCATGAAGGCAAGGCATAGAAAATTATCCAATGTATCTCTAGATACTGCTTTCAATGGTACATTCTCTCGTACATGTAAAGGATCGATTATTAGATGTCTTCTAGTGGCTATTCTTGGTTTGGAATGGGTAAATTTTCCCACTCACGAATGTCTTCATTTTCTACACAAATTTTAAGAACTTCTCTAGTATCTCTTTCTCCTCCTCAAATGATGACACTAATTTAATGACTCTTTGCTTGAGACCAAGTCCTTGAATGGTTTCTTCTCCATTTATGAAAAAATCACATACATGTTCATGATCTTGGCTAATTATGAATTAACTACTCTTTTTTGGTATGTGTACTACCATATCCTTGGTCAATACACTCAAAATCTATAGATATGTCTTTGATTGAGAAAGCCCATGTATCCCTCGCTATCATTAAGAGAATTACCTTTATATAACAGGGTTGCCACAATGAAATCTTGGATTATATTGGGCAAAAAAATTTCTCTTTCATATTTGAAGTTAATGCACCCAATCTCAATTTCAACTTTACCACTAATGCTTTATAATGCATTTGTTAGGTTGCAAAGATGCTTTGGACTTGCAAAAGCTAGCAAGTAGAATTGTGAGGGTTCAATTATAATACTTAACAAATCCTGAATTAATTTCTCAAACCTTTAATGGAGGAAGATGACATGACACTATTCACAGCATCCAAAAAACTTTCCCCAATTGTAATGGTGGTACCCTCTAAATTATGTCCCACAATAAACACAGCCCATGGATACTCGATGGTGTCATGCCTGCCCCACAAGCTTTCGGTCATGTATCCATTGGAGGTAACCTGAAGTTACATCTGGAACTACCTCCCTTTATACACCATGTACATGTGAGCATTTTCTTTATCCAAGATCTATAGCTTGCAACTATCTAATTATATAGGTCCTTAGAAATATCATTATGGTCCACCCAAACCTGTCAGCATTTTTTAGTGTCATTGTTTGCTTTCTCCTTGAAAAAATCCATGATATCTTCTTGCAATTTCTTAGCTTGCTTAATATGAAATTCTCTCATGAGCCATATCTTGCATCTTTATATCTTTTGCCTCGTCTAACAACAATCTTTTATCTATTAAATCCCTTTGAATAGAATGGATAACATCATCACCTAAACCTTGTAGGCATCTGAACATGGTGGTCATGACATTCTTTAAACCTTTTGGCTTTTTTATTTCAATCTTATTCTGAGTTATATTCCCCAAATACCAGTCCTTTTAAACTACAAGAAAATCGCCAAAACTACACCTCACCTCATTTCTACCTAATTACAAGAAACACACGTGCATCAATAAATAGCTAGATTTGGAATTTCTCTCAACAAAATTGACATCACCAAAAGAATAACCATGTATAAAATAGAATGTATTTCAAAACAAAGGCCTTGCATTTTACTCTAGAGTGCCAAAAAGGGAACATCTTGAGACCTCAATCCCCATAAGATAAATCTTTCACTTTTTCCCTTAAGATCTTTACAGTTCTCTAGCATAGACGACCAAATTTTTGTAAAGTGAACCCCTAAACAAGGATTTCTTCATCTTCCAAATTAAGCTTATTTATCCGATGTCGACTACCACATGAGTTTCTCCCCTTTCTAATCCCTTTAAGCATCTCCAGATCATATCTTCTTTTGTCAATGCATCATCCCATGTTGCTATGTACCAATGAATTTTTATTGCATATATATGATTGTTCTGCTCATGAATTTTAGTGATTTTGCTAGCCAAAACATATAGTCATTCTCGTCCTTCATAGCAAGCATAGAAACCATGTTCCCCACAATGAGCTTATTTACATTTCCTTTTCTTCTTGCTAACATTGAGTTGACTTTCCTACACATACATAGGCCGCTCTTGTTTCTACATGAACTAATCATAATCATTCTTTTGACGTGGCTACAGAAGCACTTACATCATTTGCAAGGTTTGCTTCGCTACCAAAAACTTGATGTTCATGCCAAATAAATGGACCTGTCATCTAAAATGAATCATCTAAAATGAAACATTTTTTAGATCTTCAATGAGTGTTTCCTATTCTACAAAAGAACCTTGCCACCACTCTAACATTAGGCAAAATATGGACTCTCATTTTTTCCCCTTAAGGATTTCCGCACCTCCTCTCTCTAGAAAATGGGCTCATGGTGAAATGTTTACAAATCACATCAAAAGTTGGTGGAGATTGCACATTTGAAATCTACTCTTCGAGACCTTTCCAATGATATATAGCATGATGGGCAACTTTGCATATTCAAGAAGTCCCCAAATTGGTGATGACATGGCATGTAACCTTTCCAATGATATATAGCACAATGGGAAATTTTGCATATTGAAGAAGTCCCAAATTGCCCATCATGCTATATATCATTGGAAAGATCTCGAAGAATAGATTCCAAATGTCTAAACTTTGCTCACTTCTGCGTTGATTTGCAAAAAATTTACCATGAGCCCATTTTTCTCAAGAGAGGAGGTGTAAAAGTTAGAGTCCATATTTTGCCTAATGAGAGATTGTGAGGAAATACACATGTGGAGCTCTTTATTCTCTACCAAGCATTAAAGATAATCAATTGCACATTTCTTTTTTGAGCTTTAAGTGCCTCATTTGTTGAAGACAGAAGTGTATACCTTTCCCGGTGAACTGGATGCTCAGGGAGAAAGAGAAAGAACTTCAAACCCTCTTTTGGAAGCCAAGACTCTGAATTAGAATACTTCCTACACCATAACCTAGTTTCATTGTCTTTCTCCTCAATATTGAATTAATGTTGAAAGTTGTGAACATTAAGTTTCCCAAATGAAGAGAAGCTTGAGTCTCCCTTGGTTGCAAAATGTCTAATTTCATAAGTCTCTTTTGATAATTTCTTCCTTTGGTTGAGGAACATATGCTTCCTTGAGAACAAAGCAAATCGGTTGTTGAGGCACCCGCTTGTAGACGACCTTGCTCTTGAGACTAGTGCTGAGAGATCCTTCTTATCCACTCAACCATGCCAAAAACACACCCCGGTTCCTATATCCAAACCCAAACTCTTTGAATAGAAAAAGTGCTCTTCACATGTGCTCGGACACTCTTATTAGTGCCCAGTCACCCTAGGGTCTGTAACCGGTCTCTTGGCTCTCTTGAACCCTGCCCATGCCACCCTACCCATGCCATGCCCAGACGATCGAGCTCTCTAGGATCCCGATAATTATGATTTCATGACATTACTCCCCCCTTAAGAAGAATTTTTTGTCCTCAAAAAATAAATTTAGGAATCTCTTTTGAGTGTAACACTGTTGCGAGTAAAATAGGTAACTGACGAGGGTTACCTAAAAAGATTCCCTCCAAAAATATGTGAAATCTCAAAAATGGCTTTCAAACATAGTTTTTTGAAAATACATCTAGAATTCCATGTATAAATTTAAAAAATACATGAATTTTGCTATTTTTCTCAAAATTAAAAACACGTGTGACCTTCGTAGATTTATAAATTGTTGTTGTTTGTGACATAAAAATAAACTTGACTTGCAAAATGACACAGGAGTCTACATAACTTAAAAAATTATCAATATTTTTCAAATAAAAATTTATTTTATAAATTTCATGAATATAAGACACTTTTTTTAATGGATTTTCTAACAAATTCTACCACTATGTATAAATATGCACATTATTTGATAAGCACTCAAAAAATATTAGAATACATAATAATATAAGCTCCATAATTTATGAAAAAATTTACAAACATCCTTGAGTCTATCTCTAGACCCGAATAGTAAAGCCTTTAGTATATACTTACCTTTAGTATATACTGTGCTTACCTTTTCCCAAGTAAAACCTTCTTCTGGTCTATCCTTCCACTTGACTAAACACTCCTTTCATACAGAGTGTTGAATTCTTTTCTCTTGCAAATCCAATACTTTTTCTGGTTCTTGTGGTAAGGATGGGGGTTCAATAAGTTAACTACTAGGATCTCTTGACTGATGAGATTATCGTCATCACCCAACTTCTTTTTCACTCTACTGACAAGAAAAACTAGATGAACTTTAGAGCTTTCTAGTAAAGCTAACTTATAAGCAACACTACCTACTTTTTTAAGTATTGCAAATGGACCACAATACCTTGGAGATAGCTTTGGACTTCTCCTCATTTTCAAAGATTCGGAGTGTGCACAAACCTTTAAAAACACTTTATCACCTTCCTCAAAGATGATTTACCTACGATCTTTGTCGGCATAATGTTTAGCAAGGTCTTGTTCTCTCTTAACATTATCTTTTGCAATTTTCATCATCTCTTGGATCCTGAAGAAAATCTTTAACTTTTTGTATCTTTTCTTTCTCAAGTCCAACGGCCACTAGAGCTCGGGGTTGAAAACCATACATCAACATAAATGGACTAAATCTCATGGTTGAATTTTTGGCACTATTATAAGCAAATTCCAATATGGGTAAATATTCTTCCCAATTGGTTTGCTTTTTACTTACATATGCTCGTAGCATGTCTTCGAAGACTTGGTTGACTCTCTCGGTTTGACCACCGCTTTGAGGATGATCAATCGTACTCATATTTAGCATGGTGTCCACCAATATCTTGAACACAACATGCCAAAAATGGTTATTAAACTTTTTATCTCTATCACTAACTATAGCGGTAGGTAAGCCATATAGTTGACACATATTTTCAATGAATAGCCTTGCTAACTCAGGGTCATTGTCATTTTTATCAGAATAAACCGACACATTTTTGTCACCTATCTACGACCACCCAAACCAAATCGTGGCCTCTGTTCGTTTTAGGTAATCGAACTATAAAGTCCATTGGGATACTCTCCCACTTGCCATTTGGGATCTCTAGTGGACTTAGTAAACCACCTACCTTTAGGTGTTCTGCTTTCTTGACCTGGCACTTTTGGCAACTTAAGACATAGTCTTGGACGTCCTTACTTAAGCCAGACCAATAAAATTTTCTCTTAACTAGTGCATGTGTTCCGTATTCCAAGATGACTAGCACTCGGACTATCATGACATTCATATAAAATTTGGCACCTAATGTCTAGGTTTGAAGGTATACATACTGTACCTTTGTAAAGTAAGTAATAATTATCGATGGAAAAGTTCTTCCAATGATTTCTTTCATCACTTGTAAGTGATTTGTCTCCTTGAGACATCGCTCGAGACTTACCGCTAGTGGAAGTGTTTGTCTCGTGATGATGAATGGGGCTATCTTTATTTATAGTCAAGGGATCCCTCTTCTCTATGACACCCCACACATGGGCATAATGTGGATCATCAACGCACTTCCCCTTATTCCAAAAAAACACTCTTAATTTGAGTAAAACTCAACTCGTTAACCATGGGCATGCAACTTAAATGAATCGGCTACCACATTATAACGTCCTTTTCTATATCTCAGTTGAAAGTCAAACTCTTGGAGAGCAACTTTGCCCATTGAGCTTTGTATCCTTTCAACTTTTTGTAACTAGATAGGCATTTAATACTCTCATGATCAAAGACTATCTCAAATCTGGCACCATATAAATAATGCCTCCACTTCTTTAAGGTATGAATTATAGAATATATCTCCCTTTCATAAGCTGAATAATTTTTTTGTGCTCTGTCCAACTTTCTACTTTCAAATGCAGTAGGTTTCCCTCCTTGTAAGAGGTTTTCTCCTACTGCATCATTACTAGAATCCGTCTCTACCATAAAGGGTTGATTCAGATCGACAACTTGGAGAATGAAAGCTGTAGCTATAGCTACCTTAAATTTTTCAAAATTTCTTTGCTACTAGGAATCCCCCCAAACAAAGGTATTTCGTGTCCTTTAAGCTAATCCGTTGTTGGAACAACTATCTTAGCATAATCTCAAACAAATTTTCGATAGAATCCAGACAAACCAATAAAATTTTGTAATTCTTCTAAGTTTGTGGGATGTGGCCATTTCAATATAGCTTCAACTTTCATTGGATCCATACGAATGCCATCTTCCAAGATTATGTGGCCTAAGTATTGAATTTCTTTGACGAAGAATACACATTTACTCTCTTTGGTATAAAGTGAATGCTTCCTAAGTAACTGAAATACTTGCTCGTAGTGTTTGAGATGTTCTTTCTTGGTACGACTATAGATCAAGATATCGTCTAGGTTAACCACGATAAATTTTCCTAAATAAGGTTTCAAGACACTATCCATGAGTGTCATGAATGTGGCCAGAGCATTCGTCAAAAGGGCATGAACAAAAACTCATAGTGATCAAACTTAGTTCAAAAAGCAGTCTTTTGGACATCCACTTCCCAAATTCTCACTTGATGATATCCAAATCGTAAATCGATTTTTGTAAAGTACTTTTTCCCTTGGATTTGATCACAAAGAACTCATCTATTTGTGGAAAATGGTACTTATTCTTAATCGTGATTTGATTCAGACCAGGATAGTCTACACATAATCGCATAGACCCATCTTTTTTCTTCACCAAGAGAATTGGTGAAGCCCAAGGCAAAGTGCTTGGTCGAATGAATCCACTTTTAAGGTAATCCTTTAACTTTCATTATACTTCTTGTGCTTCGTTAAAACTAAGCCTATAAGGAGGCTTACTTACTGGCTTTGAGCTCGGTATCACTTCGATTGGATGTTCAACATCGCAGATAGGAGGTAATCCTTCCGATAATTCATTTGGAAACAAATCTTTAAATTTTTGTAACAATTGCTTTAAGGATTCATTAACTTTTTAATTTTTAACATGCTTTGATTGAAAAGAAGTCATGTAAACACTATGCTCACTCAAACCACTTATGTTTTCACATGCGGAAAAATAAATGACATCATCAAGACTCAAGTAGCACAAAAAGATGTTTTCTACTTCATTAGCTTATACAAGGCGATTGAGTTACATAGAGCATATAAGATGTGAGGAGGATACATCATGTGCACCTTGCAAGCACACTTGCTTACCATCTACTTCAAACTCAAAAGAATTATGCAAATAACTTCTACAAAAAGATGGACCAATGTGATATAACCACTCTCGACCTAGAATAACATCCGCTCGAGTGATATGCATAGCTTGAAAATCCAAATGCATCTCATGACCTTGAATGACTAATGGAACATCACAAACCACTATATCTGAGACATCTTTATCATAGCCATTAATCAGAGAAACCACATACTTATGATCACTTGGACTTTGCGAAAACTTTAATTTCTTTAGTAAAGTATAGTTCAAGAATTTGTGTGTGGCAATATCATCAATGATAACTCGTACCTTGTGACTCTTAACGTGACCATGCATTCAAACCAACTCATGTGGTCCAAATGTTGGCATCCACATCAATGACGTGACACAACATGCATGAGTAGAATCTAAATGATAAACTTGAACCTCTTTAAACTTATGAGTAGAATCTAAATGATAAACTTGAACCTCTTTAAACTTATGAGTAGAATCTAAATGATAAACTTCAACCTCTTTAAACTTATGAGAAGTCTCTAAAGGGAGCACTTGAATAGTGTGCACTTTCTTTTATCTACTTTGATCACACTGATTTTTCTCATTTTCTTTTATCTTGGGACACTAAAGTTTACTATGACCCTTTTCCATGCAGTGAAAACATAAATTTTCTTTTTTAGCTCTTTCAAAGTCTTCATGCTTCGAACAAGAATTTGGTCCTTTAGTCTTCTTGGATTGGTCATTCTTTTGGTTAGGTCCCTTTCTTTTATTTTGACCCAACACTATCAAGTAGAAGAGGTTATGTAATTGGTTTCATCAATTTTACATCAGTTATCTGAACATTACATAAATTTAACCCCAATTCTATGAATCTCTACTAATCCTTCATTAAGCAATGATTAACTTGGCTAACTCTCGCAATTCACGGTTCAATCTTGACATTAGGAACCTGCTACAGCTCCAAGGTTAGCCTGCTAATTCAACTATTTAAGTTTAACATGATGAAAGAAGACTCTCTTACTGCACATCTTAACCATGTGAAGAGTCTCACAACTCAACTTGAAAGTATTAAAATGAATAGTGATGAAGATATTTGCATTGCTTAGTTGCTTAAAACTCTACCACAAGAAGCATTAGGGGAAATATGGACTACCAAAAGGGCCCTTTAGGATTGATTTTAATGGCATTTTAATCAAGTTTGGACCAATGGGAGGGGGGGGAGTCCATATTCTATCCACTAGCTTTAGGACCTAAAGTAGAGGTATTTATTGATATACTTTAGGCTTGTCCCCCTAGTATTCCCAATCACATCACCTTTTTTATCTAGTAGCCCCATTAGTGTCGCCACCTCCCTTGGCCCCACTAGACGTGCATGGCCAAGCCTAAAAATTGAAATTTATTTTTTCCCTCCAAAAATGTGATTTTATCCCCAAAAAAGTGCTTCCATATTATTGTATATTGAAAAAAGGATTCTCCAAGCTTCCTAGCCCCTGTCTATGCTCTTAAACTAATTACACATGTAAACCATTAGTCCTAGAGATCTCTAATCTTGCTTGCAACCTTCTAATCTCTTTCTAATCTTTGTTGTAAGCTTGTAATCTCTGTTCAATCCTCTTGTATGTCTTTAATCTCTCTGTAATCTTACACCAAGTTTCAATTTTCTCTCCAAAAATGTGATTTTATCCCCAAAAAAGTGCTTCCATATTATTCTATATTGAAAAAAGGATTCTCCAAGCTTCCTAGCCCCTGTCTATGCTCTTAAACTAATTACACATGTAAACCATTAGTCCTAGAGATCTCTAATCTTGCTTGCAACCTTCTAATCTCTTTCTAATCTTTGTTGTAAGCTTGTAATCTCTGTTCAATCCTCTTGTAAGTCTTTAATCTCTCTGTAATCTTACACCAAGTTTCAAACCCTCTTGTAAGCTTCCATATTTCTACTAATCTTGTTATAACCTCTCTAATCCCGCTCTAATCTTGTCTATGGCCTTCTAATCTATTTCTAATCTTTGTTGTGAGCTTGTAATCTCTCTCCAATCCTCTTGTGTGTCTTTAATCTCTCCTTAATCTTGTAGCAAGTTTCTAACTCTCTTGCAAGCTTCCATATCTCTACTAATCTTGCTATAACCTCTTTAATCCCTCTCTAACCACTTGTAAATCTTGTTGCAGAGTTTAATGGATCTCTAAGCTCTTGCCTATTCCTCTAGCAGCCGTCTAACCTCCCTATTCCTCCTCTAATCCCACTTAAGTCACTTTATCCTCTTGTAAGCAAGTTCTCATCCATGGAAACATCGAATAGGAGACCTAGTGATTTCATCTCTGAGTATGTTCTTAACAACTCTAAGAATCAGCAAGGTATGTGGGTTGGAGAGAGTTCAGGGCTAATGATTGGTTTTACTTATAGCCAAGCTTAAGAGGGCCACACAGAGTCAAATCTTGTGGTTTTTTGGAACATCATTGGAAGGGAAGATTGCTAGCTTTCAAGAAAACTCGAAATGAAGGCATGGTGGTAGTGGTTCAACATGTCTACATGGCTTCAGACATTCATCTTCCTCCTGAAATGACAAAAACCAAGTTTCCTTGTAATTTTAAGTATTTTGTTATAATGTGGTTCTACTCAAATCATTTTGTTATACCCTTGTTGTTCACTTCTTTTTTTTGGTGGTTTTGTGTATGCAGACATATTTCCTCAAGTCATATAGAGGAACAACCATTGAAGATCATAAAAGGAACCTTCAATGCTTTCCATTCCACCATAGGTGAGGTTTTATTTCCCAACAAGAACCCTAGGACACTTCTTGGCAGTAGAATATCCTTTTTCATACACTCTTACACAGTTCCCTCTAGGCCTAAAGACTATGGAAGACTTGAAAAGCTTCCATTTCCCTCATTATGTAGTATGGAGTGGTCAATCGCAGACAAATGGAGTGTATATGCCTTTAAAAAAAAGATGATTAGTGATATCCAATCCTCGTTAGAGTTTACAAAGCCCTCTCAATCAATATGTCTTAATTGGTATGCTCCCATTCATCTTTTTGTGCACGTGTTTTGTAGGCTCTTGCCACAAGCCACTCTAGCAATGTTTATTTGCAAGAAATTGCAATCTAAGCAGATAAATGGTTTATTTGGAAATGCATGGGATATAGTGGAAGGGGTGCATAAGGGAGATATATATTCTTGCATAATTTTGATTTAGAGTATCACACTTTGATACTTGAAAGCACGCTCAAATTTATACATCCGATTTCACTAGGAGCGGTGGATGAAGAAAAAGGGGGAGTGGATACCATTGCAGTCATGTGAGGGTGTTGATTCACCCATAGAACTACCAGTCAAACTACCCAATGGCACCATTGACCTTGTCAACGCTAGCAAAGAATGGAGCTAAGTGTAGTAGACATTTGAGAACACCTACCAATCATGGGATTTGAGGAAGTACAAGATGCAAGCTTCAAGCTTCAAGATAGAACATCGAAAGGTATTAGCTTTTTCCTCATTGATTTTTGAATTGATTTTTATTAACCATCCATGCTCTCATGATATTTATTTATATGTGTTTGTGTAGATTGGGAGACATATGAAGAATTCTTTCATGGTTCGTGATTCTTGGAGGGACGGAGGTGTGGAATTGCAATTAGGAGTGTAATTGGATAATGCCAATGTAATTATTTTTCGTTGTAGTCCAACTTTTCCCTTTTTGGTCGATAATGTAATGAATGGCACATACTATTTGGATCAAGCTTGAATAATCTCGCAACAATAAGTTCAATTTGGATAAGTTTGTACAAACTTATTATTTGGATACGTTTGATTAAATATATTACTTGGATTAAGTATTATAATTAAAACAACTACGTTTAATAAAGTATTTTGGGTGGTTCGCCCTTTTTTGTTAAGTGTGAAATTGTCCATTTCAAACCTTGATTTTACTATAAATAGGGAACCTCCCTCATTTTTGTCATTTCTAACCCTAGCACTCGCGCGCACTTTGCTAGCATATATTCCCTACAGTTTGGATTGCACTCTCATCACAATCCTAATGGATTGCACTCTCCCTCATTTTTGTCATTTCTAACCCTAGCACTCGCGCCTAGAATATATTCCCTGTAGCTTGGATTGCTCTCTCATCTCACGATCCTAATGGATCATTCCATGGTGTATGAGAACTTTCATGCATTCCTAGAGAGGACTAAGTGGGGTGGCCAGCAAGAGCTATTTCACATTTTCTCTTGCACCACTGTGTTCGAAGCAACTATCCTCCTCACTGAACATAACTACAAGGAGACCTTGGAGTACATGGAACCATACATAAACCCCTTTTCTGTGATAATCCCCGACAGTAACACTCTCTGGGTCCCTTGCGACCTTCTACGCTACATCAACAAAACCAATACAAACTATCCTAAGAGATTGCATAGGTACCAACAAGCTAAACAAGAAGATGGGAACTTCAAGCTACTGAACAAGAAGATGGGAACTTCAAGGTGCTGTCCACTCAGAAAATGGCTGCCCTTGGTAAGGGAAACATCGGCACCAACTTTTGTCATGGATCTCAACATTCATTATCATGTTGAATGAACAAGACTCCGATGATGAGGTTGAGGTCGGTGACATTGTCGTGGGGCCAATTTAGTTAAAGGGCAAGGAGGTATATCCAAAGCCCGAGCTCCTTGATCAAGTGGTGGAACAAGCTCTAGCCTTGGTTCTTCTTCAACAACATGAAAAGGCAAAAACAACTGAACGTACCACCTCATGGCCCAGTGGAGAAGGGTCATCAACAATGTGGCGGTTGTGGATTCACCCACACAAATGAGGCCGATGAGATAGGGGCAGCACCAGATATGCCTGAGTTAGCACTAAGTATGCTTAGCTCCATATTGGTAGATGGAAAGGAGTTTCTCTTCTTGAAGGACTTAGAAAAAATGTTTAAAGTAAATCAAGATGAGTGCTTGTCTCTCCTTCCCATTGGGCGAGATTGTCCACTAGACAATAGATCCTCTCAATACATGACTGTTAAAAACCCTAAGATCTCTCTAGATAATTGTTATGCATAAACATGCATAAATCAGGCATAAACTCAACCACCCAACCACCCCCGAGCCCAAGGGATGCACACATGAATAATAATGAAATACATCATACCTCTACCTTGATGTCCCATACCATCAAGAGGTATAACTCCAATCCGATAGCATGTAGCTATAGTGTGAAATGGTAGATGAGTAGATATGAACCTCTACACAAGAGAGCATAACATAGCCTTGGCCTCATAAGCCCAAGCCTCCAAGCCTCCCTTGAGTGTGCCCCATGCCCCTATTATATAGGAGGGCCCTCAAGTGACTCTTGACTCTCCGTTTCCTATGTGTGACCCTTGGATGCCTGACCCTAACCTTAACCCTTAAGGTTAGTCCTAACCCATGCTCCACTAGAGCTTGTTCCCATGCTCCCATGCTCACAAGCCTAATGTGGGTTAGCCTCCTAGTATATACACACATAATGTGCATATAACATAGCACATATAATGTACATATAACATACTATTGTGAGAATTAAAAGTTGTATCCAAATCCTGAATTGCTCAATCCAAAAGCATTCTAAATTGTCAACAGTGAAATCATGGATATCTAAAATCGTGAATCATCTGAATCACAAAGTGTGGATCATGCCACATGGAAGCATCATGAAATAATTCATGTATGAATCGTGGACCGTGAATCAATGCAAACTTGAATCGTTTATGTCAACATTTAATTGGTACCCTAAATTGTGAAGAGTGAATGGACATCTGAAATCATAAATTGTTTGATGCATGAATCGTGTATTGTAGATTGTGAACCATGGATTGTGGGTCCTGTATGAATATTGACCTATTCTATTATAATTTATCAAGTGTATGGTTTTAATATATCTAGTGTGGTTTTATATTTAATGAGAAAGCGCCTTGGTGACCTTGACTTGGTATTATATCATTGTGTCAATAAGATAGTCCATTTCTCTTGTGGTCGCTTGATTTTTATGTCTTGCTTGTTTTTTGTTTCTCAATGTTTCGACTACCTTGGACTTGAGGCTACACTTAAGTCCTAGTGGGCTTTACAAATAAGTCTAGGATTTGACTCCTAGCCTTTATTGAGCTTTACACTGTTGAGCCTTGTACACAAGTCCTAGACTTAGTGAGCCTTACACTTAACTCTCGAGCCCTGGACACAAGTCTAGTCTAGGAATCTGTCCCTTGCACACATTTCTAGGACTCTTGCTGCTGAGCCTTGCACTTAAGTGTAGGACTGAATTCTCTTTAGCCTAAGACTCAAGTCCTAGACTTGAGCTAAGTAAGCCTAGACTTTTCCCTTTGCATAATAGTCTAAGACTAAAGCCCTAGACGTGAGTCTTAGTCACAAGTCTAGGACTTCAGTGTAGGACTCAATTCTCTTTAGTCTAAGAATCAAGGCCTAGACTTGAGTTGGGTAAACCTAGACTTTTCCCTTTCCATAATAGTCTAAGACTCAAGCCCTAGACTTGAGCCTACCATCAGTTTAAGAGCATAGAAAGGGGCTAGGAAGCTTGGAGAATCCTTTTTTCAATATAGAATAATATGGAAGCACTTTTTTGGGGATAAAAATCACATTTTTGGAGGGAAAAAATAAATTTCAATTTTTAGGGTTACTTTTTGGCCATGCAGGTCTAGTGGGGCCAAGGGAGGTGGTGACACTAATGGGGCTACTAGATAAAAAAGGTGATGTGATTGGGAATACTAGGGGGACAAGCCTAAAGTATATCAATAAATACCCCTACTTTAGGTCCTAAAGCTAGTGGATAGAATATGGACTCCCCCCCTCCCATTGGTCCAAACTTGATTAAAATGCCATTAAAATTAATCCTAAAGGGCCCTTTTGGTAGTCCATATTTCCCCTAATGCTTCTTGTGGTAGAGTTTTAAGCAACTAAGCAATGCAAGCTATTCATTTTAATACTTTCAAGTTGAGTTGTGAGACTCTTCGCATGGTTAAGATGTGCAGTAGGAGAGTCTTCTTTCATCATGTTAAACTTAAAGAGTTGAATTAGCAGGCTAACCTTGGAGCTCTTGGCTTGCAATCCAAAGAAGTTTTCCAACTCTTCCCAAGATTTAAAGGATGTATCCATTCAATCGATCTCATGAATGAATTGATCATCGAGACCCAATTTAAGCTATTTTAAGGCAAGAGCTTTCTCATCTTTGGACACCCATGTGGCTTAAACTTTCGTGGTTGGAGGTTTCTTTTCCTTCTCACATGCTATGTTTCACAAACCCTTCGTCTCGTAAGAGTGAACTTTAACTTAGTTTGCTAATATGAAATGAGGCCTTTCAATTTATCTATTTTAGTGGGGGGGGGTTAGCCTTGTGCAAATGTGACACTACAACACAATGCTGCCATACACGCGTTTCATACACGCGATAAATTACGAACGCGTGTATGGTCGCGCCTGTATTTGAATAGAATCGAGCGCGTGTATTTTTGCATTTAAGTTCGCGTGTATGTTTGCATTTATCAACGCGTGTATAAACGCGTTTATATACACGCAATAATACACGCATCTATACACGGTAATATTCACGGATTAATACTCGCTATTATACACGGATAAATACACGCTACTATACACGGATTAATACTCGCAATTATACACGGATAAATACACGCTGCTATACACGGATTAATACACGCATGGCAGAGAAAAATTGAAGAAAAACTGAATTTCTTTACAAAATTAAAAACTATTTTCCTTAAACCATCTCATAGTACATTACAGTATACATCATTACACAATCCCACTACATGCATTTACAACAATGAAATATATTCAAAAATAAATCATGCATATGAGATGATAGAAATGTCATCAATTTAGAACATACAGTGAAGGATTGGTTAGGGTTCGATCTCATCTTCAATAAGATCCATCCTTGCCAAACAGGGATTTCATTAACGTCTTCACAATTTCGTGATCACGTTAACAAAACCTGTTGTTAACATAAAAATTCTTGTGATCACAATGTATATTCACGGGCATTTTTTATGACCTGCAAAAACCTTCTCTGCCAGTAATCCCGCCGAGAAAACCCATTTTCCCGGCGGACAAATTAAAAAAATAAATAAAATTAAAAAAATTAGAAAAATTAGAAAAATTAAAAAAATAAAAAAAGTCATGTTCACAGTCATTCTTACCATTTTTGGGCTTTCTGGACTCATTTATGATGTCAAAAGTTCAAAATTCTTGGCACAAAAAAAGTTTTGTATAATTTGCTGGTCTTAAGTTCAATTGACACACCAATTAAATCTAACTATACTTACATCAATTGACTCAATTGTCCATGACATCATTGCACTCAATTGAGCCCAATTGGACTCAATTACACTTGATTTACACTCAATTGATATTAATTGGGTGTCAATTGATGTCAATTGTGCCTAATTCGACGCAATTGAGCCCAATTTACACCCAATTTGCATAAATTGGGTGTAAACTAAGTATCAATTGAGTCGAATTGGACTCAATTGATAATAATTGGATGTTAATTGATATTAATTAAGCCCAATTGACTTCAATTGGGTGTTAATTTATTACAATTAATGTCAATTAAGCTCAATTGAGCTCAGTTGACATCAATTGGGTGTCAATTGATATCAATTAAGCTCAATTGAGCTCAGTTGACATCAATTCGGTGTCAATTGATATCAATTGAGCTCAATTGGGCTCAATTGCACTCAATTGTGTGATCGATTGTGTGTCAATTGATGTCAATTGAGCCTAATATGATACAATTGAGCTCAATTCACGCCCAATTGGATGTAAATTGAGTGTCAATTGAGCCAAATTAGACTCAATTGATAGCAATTGGGTGTTAATTGATATCAATTAATATCTAATTAACACAATTGAAGTCAATTAAGTTTAATTGACTTCAATTAGATAATTTGGGTGTCAATTGAGCTCAATTGGACGTAAATGACATCAATTGGGGGTCAATTAACATCAATTGAACCTTATTGACATCAATTGGGTGCCAATTAACATCAATTGGACTCAATTGACATCAGTTGGGTTTCAATTGAGCCAAATTGGATGCAACTGACATCAATTGGGTGTCAATTGATTACAACTGAGCTGAATTGGGCTCAATTGCACTCAATTGATATTAATTGGGTGTCAGTTAAACCTAATTCCATGCAATTGAGCTCAATTGACATCAATTCACATCAATTGATATTAATTGGGTGTCAATTGATGTCAATTGAGCCTAATTCGATGCAATTGAGCTCAATTCACATCAGTTCACATCAATTGGGTGTCAATTGATGTCAATTGAGTAAAATTGAGTCTAATTGGGTGTCAATTGAGTCAAATTGAGTATAATTGGGTGTCAATTAATATCAATTGAGCCAAATTGAGTCTAATTGAGTTCAATTAGATTTAATTAAGTCAAATTGAGTCTAATTGGGTGTCAATTGATGTCAATTGAGTCAAATTGAGTCTAATTGGGTGTCAATGGAGCCTAATTGACATCAATTAGGTGTCAATTGATGTCAATTGAGCCCAATTGAAGCTAATTATGTATCAATTGACACACAATTTGGGCTCAATTGACATCAATTGGATTCAATTGACACACAATTGATGTCACATGGGCTCAATTGACATCAATTAACACCTAATTGATGTCAATTAATATCAATTAGGTGTCAATTGATTATAATTGATGCTAAATTGAATGAATTGAGTCCAATTGATATCAATTAAGTCTAATTGGATATTAATTGATCAATTAGGCTCAATTGATATCAATTGACACCCAATTGGACTCAATTGACATCAATTGGACTCAAAAGGGTGTTAACTGATGTTAATTGAGCCCAATTGATATCAATTGGGTTAATTGAGCTCAATTGGATACAATTAACAATAATTGGGTATGAATTGAACTCAATTGACATCAATTAGGTGTCAATTGAGCCTAATTGCATCTAATTGAACTCAATTGACATCAATTGGGTAAATTGCATCCAATTTAATTCAATTGACATCAATTAAGCCTAATTGCATCCAATTTAACCCAATTGGACTCAATTGAATCCAATTGGACTCAATTGACATCAGTTAGGTGTCAATTGAGCTTAATTGAATCTATTTGGACTTAATTGACATCAATTGGGTGTCAATTAAACCCAATTGGAGTCAATTGATATCAATTGGATGTTTATTGATATTAATTGAGTTTAATTGACATCAATTGGGTGTTTATTGATGTCAATCGAGTCCAATTAGATGCAACTGAACTCAATTGGGTGTGAATTAGACTCAATTAATATCAATTGGCCTCAATTGATATCAATTAGGTGTGAATTGATGTCAATTGAGCCCAATTCGATGCAATTGATATCACTTGGGTGTCAATTAGACTCAATTGGCACCCAATTGATGTCAATTGAGTCCAAGTGGATGTCAATTGATATCAATTGAGCCCAATTGATCAATTGATACCCAATTAGACTTAATTGATATCAATTTGACTCAATTAGGTGTTAATTGATATCAATTAGACTCAATTGGATGCTAATTGATATTAATTAAGCTCAATTAGACTCAATTGACATCAATTAGGTGTTAATTGAGTGTAATTGATGTCCATTAAGCCCAATTTGGCTTAATTGACATCAATTGGATATCAATTAACTATAATTGATGTCAATTGAGCTCAATTGACATCAATTGGGTGTTAATTAATGTCAATCGAGTCTAATTAATATCAATTAAGTATCAATTAAGCCAAATTGATATCAATTGGGTGTCAATTGAGCCCAATTCACATCAATTGGGTGTAAATTGAACCTAATTGGACTCAATTAACATCAATTAGGTGTGAATTGATGTCAATTGACCCCACTTGGATGCAATTGATATCAATTTGGTGTCAATTGGACTCAATTGGCACCCAATTGATGTCAATTGAGTCCACTTGGATGTCAATTAATATCAATTGAGCCCAATTGATCAATTGACACCCAATTAGACTTAATTGATATCAATTTGACTCAATTGGATATTAATTGATATCAATTGAACTCAATTGGATGTTAATTGATGTTAATTGAGTCTCAATTGACATCAATTGGGTACCAATTGAGTGCAATTGATATCAATTAAGCCCAATTTAGCTCAATTAACATCAATTGGGTGTCAATTAACTACGATTGATGTCAATTGAGCTGAATTGACATCAATTGGGTGTTAATTGATGTTAATTGAGTTTAATTGACATCAATTGGGTTTTAATTGATGTCACTTGAGTCCAATTAGATGTAATTAGACTCAATTGGGTTTGAATTAGACTCAATTGATATCAATTGGGCTGAGTTAATTGGGTGTCAATTGAGCCCAATTGACATCAATTGGGTGTGAATTGAACGTGATTAGACTCAATTGACATTAATTAGGTGTGAATTGATGTCAATTGAGCCCAATTGGATGCAATGGATATCAATTGGGTGTCACTTGGACTCAATTGGCACCCAATTGATGTCAATTGAGTCCAATTGGATGTCAATTGGTACCAATTGAGCCCAATTGATCAATTGACATCCAATTAGACTTAATTGATATCAATTTGACTCAATTAGGTATTAATTGATATCAATTAGACTTAATTAGATATTAATTGATGTTAATTGAGTCTAATCAGACTCAATTGATATCAATTGGGTGCTAATTGAGTGTAATTAATATCAATTAAGCTCAATTCGACTCAATTGGCATCAATTGGGTGTCAATTGACTACGATTGATGTCAATTGAGCTCAATTGACATCAATTGGGTGTTAATTGATGTCAATTGAGTCCAATTAACATCAATTGGATGTCAATTGAGCCCAATTGACATCAATTGGGTGTGAATTGAACCGGATTGGACTCAATTGACATCAATTAGGTGTGAATTGATGTCAATTAAGCCCAATTGGATGCAATTGATATCAATTGGGTATCACTTGGACTCAATTGGCACCCAATTGATGTCAATTGAGTCCAATTAGATGTCAATTGATATCAGTTGAGTCGAATTGATTAATTGACACCTAATTATACTTAATTGATATCAATTTGACTCAATTGGGTATTAGTTGATGTCAATTGGACTCAATTGGGTGTTAATTGATGTTAATTGAGGACTCAATTGATATCAATTGGGTACCAATTGAGTGCAATTGGTGTCAATTCGGCTCAATTGGCATCAATTGGATATCAATTGACTAGGATTGATGTCAATTGAGCTCAATTGACATCAATTGGGTGTTAATCAATGTCAATTGAGTCCAATTAAGCCCAGTTGTGTCCAATTGGGTGTCAATTGATTGAATCCAATTAAGTCCAATTAAGCCCAATTGAGTCCAATGGGGTGTCAATTGATGTCAATTGAGCCCAATCGATCAATTGACACCCAATTAGACTTAATTGATACTAATTGGACTCAATTGGATATTAATTGATGTCAATTAGACTCAATTGGAAGTATAATAAGATCTAATTGATGGTAATCGAGCTTAAGGTGATAAATTTAGAGATAACTTTTTTTGTACAAAGAATTTTAAACTTTTGACATCATAAATGAGTCCAGAAGGCCCAAAAATGGTAGGAATGACTGTGAACATGAATAGATTTTGACCATTTTTTTAAACTTTTTTTCTCGCCGGGAAAATGGATTTTCCCGGCGGGCCCGCCAAGAAAACAAAAAGCCCGGCGGGCTTCGGCAGGTTACCAGGTCACTGGTAACCTGCTATTTTGAGAACATGTGAACATGTGAACATGTGAATAACATGTTCACAAGTGTTATTAACAAAAAAAAATCTTGTGATCACGTGAATATAAAATCCCTGTTGCCAAACGATCAACATCAATATCCATTTGATCAATTGGTAAGGCTACGATTAAATTTATTCCACTATCGATATTCTGTACTCCATTGATAATGGTATCGATGTCCTGATCATCCTCATCAACATCACCATCATCCTCAATGGTAGGGTCATTCTCATGATCATGAGAAATGGCATGCTCATCCTCATTATCATGATCATCTCTTATTTCTTGATCATCGATCACAACATCTTCAATGGCATGTTCGACATCATCTTCATTACGGCTTGTTACATCCTCCATATGCTCCATATCAGTGAATGTATTATACATCACTTTGGAACGTGGTGCAATAGGGATGACGTACCACCATTTGATGTCATGCACCATTGGTAGATAGATAACCTACTCAAATACACACAGTACAGTAATTAATTAGCATATCAAAAGTCAAGGGGTACGCGAGCTTAGATATATATGTACATGAAACACATTAGTAAAAAAATGCATACCTGCTCACATTGTTGTGGCAATACGAGCCTATCTTTCTTTGTTTGCCAGAACTTTGTAGAGTCAATAGTTACATATCCACTTGCATGGCGTTTTATCGTTGCATCAGGCCCTTTTTCCACCACGTTCATTTGCCATTTGACATCCAAAACATACACAAAGAAGCGACGAAAGTCAAGCCTAAATATGTCTTGGATTATGCCACAATAATCATCCATTTTTCCATTAGCTCCCTCAAAGCTACTAATGACACCGCAATCTTGTGTATTTCTCTTTTCATCAATTCTTTGTGTTCGAAAATGCTTGCCTTCACACCATATAGCATTGAACATAGTGCACTGGACCAAAATAGAAGCAATATTTGTGTAAGCAATGTGAATAAATATTAAAAGCAAATCACTTACAACTAATGCAAAACATTAGTTCTATGTACCTTTGACATGCATCCTCGTGCATACTCCCATTCTTCCGCCGTGATATGCAGCCCCTCGTCGCTCTCTACTCTCTCCATTTCCTCATGCAACCAATCAACATGGATATCATTCGGAAGTGTTGCTAGATGCTTAGGGTACGCCTTCCGAGAGCCATGTTGCCTCCGAAAGAGAGCTCTTTCTGCTTGCCTTTTTGTCTTTGCATCCTCATATCTTGTAACCCATCTGCTCATCACATCACTATTAAGGATACAAGTGAAATTGAGATCATCAATCAATGTTTTGTCAATTACTTTACTCTGTCCTTTTCCTTGAGGCACAATAGAGGTCATCCTCAAGTCCTCTTCATTGCTCCATAGTCGTGGCAAAGAGCTGTCCACCTGACCAAGAAATTTTGAAATATATACAAGAGACTCTTGTATCAACCAACCCTCGGCCATGCTTCCTTCAGGCCTTGCACTTTGCCTCACAAAGTCTTTTAAGGTCTTCATGAAGCGCTCTAGGAAGAACATCCAGCGTGCATGCACAGTACCACATAAAGCAATTTCGTCCACTAAATGCACAATGAGATGTAGTTGACTTGTGAGAATGGTTCGCGGAAAAGTCTCCTCTACCAAACAAACCACCTCCACTGCCATAACACGCGCATCATCCAACGTGGCTGGATCAATTGCTTTGGAACTAACATATCTGAAAAATAAATAAATAGTACGTTATACCTCATGCACGTTCATTTTGCAAGGTATAATGAAGGGTGATCTGAGCATGGGTTTTACATACCTCACAAGCTCGCCCATCTTATAAATACATTTTTTCAAACTCTTATTTGCACAATGGTCGATGCTAGTAGGTAGTATGAACTGCGCACATAAGAGCACATTTATGGTTTATGGCATTACAAAATTTAATTTCAACGTACGTACAAGACTTGGAAAACACTTACTTGAAGCATCTTGTGCCAATCGTGGGACTTCAACCCATATAGTTGCTCAAAGCCTCTTTTCTTAGTGGTTGTAAAGGCTCCCTTCAATGATCTCATGCATCCAATGGGAGTACGCAAAGTGGTGATGGCCTGCTTTACCTGCTTCTCCTCTTTCTTTGATATAATCCATGGTGCAGGCGGAAGACAAACGTGCCCACCCACCTCTCGTGGCCAAGCTTGACGCATACGTCCTGCGACCCGCAAGTCCTCACGTACGCTAACATTGTCTCGTTTACCAATAATATGTTCCCAAATACCAGATCCCACATTCTTGAAGATGTGCATGGGATCAAGAAGATGGTTGATCTTAAGATGGGTCCAATATGGCAGCCGAAAAAAAATGGAGTACCTACACAAGGGATTGCTCTATGTGACCTTTAATCCAATTAGAGACTACACAAAACAAGATTGAAAAAACATCACTATACCTGTTCATGCCATCTGGAGGAAGAATAGTTGTAGACTCCCAAATACGCTTCCAATCTTTTGCACGAAGTGTTTGTGGAGGAATGTTACTCTTACTAGCAACATATTTAGGATGATCTGTGAGGGGAGAAATCGATGATGATTATCGAATATAGTCTTACACAAATATCTGTGAGGGGAGAAATCGATGATGATTATCGAATATAGTCTTACACAAACCGTCAGCATACTCATGTACTAACAAAGGGCCACAAACAGGACATGCATGTTTACCCGATGTTTTCAAACCTGTTAAAATATAAATAAAAGTTAGAATAATAAAGTCAAACCGTCTAATTAATATATATAGCCAATAGTAATAGAGTAGGGAGGTAATTAGAATTCTTACCAGAACAATCGCTGTATCCTGGAAAGTCATGCATTGTCCACATCAACACTGCTTTTAAGTCGAAGTGTCGAGAGAAGGGAGGCCTACTAATGTCCACCACCGCAACACCTCTCCATAGTTCCTCCAACTCATCAATCAGTGGTTCAAGATAAACATCCATATGCTTGACTTTATGTTTCCCTGGAATTAGAAGGGATAACATAAGATGTCCCTTCTTGATCGCCATTGATGGTGGAAGGTTGTAATTCACCAACACAACTGGCCACACGCTGTATGCGGTGCTTTTGAAACCAAATGGATTCACTCCATCCATACCCAGGCCAAGTCTCAAGTTTTTGGGCTCTGTTTTAAAGCTGGGCCACTCATCTTCAATATGCTTCCAAGCAGGAGTGTCTGCGGGAATTCTCCACATGCCATCATCCAATCGATGTGAGGAATGCCATGACATGAGCTCTGCTATGGATTTGCACTTGAACATGTGTTTGATGCGAGGAATTATAGGAAAGTGTCGCAAGACTTTACGAGGTACATCAAAACTCTTCATATCTGTTCTGTACCTTGCTTCACCACAAGTGGGACAATGTAGAGCCTCCTTATGCGTTCCACGAAAGAGAATGCAATCATTGACGCATGCATGTATTTTATCATAATCCAGTCCTCCAAGAGATGTCACATAGCGCCTCGCTATGTCTCTTGAGGTGGGTAGCCTATTTTCCTTTGGAAGTATGTTTGATAATAGCCTGCATCCAATATCATCAATTATAATTAGTCTTAAATCTTAAACCTTAAACCACTAATTCAAATTTGTAAGTTAGAATGCTTACTTCAACAATGCGTCAAGACTTGCATTGCTCCATCCATAAACTGTTTGTATATTAAGTAGTTCAAGTGAAGCACGTAAAACTGAGAATGTGCACCCTTCAAACACCGGTGTCGATGAAGCCTTATAAAGATGTTCTTGTTCCATATCATCGTCGTCCATACCTTTGGGATCATCCTTAAAAAGATTCCGCACCATATCATCAAGCACCTCCTCTTCCACAACTTCGTGGGGTGCAGGGCTATTGTCATCCCTTTCCCACTCATCTCTGACAATAGATCCCGAAGCTCCAGCATCATCTCGTCGACGCTTTACGTGCTCTCGTCGCGCGTAGGGTACCATGTTAGGGTGTGGTACTGCATCCTGCTTCAATTAGAGTTTATATATTACAACTCTATTAATTTAATTTGGATACCATGAGTCATTTGAATACCATCAATTTACATCTACTCACCTCTAAACCTGTTTGATTCCATTCTCCATACATGGAGATGTGATTCAAGGTAATTCGACGTGCTCGTACAATGCATCCTTGACATCGATTACACATACATTTGATCCGTTGTCCCAACCACACATCGCGATTACGATGACGCATTGTCTCATCTTCCCCAGAACTGCTTGAAGAGGTTGATGACATCCTGTGTACAAATCAGAAAACACAAAATCATAATATGTTTCTAATGAAAGCACAAAAATCGCGTGTATTGACGCGGCTATTTCTTAAAAATCGCGTGTATTAACGCGGCTAATTCCTAAAAATCGTGTGTATTAACGCGGGTAGTTTTTGCAAAACGCGTGTATAAACGCAGCTAAAATCCATACACGCGAATATACACGCGTTTATAAACGCGAATATAAACGCGGCGGTATGTTTAAACTAAAAATAGCCCGCCTTCCCCAAATATAGATTTTGAACAAACAAATCAACACTGCTTGCGTTTTCGCCTGTTTTCGCCTCTTCCAACAGCAAGGAGGGAGTAGAGAAAGGAGCACACACACGAGAGAAGAAGGGAGCAGAGAAGGAGCAGAGAAGACTCACTTTTTCAGAGGTGAGTCACTTTGTCCTGTGCCTTGTCTCTTTCCTCAAATTTGTTTATGCTATTTGCTCTTTGCTCTTTGCCGTCCTTTTGTTTATGCTATTTGCACACGATTGGGTGAATGATCCTGACAGGGGCGACAATAGTCCTTTTATAAGGACACTCTGTCTTTGTCGGGGGTCGGTCTTTTTGAAAAAAAAATTTCGCAGGTTGGGTGTAGAAACGCGTGTAAAAGCGCGTGTAATCTGTCTGCAGAGTCTGTTCACGCGGATATACACGCGTTTCTAGACGAGTGTATACACGCGTTTTTTGACGGGTGTATACACGCGTTTCTACAGAGACTGCGTTTCAGAATTCATGATTTGCAGGCAACACAACTGACTTGAATGATGATATTTGTGTGAGTCAAGAGACAGCCCATGATGTACATGAAGATGTTTGTTGCAGGTTCTTTATGGATATTCCAGGTTCTTCATCCGATCCATTTGCGTACAGCAATTGGCTGATGGAGATGCTGAATCATTTTGGGCGCCAACCTGGGCCGGTTGAGCTTACAGAGTATATGTATGCCCATCCCCCTCCTTCCTTGCCTGGTGTCTATACCTCTACCACGAGTATCCAGGGCACTCTAGTGCCGTCTATTCCTCCGAGTCCGACGAGACGGCATGCAGCTTCTCCTCTTCCACGTCCACCGAGGAGACATACCTCGTCCCAGACACACTCACGTACACCCTCACAGCCACCATCACGTGCTCCCTCAGAGCCACCGTCACGTTAGGGCTCACATCCACCGTCACGTAGACAATCCCCCAGTCGTGACTCCACCCGCAGCAGTAGGAAGAGTGGGAGTGGAGGATGCGGCGGGTGCTTTGGTGGGGGAGGTGGGGGAGGTGGGGGAGGTAGTAGGGCACGCGGTGAGAGAGGAGATAGAGGGAGAAGAGTTAGAGGAGACAGTTCGGAAGAGGAGGAGATGAGAGAGATAGAGAGAGTGGTCTGCTATGATGTGACGGATAGGGGCGGGATAGTGATGGATGCGAGGGGGAGGGAGGTAATGGAGTACATGCGTGGGGTAGTATCAAACTCATATAGAAATTGTTTTATTAAATTTAAAGATCAAAATAGCCGATTAGTTGGGGAGGTGATAGAGGTTGTACATAGTCGGTACCCCAATCCCCCACATGCTACATTCTCGGATGTATGGGGAAGGATGCGAATAAGGGAGATCCTAAGTAATTAAAGATCTCACCTTAAAAAACTCGCATACGATGACCAGCTAAATGTGGCTGCGGGTGGCTATCCTGCCGAGAAACCTGCCACTGCGCACAAACGCGAGTGGAAGGAGGCAAAGAAACGAGCAGAGGGTGGCGTGAAGAGCAGGCAGCATGTGGAGGCACGACGGATCCAGATGGAGACCATTGGATCTTCGCATTTCGGATCTGGCGGCGTCGAGTCATGGGAGGCAGAGTTCGTAAGTATCTTGCCACTTTATTTGATTGTTTACTTAATTCATTGATTCTATGATTGTTTTAATCTTACAAATTGTGTTGATTATGATACAGCGACGAGTTACGGGGAGGAAGCCCACAACCCATGATACTACGTATGCTCGCCGGCATAGCAGACGTGACACGTGGGCCATCTTCAGAGCCGAGGGACGTATTACGGACGCGCAGTTTGAGATGGCCATGAGACCATACGGTCGACAGGTACTTGAAAATTCTAAACGAATGGTTTTGGTTTATTGAATTACATATATATATACTTATATACTATATATTACTTGAACAGGCACAAGCTGCTGATGATCCACCGGCCGCCGCTGCAGAGGGTGGACGTGAGCACTACTCATCGGACATTCCGACCGATGTGAGCTCATCTGAGCATGGAGGGAGCACCGAGTCATCATCTGGGTCTGAGTAGTACTCAGACTTATAGTATCACATTCCATATTGAGGATGTGATTGTATATATTTTTTTGTAAACTCAAGCCATGGGCTACTTCGAGATATGGACTCCCTTGTATACATGTATGAAATTTTGATCGTAATATTGAATTGATTGATCGATAGTATTACATTCATGTCTGTCTTGAATCGTGTATTGACAATGTATGCATTCATGTCGTTCTTGTCTTAATCTCCCTCGTGCATATGTTCTTCGTGGATGGTCTAATGGGATGGTCTAATGCACACAAAAAAAAATCTAAAGAGTGCTATTGGCTGCTGGAATGCTGCAACAGTATTCAGGCACCAAATAGCACTCTCTGGATTTTTTTTTTTGCTCTCTGTTCGCGTGTATAAACGCGTCAAAACTGCTAAAACTCGCATGTATCTACGCGGATACCCTGTAAAATACGCGTGTATTAATGCGTCAAAACTGGTAATTACGCGTGTATAAGCGCTGGTATAAACGCGTCTGAAACTTAACAGAACGCGGCTATACACCCGTGTATAAGCGCGTCTAAAATAAGAAAAAGCGTGTATAGCCGCATGTATCAACACGTCTGTAAAAAAAACGCGGCTACACACCCGTGTAAAAGCGCGTCTGAAAGGTGATATACACGCGCTTTTACACGCATGTCTGTGGCCGCGATGATACACGCGATGATACACGGGCCCGCTACTTTTTTTCACAAGTCATTTTTAGCGGCTAGGAGCGCGGGTATGAGCCCGATCCCTTGTAGTGTGAGGGAAGGTCTTACCTTCGAATAATTAGCCTAAAGGCATTATCTAATCCCTTTACAAATGGATTTGATTAATGCTACACATAATGATTAAGAAAAGAATGTTAAACACACTCCCAAGAGCATATAAGAGTGTGAATAGATGGATTTGGAATGAGTGTTTGATGCACCAAATCAAAGGACTTTTGCAATGTGAAGTGATATGGGGGTGTAGCAGGTTCCTAATGTCAAGATTGAACCCTGAATTGCAAGAGTTAGCCAAGCTAATCATTGCTTAATGAAGGATTAGTAGAGATTCATAGAATTGGGGATAAATTTATGTAATGTTCAGATAATTGATGTAAAATTGATGAAACCAATTACATAACCTCTTCTACTTGATAGTGTTGTGTCAAAATAAAAGAAATGGACCTAACCAAAAGAATTACCAATCCAAGAAGACTAAAGGACCAGAATTTTTTATCATGAAGACTTTGAAAGAGCTAAAAAAGAAAATTTATGTTTTCACTGCATGGAAAAGGGTCATAGTAAACTACAGTGTCCCAAGATAAAAGAAAATGAGAAAAATCAGTGTGATCAAAGTAGATAAAAGAAAGTGCACACTATTCAAGTGCTCCCTTTAGAGACTTCTCGTAAGTTTGAAGAGGTTCAAGTTTATCATTTAGATTCTACTCATGCGTGTTGTGTCACGTCATTGATGTGGCTGCCAACATTTGGACCACATGAGTTGGTTTGAATGCATGGTCACGTTAAAGGTCACAAGGTATGAGTTATCATTAATGATATTGCCACACACAAATTCTTGAACTATATTGTAGTAAAGAAATTAAAGTTTTCGCAAAGTCCAAGTGATCATAAGTATATGGTTTCTTTGATTAATGGCTATGATAAAGATGTCTTAGATATAGTGGTTTGTGATGTTCCATTAGTCATTCAAGGTCATGAGATGCATTTGGATTTTCAAGCTATGCATATCACTCGAGTGGATGTTATTCTAGGTCGAGAGTGGTTATATCACATTGGGCCATCCTTTTGTAGAAGTTATTTGCATAATTCTTTTGAGTTTGAAGTAGATGGTAAGCAAGTGTGCTTGCAAGGTGAACATGATGTATCCTCCTCACATCTTATATGCTCTATGGAACTCAATCGCCTTGTATAAGCTAATGAAGTAGAAAACATCTTTTTGTGCTACTTGAGTCTTGATGATGTCATTTATTTTTTCGCATGTGAAAACATAAGTGGTTTGAGTAAGCATAGTGTTTACATGACTTCTTTTCAATCAAAGCATGTTAAAAATAAAAAAGTTAATGAATCCTTAAAGCAATTGTTACAACAATTTAAAGATATGTTTCCAAATGAATTATCGGAAGGATTACCTCTCCTGTCTGCGATGTTGAACATCCAATCAAAGTGATACCTAGCTCAAAGCCAATAAGTAAGCCTCCTTATAGGCTTAGTTTTAAGGAAGCACAAGAAGTAGAATCAAAGTGATACCTAGCTCAAAGCCAGTAACTAAGCCTCCTTATAGGCTTAGTTTTAAGGAAGCACAAGAAGTAGAATCAAAGTTAAAGGATTACCTTAAAAGTGGATTCATTCGACCAAGCGCTTTGCCTTGGGCTTCACACCAATTCTCTTGGTGAAGAAAAAAGATGGGTCTATGCGATTATGTGTAGACTATCGTGGTTTGAATCAAATCACGATTAAGAATAAGTACCCTTTTCCACAACAAATAGATGAGTTGTTTGATCAAATCCAAGGGGAAAAGTACTTTACGAAAATCAATTTACGATTCGGATATCATCAAGTGATAATTCGGGAAGTGGATGTCCAAAAGACTGCTTTTCGAACTAAGTTTGGTCACTATGAGTTTTTGTTCATGCCCTTTGGTTTGACTAATGCTTTGGCCACATTCATGACACTCATGGATAGTGTCTTGTAACCTTATTTAGGAAAATTTATCATGGTTTTCCTAGACGATATCTTGATCTATAGTCATACCAAGAAAGAACATCTCGAACACTACGAGCAAGTATTTCAGTTACTTAGGAAGCATTCACTTTATACCAAAGAGAGTAAATGTGTATTCTTCGTCAGAGAAATTCAATACTTAGGCCACATAATCTCGAAAGATGGCATTCGTATGGATCCAATGAAAGTTGAAGCTATATTGAAATGGCCACATCCCACAAACTTAGAAGAATTACAAAATTTTATTGGTTTGTCTGGATTCTATCAAAAATTTGTTTGAGATTATGCTAAGATAGTTGTTCCAACGACAGATTAGCTTAAAGGACACGAAATACCTTTGTTTGGGGGGATTCCTAGTAGCAAAGAAATTTTGAAAAATTTAAGGTAGCTATAGCTACAGCTTTCATTCTCGAAGTTGTCAATCCGAATCAACCCTTTATGGTAGAGACAGATTCTAGTAATGATGCAGTAGGAGAAAACCTCTTACAAGGGGGGAAACCTATTGCATTTGAAAGTAGAAAGTTGAAAAGAGCACAAAAAACATATTCGGCTTATGAAAGGGAGTTATATTCTATAATTCGTGCCTTAAAGAAGTGGAGGCATTATTTATATGGTGCTAGATTTGAGATAGTCTTTGATCATGAGAGTATTAAATGCCTATCTAGTTACAAAAAATTAAAAGGATGCAAAGCTCGATGGGCAGAGTTGCTCCAAGAGTTTGACTTTCAACTGAGATATAGAAAAGGATGTTATAATGTGGTAGCCGATTCATTTGAGTCGCATGCCCATGGTTAACGAGTTGAGTTTTACTCAAATTAAGAGTGTTTTTTTGGAATCACTTAAGGGGAAGTGCATTGATGATCCACATTATGCCCATGTGTGGAGTGTCATAGAGAAGAGGGATCCCTTTACTACAAATAAAGATAGCCCCGTTCACAAGACCAACACTTCCACTAGAGCGGCGGTAAGTCTCAAGCGATGTCTCAAGGAGACATATCACTTACAAGTGATGAAAGAAATCGTTGGAAGAACATTACATCGATAATTCATTACTTACTTTACAAAGGTATAATATGTATACCTTCAGACTCAAACATTAGGTGCCGAATTTTATATGAATGTCATGATAGTCCGAGTGCATCCTGGAATATGGAACACATGCACTAGTTAAGAGAAAATTTATTGGTTTGGCTTAAGTAAGGACGTCCAAGACTATGTCTTAAATTGCCAAAAGTGCCAAGTCAAGAAAGCAGAACACCTAAAGGTAGGTGGTTTACTAAGTCCACTAGAGATCCCAAATGGTAAGTGGGAGAGTATCCCAATGGACTTTATAGTTCGATTACCTAAAACGAACAGAGGCCCCACGATTTGGTTTGGGTGGTCGTAGATAGGTTGACAAAAATGTGTCGGTTTATTCTGACAAAAACGACAATGACCTTGAGTTAGCAAGGCTATTCATTGAAAATATATGTCGACTATATGGCTTACCTACCGCTATAGTTAGTGATAGAGATAAAAAGTTTAATAACCATTTTTGGCATGTTGTCTTCAAGATATTGGACACCATGCTAAGTATGAGTACAATTGATCATCCTCAAAAAGCGATGGTCAAACCGAGAGAGTCAACCAAGTCTTGGAAGACATGCTACGAGCATATGTAAGTAAAAAGCAAGCTTATTGGAAAGAATATTTACCCATATTGGAATTTGCTTATAATAGTGCCAAAAACTCAACCATGAGATTTAGTCCATTTATGTTAATGTATGGTTTTCAACCCCGAGCTCTAGTGGCCGTTGGACTTGAGAAAGAAAAGATACAAAAAATTAAAGATTTTCTTTAGGATCTCCAAGAGATGACGAAAATTGCAAAAGATAATGCTAAGAGAGAACAAGACCTTGCTAAACATTATGCCGACAAAGATCGTAGGCAAATCATCTTTGAGGAAGGTGATAAAGTGTTTTTAAAGGTTCCTGCACACTCCGAATCTTTGAAAACGAGGAGAAGTCCAAAGCTATCTCCAAGGTATTGTGGTCCATTTGCAATACTTAAAAAAGTAGGTAGTGTTGCTTATAAGTTAGCTTTACCAGAAAGCTCTAAAGTTCATCCAATTTTTCATGTCAGTAGACTGAAAAAGAAGTTTGGTGATGACGATAATCTCATCAGTTCAAGAGATCCTAGTAGATCACTTATTGAACCCCCATCCTTACCACAAGAACCAGAAAAAATATTGGATTTGCAAGAGAAAAGAATTCAACACTCTGTATGAAAGGAGTGTTTAGTCAAGTGGAAGGATAGACCAAAAGAAGGTTTTACTTGGGAAAAGGTAAGCACAGTATATTCCTAAGGTAAGTATATACTAAAGGCTTTACTATTCGGGTCTAGAGATAGACTCAAGGATGTTTGTAGATTTTTTCATAAATTATGGAGCTTATATTATTATATATTCGCTTATCGAATAATGTGCATATTTTTACATAGTGGTAGAATTTATCCCAAGAAAATCCATTTAAAAAAGTGTCTTATATTCATGAAATTTATAAAATAAATTTTTTTTTGAAAAAGATTGATAATTTTTTAAGTTATGTAGACTCCTGTGTCATTTTTCAAGTCAAGTTTATTTTTATGTCACAAACAACAACAATTTGTAAATCTACGAAGGTCACACGTGTTTTCAATTTTGAAAAACAATAGCAAAATTCATGTATTTTTTAAATTTATACATGGAATTCTAGATGTATTTTCAAAAAACTATGTTTTAAAGCCATTTTTGAGATTTCACACATTTTGGGAGGGAATCTTTTTAGGTAACCCCTGTCAGTTACCTATTTTGCTCGCAACAGTGTTACACTCAAAAGAGGTTCCTAAATTTATTTTTTGAGGAAAAAAACTCTTCTTAAGGGGAGAGTAATGTCATGACATCATAATTATCGGGATCCTAGAGAGCTCGACCGTCTGGGCATGGCATGGGCAGGGTTCAAGAGAGCCAAGAGACCGGTTACAGACCCTAATAAGACTGGGCACTAATAAGAGTGTTCGAGCACATGTGAAGAGCACTTTTTCTATTCAAAGAGATTGGGCCTTGATATAGGAACCGGGGTGTGTTTTTGGCATGGTTGAGTGGATAAGAAGGATCTCTCAGCACTAGTCTCAAGAGGAAGGTCATCTACAAGCGGGTGCCTCAACAACCAATTTGCTTTGTTCTCAAGGAAGCATATGTTCCTCAACCAAAGGAAGAAATTATCAAAAGAGACTTATGAAATTAGACATTTCGCAACCGAGGGAGACTCAAGCTTCTCTTCATTTGGGAAACTTAATGATCACAACTTTCAACATTAATTCAATATTGAGGAGAAAGACAATGAAACTAGGTTATGGTGCAGGAAGTATTCTAATTCAGAGTCTTGGCTTCCAGAAGAGGGTTTGTCGAAAGCGGCGGGCTGATGAGACATGAGGATGCAGCCTATCAAATCTAAAAGCATATTAATATGTGAGGATTAACCCAAAAGCGTCCTTAATTAATTATTACAAATGCATGATGGGAAAACTAATTCTAAAGCATCCTTAATCATCATTAAGGTACCAAAACCAACCAGCTAGCTTTGCAGTATTTATTGCTTTGCTGATGAATGATGGGATCAACTCACCTCAATGGTGCTAATAGCAGGCTTGAGGTGTGCTTGAATTCTCAAAGAAGCACTAGAAACCATAGCAAAATGCAAGAAAATGAAGAAGGCCCTTATTGTCATTTATTGTCATTAAGTGCCCTTCAATACAAGTGACACAACCATGAAAAGCCCCACACACACACACACGCAATAGGGAAAGTAGTTGTTATGAACTTCAAACCTTCTCAACCCTACACATACACACACACACGCGTGCACATGCGTGCACACACACGCACGCACGCACGCGCGCACACACACACACACACACACACACACACACACACACTATAAGGAAAGTAGTTATTATGAGCTTTACATCAAACCTTCTCACCACTCAAAAAAAGATTTGGCAATTTATCCAAGCATTTTCTTCATACATTATGAACTTTATCTATTTCTTGAGATGTTTTTTTTAATGTTAATTTAACATTCATCTTATAATTGCACCACAAAAGTAACTCAAGGCTTATTTATGGATTTTGATAAATGGAGATCTGAATTAACTTAGAATTCCATGAAACTCCTTAACAATGCATGATTTAGCATACATATTCCTTTGGTAGAAGTTTCTTGAAAAACCATGTACTTAGTTAATTTAACATTTTTAAAATCACTAAAAAACATTAAAAATAATGTAATAGCTTTATCTTCAAGGAATTTTTTTTAAAGAAGTGTGACTTTAGATTAGAAAAAGTACATGCCAATGGCCTAAATACGTAGAATGTTTGTATTTTATTTGAGGTGTGCTTAAAAAATATTTAGGGTAATTTCAAAGTGAATTTTAAAGCTAAAACTCTTTCACAAAGGTGCCTAAATTATGACCATGGAAGGCTATGTTATTAAAATTTTTTGGCATATAATATTTTTTCTCAACAACTACTATCTTGTTCTAAGAGGAGTATTTCTCTTGTAGAAATTTCTTTGAAGTAATGTACTTAAAGAGAAATGATTTTTTTAACAAAAGTCTCTAAAAGCAACAAAAGTGGTTTATTTTCTACTAGACTAGTAGAAAGATTAGACTAGTATTAAGAAAATGAGCCACAAAAGTGATTTATTTTCTACTAGACTAGTATTAAGAACGATTTGTTTGAATTTTGATACATTCTAGGTTAAAATAAACCTATCTTTTCCTAAACAATGCCTGTGTGTGTGCGCGCGCGTGCGCACGCACGTGTGTGTACATGCACTTCTAAAGAGAGCCATGTCAATTCCCCTTGGAGATTGCTAATTATATAAGTATATGCTTAATATGATGATCCTAAAGTGCAAGGCAAGGTTGTGTTTATACGATTAATTTTTCTAGGATTCCAAAAACATCAATAGTTATCATGGTGAGCAATGAAAGTTATTAGCACACATACTCATATGTTTAAGATCATGGTTACCTGAGTGTAACTTAGCATTAGGGATTAAAAGTGACATGTTACACCATTCTAAAAATATGAGCTAAGGTGAAAAATCCTCTCTTATACCGTTGTCTCAAGATTCATGAAGGTAGGTGATGGTAGTGGTGAAAATGTGGGAGCACATGATCATAAAATTTTTACATATAAAGGTGGAAAATCCACCTTCTAAAGCATATTATCAACTTCATATTCTTAAAATCTTGAAGCATATCAAGGTGAAAAATCCACCATTGTCAAGATTCATGAGGATAGGTGAGATGGAAGTGGTGAAAATGTGGGAGTACATCATCAACTCATAAAGATTATCCATTCGTAGTTTAAATGACTTCACATAACATACAAAATAGAGAATAGAGATGTTGTAACAGCATAGTCTTAATAAAAAATATCATCAACTTCCTATTTCTTACAATTTTAAGTAGGGCTCCTACTGATAAAACATCAACTTTTTTACTTGCTTTAATAGAGAGCAGAGATGTTGCAAAAGCATAGTCCTAATCATAAATATCATCAACTTCCTATTTCTTACAATTTCAAGTAGGGATCCTACTGATAAAAGATCAGATTTTTTACTTGCTTTAATCAATAATTAAAGGTGTTTGCCATAGTTATTAACAAGAAAACGATTGTTACAAAGAAAATAAATTGTCTTTGTTGGTGGAAAACCTCCATCTAAGAAATAACCTATAGGTAATGCTAGTAATTTGTAAGAAAAAATCAACTTTGGCCATTGAAATATTCTAAAATATGTTAATTTTAAATCCTCAAATTGGAAATACAAATTACATCTCAAAAATTGAAAGGTTCACCATTCACATACACATCATCATTCAAAAATTTAAAGGTACACCATACACATACACATCAGCATCAAGACAATGTATCAAATTTAATAAAATGGTCAAATTTATATGTAGTTGTCATTGCTCTTTTGGTGCATGTGGAGGTGGATAAAGGAAAATATAGATTTTAAGAAGCAATTTTAATGATGCTTCAAGTAATAAAGAAATTTATGAAGTGGTGCTATGTGTTAATTAAATATGTGGTGGTGATATATGTGGTAAGTAAATAAAAAGGTGGGTATCAGCATCATCTTTGGAGCTTGTACCTTTTCTCTTTATAGATATAATAATTACATCATGTCCCCTTTCCTAACAACTAGAGCCTCCCCACTCTACAAGAAGCTTGAGAGTTTGGGTGAAATACCTTTCAACCCAATGTTGTTATCATATACTCATATTTTTTATACTTTAAAATAATTTAAAGTATAATAGTTTGGGTAATAACTTTAAAATAATTTGAGAGTTTAGGTAATACCTTTTAACCCTACTCTAGTATCATATATTTATCTTTTTTATACTTTAAAATAATTAACTAAGTTCTCTATGAACATAAGGGGATACAAAAGTAATAGATACTAATCAAAATTAGGTGAGGATTAATATTATTTAAATAACAAAAAATCACTTTTTAATTATCAGGACTAAATGACTATAATGATGATAACAAGGATGATGAGGATGTTGAAGGCAATGGCAAGTGAGATGACGACGAGGGTGATAACTATACTACTATGACTACCAACTACGACGATAGTGATGACTACTACTACGATTAACTACCACCACCACTAAAATAGTAGTTGTGGTGGTGGTGGTGGTACTACTACTGCTACTACTAGTAGTGTTGGTGGTACTTCTACTACTACTAATTTTAGTGGTAGTAATAGTAGTCGTACCACCATTGGACCACCACCACCACTAATACTAGTAGTGCTACCACCACCACCACCACCATCACCAAACAATACTGCTACTACTCCTACTACTAGCGCTAGTATTACTAGTATGAGGAGTAAATTCATAGATTAGTGCTAGTACTAGTACTATTAATATGAGGAGTAAATTCATAGATTAGTGCTAGTACAACTAATAGTACTACTAATATGAGGAGCAAATTCATGGAATTTAATATTCCCATATTTCTCATTATTTATGAACTCTCTTAGACAGGTTTAGATTGGGATACATGGAGTAGTTGGTGAGTTGAAGTGGGCAAGCACCCTTGGGCAAGAGCCCAAAAGAAAGCTCTGATACCATGTTAATATTAAGAGAAATGGGCTATGCTTGGAACAAAGCCGTAGCTGGCATTATACATAGGCATAGACAAGAACAAGATAAAAATGAAGATGTTGTGATGTTCATACAAAGGGTTGACCTCTATTGCGTAGAGGGAAGAGTTAGTTACAAGATGGTTATGTTGGACAGGTGTCGATGCATGCAATTAGGTGCATATGTATGTATGATGTGAATGCAAGAGTGATGTGTTGAAATATACAAGTGAATAGGGTGTGTGTGGGAACAAGCTCTTAGATAGAGGCTGTAAAAGAGGAGATGTAATTGTGAAAGAACCTGTGAAAAGGTGAGAAGAATCTACTAGGAGAGAATAATGGGTAGCATGAGGGAATTTAGGAGTGTGGAGATATTCTAGGAGATATTCTGGGAAAAGAGAAGAGGTGGAGAGAATCAGGCAAAAGGTGGAGATATTCTAGGAGTGAAGCATGGAGAAATCAATGGGATTTGATGCTTGATGTAAACTCTATAAATTGAGGCATAGCCCTAATGAGAATTTGTTGGTTTTTGAGTATCCATGCCTACATTAATCTATTTGCTAATTATTCACTAATTACATCTAAATCATTTACTAATCACTTTATTAATGATGTTGATTCTAGTGTATGATCCACCATAGCTCATCATTATGCTCAAATTTTAACATAGTATCAGAGCCATGCCTAGAATCAATTAGGTTTATGAGCCCATTAGTTAATTAATTAGGATTAGTAGATAATTAGTAAAAAATCAATTTTTTAGTGAGTTTTCAGTTCTCCCCTTCACCCCCAGCCAGTGGGGGGAGGGTCTCTAGCACCTTGCACACATCAAATTAGGGCAAGCCCTTCTAGCATATGGTAGCCACCTCAAAACTCTTCAATCCTATCCAAACAAAAGCGCAAACCGTCAAGCAATGAGGGAGAAATCGTAGATTTGTTGGGCGTCGTTTTTCTGAGCTATTTTTGACATTTCTACTTCATCAAATCACATTGCTTCAATTCCTCTTAGCCCCGAGGGGTTTTCAAGCATGCTCTACAAGCTGGTGAAGACAGAATTGAGTTTCATCAAGCTCTTCATCAAATCTACAGGTGACTTTGGTAAAACAGAGATTAAGCTTTCAATATTTGGTCAAATCTTGTGTTTCTTGACTTAATCCTCTACTAGACTCATTGCTATTGATGCCTTTGAAAGCATTTAAGATCATTTGAAGTGGAAGGCACTAGATCTGGACTCCCCGCATACTCTATTTTCTGCACACAAAACAGAGCATTAATTTGCTAATCAATGATTACTCAGTACTAATCACTATACTTTGGTGCAATTGAGGGATCAAATTAACCATTAGGTATCTGATACAAATCCCTATAACTTCAGATTGCAAATCGGAGTTGGTTTGATACTCCAACCATCCCGTACAAATTAGTTACCCTTAATTTAATGTAATTTCTGGTAAAATTATGCTGATAAAATTATGAAAATCATCATTTTGCATTTAACCCTTGGTTAATGCCTGTAAATCTCACTCAAATTCAAGATTATTCACAGCCAAAGTTGCATTTGGAATGTGCATGAGAATGAATGCTATACGCATTATGTATTGGGCACACTGCATCAATGTAAAAATGGGAACAGACATTGCCCTTGTCCAAATTAAGGCAAGAGGTAAGACCTCCCGCATAAATTTGGGTTTGCATTGCATAATGATAAAAGATGAACATCAAAAGCCCAAAGGAACTGTCAGCAAAACCTTGAAACATGTTGCTCACATGGAGCAAAATGACCTGACGGACGAGCTCATGGCCCCAGCCATGAAAGAAGAAGAATATCTCTTTCCAAGAAGAGGATCCACACCGAGAAGAAGATCTAAAGGAAGACATGGACACGAGAAGAGAAGCTGCCCCAAGAAGAGAAGCTGCCCCAAGAAGACTGAAAGAAGAGACGGACGCGTGGAGAGAAGCTGCCACGATAAGAAGACTGAAGAAAAGAGAAGACGTGAGGTTCCAAAGAGTGAGGAGCCATGTGAAAATCTCTGAGAGAGAGAGAGAGAGAGAGACCCCACAACCCAATGTAACCTGCCCCAACAAAGTAAAACCACCTCTAAGCCACCGATGATGTAGGCCACGTGGTAGATGTATGTGTGAGCACTTTAGTCAAGGTCGCGGGCACTTATAGTAGCCTTGGACACATAGAGAGAGAGTGTGTCAAGGACTATGGATTTTAGGGACTTGAGGCACTGGTTGCGGACTGTCAAGTAAGAAAGAAACTTGATACAGGGTCCAGGTGTGCTGAGATAACTTGAGGGGAGGAGTAGACACTAGTTGCGGGCTATCAAGTAAGGGGAGGCAAACTTGGTATAGGGTCTAGGTGTACTAGGATTATTCACTTGAGGGGAGGTGTTGAAATATACAAGTGAATAGGGTGTGTGTGGGAACAAGCTCTTAGATAGAGGCTGTAAAAGAGGAGATGTAATTGTGAAAGAACCTGAGAAAAGGTGAGAAGAATCTACTGGGAGAGAATAATGGGTAGCATGAGGGAATTTAGGAGTGTGGAGATATTCTGGGAGATATTCTGGGAAAAGAGAAGAGGTGGAGAGAATCAGGCAAAAGGTGGAGATATTCTGGGAGTGAATCATGGAGAAATCAATGGGATTTGATGCTTGATGTAAACTCTATAAATTGAGGCATAGCCCTAATGAGAATTTACTGGTTTTTGAGTATCCATGCCTACATTAATCTATTTGCTAATTATTCACTAATTACGTCTAAATCATTTACTAATCACTTTGTTAATGATGTTGATTCTAGTGTATGATCCACCATAGCTCATCATTATGCTCAAATTTTAACATGATGTATGTGTGTAAAGCATATCCATCAACATGCCTCTCTTTTAAGAAAGTTACAAGCTTACCTTTGGAATGCAATGACTATGGTAGCAATCTTGACTTAGCATGAGAGGATTCTTGATGGTAGAACCTATGTGTGAGAGGATATGGAAAACCTTTTTCATGCAAGCCGTGTTTTGGGGAAGCAAAGGCTTAGAAGTTGTTATCTTCACCCACGTGACGAAGATGGTAAGTTGCTTGTAAAATAACCTAAGAAGTACAAAGCATGGAAAAAACTACACATGGTTGTCCCTGAGCAATGGGGGAAAATTTGTGGATTGCAGTCGATAAATTGGCACCACTTTTGCAAAAGATGACATTAAATTCCAATTATGCCAATGCATTTAAAGAGGTGGTGGAAAACTTTCATAATTCAAAAATAGAGGCATGGACTTCAAATTGCAACACACACTATATGGTAAGACTGGTCATCATTTTTTAATAATTTAAATGTGAATGTAATATTTTGAGTTTAATTGTGGATCCTGTGTTTTTGAATGCAGCACATATTTAAGGCTCATGGTCCATACTTTTCTGAACAAGAAAGTTTGACAATATGGTCCACACAAGGCACAGAGCGATCTCATTAGCAAGCTCGATACAGATTCCAGAAAGCAATAGCACATGGAGGAAGAATCAATGATTCCAACCCTATGAGGCACTCTCACTTCACATTTGTATAACTCAAAAATTTAACAAATAACACAACTTTAACCAAAAATAACATTATTGAACATAACTATAGACTTCAATATAACCCATAACTAAATCATAACTTTTAATCAACATTTATCTTTTACACACTGGTTTCATTCAAAAAATCACTAATGAATAACCCAAATAACAAAGCAATAACTTCATTAATTTCAACTATCAACTTCAAGTTTTCACATAACTAAATCACATTTGTTTTTAAGCTTGATGAGAGTGAAGTCATTAAAAGAACCAAAAGCTCGAACATGTTAGCTTAACACTAATGAATAGGAAATTAGATCCCAACATCAATTCAAAAACATCCAAAATTTTTCAGTGTGCAATCACGGAGAATAAAATATGGTAGCTTGCTACATTTAAGGTGAAGGAGGACCATGAAGTACTGAAGATTTTTTTTAAAAAAAACCTAACAGAGATATGAGAGTATGATGGAAAAATAATGGTGCAGTTTTGCAAGGGGATTGCGTTACCCAAGCGGGATTTTTCGAGCAAAGAGAAAGTCAAGCGAAACCCATCAAACAACCTCCACACAGAAAATAATAGCATCATATTCCAAACAAGCATTTGCCATCACACGATATTTCATTCTAGTTGGCACACATGGCACCAACTGCCCCACCAACTGCTTGATACAACTCCAAAGAGTAGCATTACATTCTAACCAAGCACATGACACCGTATGCGAGCCACGAATGGCTGCAAGCATACAACCAGGAAAGGAAGCTCAAACAGAATGCAAAGGTGTGTCACTCACCGCTCTAACCGCCGCCGTGAAGGATTCCCGCATCGCAGCAGTGAAGAAGGAGCCACCGTCGCCGCTCTACCGCCTCGCCGCCGCCACCGTGCCGCTCTACAGTGCTCGATCGCTCTCTCACTCTTCTCTCTCTCTCTCTCTCTCTCTCTCTCTCTCGCACACACGCAGGAGAAGGAAACCAAGGAGATAAGGCAAGAGCACTCTTGTATTCACAACTAAGGAGATAAGGCAAGAGCACTCTTATATTCACAACACATGAGAATGAAGATTTTAGGGTTACATTTGACTCTTATAGGTGACTTGGCCGTTCACACTTGGGCGCCCATACATGGCCGGCCGATCCTAACCCTTATCCTACTAATATTCAAGGTGCGTCTCTCATCGACGATCACCCAATCCCTTCATCCTTAACATATGGTGCCGACAAGCCCGGCCCATGACTCAGAATATTTAAATTAATGACGTAAAACATAGTACGTCTCAATGTCCATCATAGGTTAACATGCCCCCCTTCCTGATGTAGATTCCGTCCTCAGAAGCTATGGTATGGTAAGCTCAAGAGGGTTGTTGTTGACCGTCTGTAAAACAGGGAAGTAGAGTGAAAGTATGCTGGAATTCAAAAGATATAAAGTGTATAAATTCAAGCATGTTAGACCACAATGGATGTTGCTATGAGAACTTAGTTTAAGGGTCACATGAATGAGCTAGTGTAGCAAATTAACAGGAGTTTAAAATAATTGAAAGTAAATCAAGAGTAAGCAAGGTGTCAAAGGTTAATCAAGGTTTATAACTGGCCTAAGTCAAGGAAAATAACCAAGCTTAATAAATAAATAGATGACCACACTGTGTCTACTCTAAGAACAAGTTAATACCACAAGCCTAGGGACACAAGAAACATCAGAGTTACAGGAGCTTTTTGTCTTTTTTTTTTTTAAATGCACGTGACAATTTTTACACATAATGGCGACCTTCCTAAGGCAAAACTAACATCGATCCTGGTACCATGTTTAACACAAGGCATTATCCAGGAATCTATTAGCTCACTTTAGGCAAGGCTACCCCCTACCAACCAAGGCATCGGTCTGGAGTGGAATACTCCTCGCCTACCAAGTATCAATAAGGCGATAGGCCAACATTAAAGCACATCATAGACTTGTATTGCCATTTATTGTAGGCTTTTTTTTTTAAATAATCTATTTCTTTTGATCTTCGCTCCTGAACTATAATTTGTCTTGCATCCTTTCGACAAAGGGGTAATAGCTATGTCCTAGAGGTCAACACACACATGACCAGGTGTCAAACATTAAGATGGTTTGACCCTAGACCTAAGACAATCGTATTCCAAGGTTAACTAAAGACGTCATGCTGCCTAGGAATATTTCCAATAAAGTTAAGCTCATTAATGATTTACACTAGCATGCAAGCAACTTCAAAAACTAAGTAGTACATTGACAATTTCCATGTGGTCATGCATTATAGTTTATGCAATTGATTGAACAGTAAAAACGAAAGAGAGTGGGTATGGAAGAATTACACCTGTAATTGGAGATCTCCTTAATTTGACGAGACAGCTTACAATTTGATGTAGATATATTTTGATGAACGTTGCGGCAGTCTCAGGACTTGAAAGCAAACCCACCTCAAACTTTTCAACCTGTACAATCAACTAACAAGCACTATACCTCGAGAGGCACATCAGTGTGAAAATTTCAAGACTTGTTTAAGGAATCTAAACTAGAAAAAACTTGAAAACGCTAACCTACCTACCAGTCACCACACTACTACTGAGGATACGGTAAGAGGATGTTGTAGAGTCCTGGCTCTAGCCCTAAGGCTAAGCCTCTATCCGCATCATCCAAACAAATAAAGTCAACCTCAGTAGTGCCATGAGTTTCATCCGTCCATTCATCATTGTCAGATATTTTCTTTTCATTTTCCCATCCACATAAACTCATCAAAAATGTAACCATGTGAGGATAGTCATCTTGTGGAAAAGGAAAGCATTGGGCTATCGGGGATATGTCCTCTACGGAGTAGGGGTCAGTCATGGTCAATAGGCGAATTAGCCATTCTAATTCCTCAATATTTTCCTCTCTGGCTAGTACATCTATATGATCCCATTCAGTTTCAATTACAGGATAGCACATGTGGAATATCTGAGAAAGGTACAGATGATACCTCTCACCAAAGGTAGGAGTGGATGAAGTGTATGATGATCGGGCATCTGCCATATCTGCAAACACAGATATAGCATCAGTAGGTTTATGACAGGACAATCTAGTTCTTGATTGTATACAGATATTTCTCTTGTTTTTGTGCTCTTGCTCTTTTTACTATTTTTTGTTTTTCTTTTCTTTGTTTTTTTTTTTTAATGTATGAAGCTATATATATACATCCCCTTGAATTTGGCAATTACATGGTCAGGGGAGAAGGTTATAAGGAGGAAGCATTAGAATGTCGAGCGTGAGTACATGCTCCCCCTTTCCTTGGGTAGATCATATTATTTGCAATGATGTTGCAGCCTCTTGGAACCAATTTGTCCAGCGGGTCATAGGTTGTGATGTGGGTATATAGCTTTTTATGACCCTTGTGGCCACATCCAATTGCAGAGATGGTAGTGTACGCTCCCATTGACGAATGGAGGAAATGGTTTCCGATGATACTATTACAAGGGGAGACATAGACTCATCGGTTTTTTATTGGGTGTTGGCAAGAGTAGGTGTAGAGCATGTAGAAACTTCTATATCAGCGTGTGCCTGGCATGAGGAGCTAGAAGCTTCATGTGGCTCCCCCCTTCCTGAGCTAGGTGGTAATGATCGATATCGTTTGGGAATCCAAACTAACTCTGGAAGAAGTGGTGTGGAGCACTCTGTTACCTTTCCCTTACCACGATCTTGAATTATCGTTGGGGTGGCAACAATTGGTTTGCAAGGTTTTACAGGTGATGTAGAGGGATTTAGCTTATGTTTAGGGACCCAAATCTGGTCATTTCCCTCGTAGTACCCTTGGGCTACTAATAATTTTTTAGGGATCCATCGCGATGTTACATTGCCCTTTCTCGGGTGGGTAGCTGCTTTCCTTTTACGAGGCTTCTTGGTGGCTGAACAAGATTGAGCAGGGAAAGTAGCTGTTAATGAAGCTTTTGGGACCCATTTGTAAGTATTTTTTGGCATAGTGAGCGGAGCTTTAGAGACCACCTTGCCTGTTTCCACTCTTGGCGTTGAAGCGTTAGAGGGGTGGCCTACAATCGAAGATGGTTTTGCCACTGGACTTTGTGATTTTTCATTATCTAATATTTGAGTGGATGACTTAGGTGCGGGATTTTGAGCGGTCAGACCTAGTGTTGGTTCTTGCGTTGTGACTTGTCTGGTTGCCCAATCGATATTGCACTTGGTGGCCATCATCCATTTGCGCCCTAAGATTACAATCCCTTCCATGGTACCAGCAGGCATAACCAAAAAGCTTTGAATTATGGTTCCCTTGTCATAAGCAACCAGAGTGTGCAGAATTCCTGAGACAGGGGTTTTCTTCTTGTTGATTCCTTGAACTTGGACAGAACTCTTGGATAAAGGTGGTTTTCCCAGTTGACACCACACGCCATATGATAGCAAATTGTGTTGAGCTCCTGTATCCAATAATGCATTATACAGCACCTCCCCGTAAGGACTCTGTAACTCAATTAGGTATCCTAGAGGTGGGTCAGATTCCAGTGCATCCTCTTCTGCTTCCTCGAAAAATACTTGCGTAATTTCCAAGTTGGCTTCTCGTTGTCTCCTAGCACGTTGTTGACGTTCTTTGGCTTCGACTCTCGCTTGTATCTTTTTAAGCTCGGCTTGTTCTTTAGCTGCCTTCTTTTGATGGATTGCATGTAACTCCTCCTGGCTCAGGGGGTCATAGTATCGTTTGAATTTACTCCCATTAAGGAATCCAATGGTTTCAACTCCGTCGAGAGTCTCCACTCTCATGGTACCTTGCGGGGTAATTTCACATACTCTATATGGTCCCTTACCAGCATATTTGAGCTTCTTCTTTTCGTTTCACACTCCATACATCAGGACTTTATCCCCAACCTTGATGTCCTTGTCCTTTAGATGGCGATCAAACCATTTTTTCCTCCTATCCTTCTCCACAACAAGGGCATTGTATACAGCCAATTGTCTTTCTTCGTTTAGCCGCTCAAGGATATATAGACGCTCTACTAAGGGATTACCATCCCAACCCTCTTGAGTAGCAACACGAAGACTAGGAATGACAAATTCCCATGGCATGACTGATTCTTGGCCATATACCATTTTGAATGGTGTGCAATTAATAGCCACTTTGTACATAGTACGATAGGCCCATAAAGCTGTCGTAAGCTTTAGATCCCAATCCGTGCGATGAGCTTCAACTGTCTTTGTCAAAATAGAGATTAAAGTCTTGTTGGTACTCTTGGCTTGGCCATTCGCTTGCGGATAGTAAGGAGTAGATTTATGATGGGATATCATGAAATTTGTTATGAGCTCCTTAATCACTTCATTTATAAAATGTGTACCATTGTCGCTCACAAGTTCAAAAGGACAACCGAATCGTGTGATTATATTTTCAAAGAGGAACTTGGCTGTTGTCCTCGCATCTGCCTTACGTGTCGCTTTCGCTTCAGCCCATTTGGTCATATAGTCAGTGGCCACAATAATATAGCGAGATTGTGTGTTTCGGGCCGCTGGACTAATTGGACCTACAAAGTCTAAACCCCACTTTTCAAATGGTTGGTTTACTTTGATCGGATGTAGGGGCATCTGATCTTTCCTCTAGGGTTTCTTATATCGTTGGCATTCATCGCAACCCTTCACAAAGAGTGATGCGTCTTGGAACATAGTGGGCCACCAATACCCTGATTGTAAGATCTTTCGCGCAGTTAAGTCTCGTGAGAAGTGACCACCGGCTACGCCCATATGTGCCTCTTGTAAAATGTATAAATACTCATCCTCTTGGGCACAACGCCTAAGAACGTCATCCTTTCCTCTTTTATAAAGAGTCCCGGCTATTAGGCAATAGGGTTTGCATTCTTTGATTAGCTTTCGAGCTAGATCTTTACGAAGCTCCTTGGGTGGAAAGCCATTAACCAAAAAGTTAACAATCTTCTCACTCCATTCAGGCATTGTCTCCACCATGAACAGGGAAGTGTCCGGTAAGTCATCATCAACCCCCGTAGGAGCCTCACCATTAGGTATGCGAGACAAATGATCAGCCATAACATGTTTTTTGCCAGGTCTCACAACAACAGTGAAATCAAACTCAAGAAGAATCAATAGCCATCGTGTGATTCTTCCTGTGGAGCATGGTTTGTTTACCAGATACAACAATGCTTGATGATCCACATAGAAAACAAACTTGGTGGCAAGGAGGTAATAACGAAATTTCCTTACTGCATATATCATTGCCAACCCTTCTCGCTCCGTAGTGGTGTAGTTCATCTCAGCATCGTTCAACTGGCGACTGGCAAAGCTAATGGGGTAGTCTAGCTTGTGTTCTCCAGGTTGAGTTAAAACACACCCAATAGCAAAGTTTGATGCATCAATATACACATGGAAGAGTAAATCCCAGTTAGGCATTCTCAAGATTGGAGCACTCGCCAAGGCCTTCTTTAATAGCTCATAGGCACGGTCACATTCTTCGGTCCAAATAAACTCGATGAGAAGCTTATACAATGGTCGAGCTATCTTGGCGAAGAAGAGAATAAACCTTCGATAATAACCAACATGGCCCATAAAGCGTTGGACTCCCTTGTAGTTGGTGGGTGGGGGTAATTCCAGAATGACCTTGATTTTACTCTCGTCCGTGGAAATCCCATTTTTGGACACTATATGCCCTAAGATAACTCCTGTTTAACCCAGAATTGGCATTTGAAAGGATTCAAGGAGATGCGATATAATCTACACCTTTCAAATATTTTTCGTAAACACATCAAGTGCTCGTCCCAAGAGGAATGAACACAAAGATCATCTAAGAAAGCTTCACAGAAGTCCCTTAGATATTCCTTAAAGGCCGTGTTTATCAATCGTTGGAACGTTGCAGGTGCATTGGTCAAGCCAAAAGCCATGACGCGAAAGGCAAACACTCCAAACTCCGTGATGAATGCTGTTTTAGCTTGGTCCTCGACTGCAATTGTGATCTGATTGTAACCCGAGTACCCATCTAAAAAGCTATATGCCTCCTTGCCTGCCACTCTTTTAAGCACATGTTCAGAATATGGCAAGTGGTAATGATCCCTTCTGGTGGCTGCATTAACCTTTTTGAGATCAACGCACACTCTGAGTTTCCCATTCTTCTTTGGCACGATGACTATCAGAGAAACCCATTCTGAGTGCTCAATTGGGTATATGAATTCACATTTGACAAGCTTTTCAATTTCCTCTTGTACAATCTTTGCGTACTTAGGATTCATTGGGTAGGGACGTTGCTGGACTGGTTTAGCAGTGCTAATCATTGGAATCGTGTGTTGCACCACCGAGGGTGGAACACCCTTCATATCATGATATGTCCAAGCAAATATGTCCTTGAATTCTTTAAGAAGCTTCGTAAGTGCAGCTTCTTCCGCCTTGGTGAGGTCTTGAGCAATAAAAACTGGTTTAGACTCCTCACCCGGATCTGCTAAGTCTATCTCCTTAACTACCGCAGGGCCATCGTAGACACCACTACTCCCATTGGTAGGCGTTCGTTGGGCTTTTATGTAGACTACTTTACGTTCCCCTGTGGTGAATGATTTGAAATGCTCGAGTGCGGGGTGTAAGTCTACTGGTTCTTGTTGTGCCAGGCTTTTTTCTTCCAATTCCGCTTCCTTTTGTTGTTGAGCCAACTCTTGGTTTTGCCGCCTTCTTGCAGTACGACTTAGTTTTGGCTTCTCTTCGATTTATAAATGGGCGACGTCATGAGGTTGCGGAATACACCACATGACACTTTGGAGGTATTGTCCCCAATTATCCGCTATCTTCCGATGAGCGTCAATGGCTCCTACATAGCTAAGCCATTCTACAGTGGATATCTCCTTATTTATTGCAGTTCGTACATTAGCTCGATAGCGTTGGCGCTTATGTCTCGTTTTCTTCTTACCAAGTTTTTGATTTTTGTTTCTATCAGATTCGGACTCACTTGGTCGATCTTCACTTTTGGATGAACTGCAGGAGGCCACTGTCCTAGGCCTTGAGCACCTTGCTTCCACATTTGGGTGAATATTTGATTCATTTTCCCCATCAGGGTCAGGGTCAGTTTCTTCTTGAGATTCATACTCAGAGTTACATTGGTCAGAGTCTTCGCTACTTTCAGTGTCGGTGGAGTTTGCCACGTTCTCACCATTAGGAGTCAAGTGCTGAGAAATGCCTAAGAATAGCTCAGGATCTCCGTATAATTTGGATATGATTGTGAATCTGATCTCGGAGGACATGAAATCCATTAGCTTAGACACATTCAACGGTACTTTTCGAGACATCGCCCCTTGACTAGGGACTGGTGAAGATGGAATCACTTCCTCTTCAATGGGGTCAGGCATTCCCTCACTAAACATTCTTTCCAGCAAGAAGGGTGTTTGCCCACTTCCGGATGTCCTATCCTTACTTTCTTCTCGAATGATACTAGGTATAGCTAACGGTTTATGGTTCCGGTGAGGCTGAACTTGCGTAGGAAACAGTGTCTGGAATTTTGATTTTTCTCAGGTTTGGTTCCAGTTCTCTTTGTGTTTCTTCCACCAAACCCCTTAAGTGTTGCACTTGTTCAATCTCCTCAACTGGGTTTGGGTAAGTTCCAATCTTTTTCTTGAGGGTTTTTGGCCCACGTGGCTTGTCTTGGGGAGTCTCAGTCAGTTTGGGTGGTCGAGAGGGCATTAACTGACTTGGTTGTGGGACCGAGGAAGTTTCCTTCTGTTTTTCCTTATTTATGTACTCGCTTGATTCTCTTTCATTGAGCTCCCGAGTGGGTTCCTCCCTTAAGGTAGTGGCTTTGGTCCCCATGGTTTCTATTGAATCGGAATCATCTTCAGGATCATTCATATACACGGGGTCGTCTCCTGTCCCTATGTTAGTCTTTGAACTGGGCTTGGAGCTCGTGGCATTAAGCGATCTCTTTCATCGTGTTTTCTTTTTCTTTGCCTGAGCGATTGATGCAGTATCCCTCTCTTCAAGAATGTAGTTTTGATTTTGAAGCATTGACCGTGTAACTACATTCGCGGGTACAACAGGTGTGGTTCCTCGTGCTTGGTTGGTGACCTCAACCAAATTCAATGGTGTAATCTTGGGTGCATTAGGATTATGTGGACATTGAGCGATCAAATGATCTATGCCACAACGATTACATGTAAGTACCAGCATTCCCGATGTGCTCCCTTGATTTGGTTGCATTTGAGTAGCGATCTTCTGTAGCCTATTAGGGCACTCCGCTACACGATGCGGTCCACCACACTCATAGCATTGAAGAGGTGGTCTCCTCCCAAGGTGTTAAGGTTTTTCCCTCTTGTGGCGAGAGCAGCCGCTTGATATACAGGCTTTGACTTGCCCGAAATGATCCTCCATGTAGTACTGGGGAATCATTTCAAACGTATCAATCCCGTATGGAGCAGTGGGGTCTATCTCCTCTTCATAATCCCCACATGCACTATGTGACTTACAACCCATCTGGTTTACAGGGGTAATCCTTGGATGTGGAGGTTGTGGTCCTAGCACTGGCGGTGGTAACGGCACAGACTGGACTACATTCGGATTCCTTGGAACTATGTGCTGTGACGGTTGCTCGACAGGTTGTGCAGGCATTAGCGCGGGTACTTGAGGTGTGTTTGACCAGGCTAGTGGTGCCTGATTTGCCAACATTTGCTTAAGTACTAGACAATCTTTAGATTGATGGCCATACTTACCACATGCATTGCAATTCCCATTGAATTTGACTCTGAATGTGGGACATTCACTCGTGCTATGTGGTCCTAAGCACACCGAATGTTCACCATTGTTGCTCTCTCCTTGGGTACATATGGCTATTCTGAGGAGCTCGATTACCCCTAAAGTATTCTTGGAGAGCCTTAGTAAGGTCGGTCACAGACATTTCAGATATCGTGGGCTCCTTGGCAATAGGTTTTACCGTCATTGGCTCGTGCCCAGATACTTGCGAACTAACGGATTTTGTTTCTGAAGACACCTTTTTACCTGCAATCATCAAGTTGTCTTCTAACTGGATTGCATTGGCAGTGACTGCTTCCCACTGACTGCTTCCCACGTTGTAAGACCTCTAATGACTAGGCCATTGTAAATGTCCTCGTGGCGCAATCCTTGGATGAATCTATCGAGGAGTTGGTTGTTATTGAAGCGTTCATCGGGAGTGCAGCGAGAATTTAGATGCTTCAATCGACTTATAAAGTCTCTCACTGACTCCCCTTCCTCACGTTCAGCTTTTTGGAGTTGAGATGCTACCCCCCAAAGCACACCCTCGCATATGTATTCTTTCAAGAACAATCTCTTGAGAGTGGGGTAGTGAGTGCGCTCTTCAACCCTTAAGGTTCGATACCAATCTCCGGCCTTCCCACTCAAGGTTAAGCCTAAGGCTTTACACTTATGCAGCTCATTGTGCTCTTCCAAAGAATCACACACGTGTTCAAAGACTTCAATGTGCTTCCTAACATCCTCGTTACCACTGAAGTTTTGAGTGAGCTTAGCCACTTGTACTGCCTTGCTTCTAGGTTCTCTCTCAGGCATACCCCGCATGTTTTCCGTAATAGATCGTCCGATCGTCTGAGCAAACGCTGCGAGATCACCTAGGTGAGCAGGCATAGCTGGTGGAGGCACTTCTCGGATAGCCTGGCTGATAGGAGTTGGCGTTGGTCTGAGTATGTTGGCAAACGACGTAGGATATGATATGTGACTAGGCCTAGCTCCCCTTGGATAGTGGTTATGATAAGGTGGTCGTGGAGCATACGCCACTGGCATACTAAGAGGCGTAGGAGCTACATGAGCAGGAGTAGCGATAGGTACATATGGTTGATAAGCACTGGCACGCACTGCTGTAGGTACTGTTCCACTAGGTAGTGGTGTCGTACTAACTACAGCGGTAACAGGTGCGCTTTCTGTCGTGCTCATCATTGGGGTAGGCATTGTGGATTCCTTAATGGAAAGTTGAGCCAAGGTTGGAAAGCTAAAGTTACTACTCGTGGGCCCAACCTGCATTGAGACTCCAGGCGAAACAACATACAAAGGGTCTATGGGACTCACCGAGGGAGTCTCCAATTGTGATAGGGTTGGTTGTTTGGCCTTGCCCGTATCCAAAAATCTCATAGGGCCAGTGGAAACTAGGTTTACTCCCCTATTTTGCCTCTCAATTTGGATAATTCTATGAATAACCTCACATATCATTTGCTGTTGCTCTTCTAGATTAGTAGCGCTAGATGTAGATCGTAGGACTTCTAACCAACCTACATGGTATGTGTAACCCGTGTATAGGTCAGTTAGAGTCTCTGTGTGTAGATCATATTCCCAATTTTCATTGAGAAATATCCCATCTAGACTTGGTGTGCCAAACGGTTCTCTTGAAGTGGACGCAATGTCACTTCTTAAGGATTGGCTTCTAGGGACCTCTACTTTAGGAAGAGCATCGGAATGTGGTAGCTCAGTAGGGCCCTCATTAAACGAAGTGGGTAGAATATCCACATGGACACTCTTTGGGAGGGTAGGGTCTACATAATATGTGAATGGCGAATCTACTACCCCTCCTTCCTCATTTACTTCACTTGTTGCATGTTCAGAGCGTGTAACTCTACTAAAGGTCTCTATTAGACGACTAAACATGCTAGATCCAGGTTGTGGGACCCACACTGGCATGTTTTGGCTTGTCTCCTCAGGGTTCTTGGTAGGGTGCCCTTCCATGGCTTCTGAGTCAGAGGATGAGTCACTATCCACTATTCGTCGTGGATCTTGGGTTGCACTCCCTTGGGTTCCAGCCGAAGGCCAAGATGCCAACGTGGAGGGATGGTGTGAGCCTGCATAGACTGAAATGCTTTCTAGCGGTTCAAGCTCTAGCACCCGACCAGAACGTAGATGCATGTGACGTGGGTACCCTATGTGCGTTGGTAACTACCCTTGAAACTCACACAAGTGGTTTCTTAGGTGTTTCGCACCCCGTTTTTACTTGTTTTTAGATTGTTTTTAACTCGTTTTTGACCCCCTTACTTACGGTCGAACTTGGACTAGGGCGTGTGATAGCTCGAAACGAGCGTATCGTTCAAAGGGTCCTAGTGTGCTTTACAGCACCGTGTTCGCCTATCCAGAGCTCCTGTGGTCCTCAAAACAGTCCGTTTCCCTAGGGGGGAAGGGGCAAAAGCCTATTTGCTTGTGGAGGAAAGGGTGAGGGCTTTATCCCACATGCTCACTTTACTCCTTAGGGAGTGGGCTACATATAGGGTACAACTTCCCATAAGCTCTCACTTGAAAGAAAGCTATGGAGGCTCACTCTCCTATATATATATATCAAAAGACCGAGACCGAGACCGAGACCGAGGCCGGGGTCGTGGGTCAATTGGGGTTCTTTCTTTTCAAAAAAATTTTCTCCAATTAAAAAACCTTTCCTCTCCACACGTTTGGTTCTTTCTTTAAAAATAAAATTTTTTTAATTTTTTTAATTTTTTATTTTTTGTTTTTTTTTGGGAGATAAGTTTTCTAGGGTTTCTTTAGGGTTCAGCCTTGGCCGCGGCGTAGTTCGCACAGGTCTGGGGATTCAGAAATCCCCCCTCACACGCAGAAAACCAGATAACAGATCACACGCCCACACGCGGAGCGAAAAAATAACAAAAATGCAGAAGACAAATTACAGAAACAGATTGCAAAAAACGGAAACAACTCAACAACAAACACACAGTCGCTTTCCTACAGTGTGAATTAAACTTCACGCAGCAGCCCGAGCTGCAAACTGGAGCTTGGTGCAGGGCAACTCCCCGGCAGCGGCGCCAAAAATGTGCGCTTTTGCCGCACAGGTCGTAGCTGGGGACTTGCTGGACACCGTATGCGAGCCACGAATGGCTGCAAGCATACAACCAAGAAAGGAAGCTCAAACAGAATGCAAAGGTGTGTCACTCACCGCTCTAACCGCTGCCGTGAAGGATTCCCGCGTCGCAGCAGTGAAGAAGGAGCCGCCGTCGCCGCTCTACCGCCTCGCCGCCGCCGCCGTGCCGCTCTATAGTGCTCGATCGCTCTCTCACTCTCTCTCTCTCTCTCTCTCTCTCTCTCTCTCTCTCTCTCTCTCTCGCACACACGCAGGAGAAGGAAACCAAGGAGATAAGGCAAGAGCACTCTTGTATTCACAACACATGAGAATAAAGATTTTAGGGTTACATTTGACTCTTATAGGTGACTTGGCCGTTCACACTTGGGTGCCCATACATGGCCGACCGATCCTAACACTTATCCTACTAATATTCAAGGTGCGCCTCTCATCGATGATCACCCAATCCCTTCATCTTTAACATATGGTGCCGACAAGCCCGGCCCATGACTCAAAATATTTAAATTAATGACGTAAAACATAGTATGTCTCAATGTCCGTCATAGGTTAACACCCACCAACTGCTTGATACAACTCCAAAGAGTAGCATTACATTCTAACCAAGCACATGCTAGCACGAAATTGCATTATAGTTAAAAACAATAGCATTAAATCCTATCAAAACCATGGCCACTACAAAGCAAGAGTAACTTAAAATATGCTTTACTCCAGCGATAAAAGTGCGTCCAAGTCAAGGCTAATTACAAAAAGAACCATCGCAAATGACATCAAAAGGCCACATCAATTATGTTTCCACATGGCATTGCCTCTGCCACTAAGTACTTGAAATAACTCCACCTTAGTTAATTGCCTGGTGCATGAAATTGTGAGCTACAAAATCCAATCCCAAAATGCAAGTGAACGAAGTACAAGTGCTTGCATGGTATGTATGCCAGGTGCTTGCCCTCCCATTTTTGAATACATTCACGTGTACAACGCAGAAAGTTTGTTATTGATACCGAGTAGCTCACACCCATTGCTCTAGACCCCTCAGTACTAACATAGCCAATGTGGGATTCATTGCACAATATAATGGCCTCACGAACAACCTGTGCAACCAAGGTCCTTCCCTTCTCTACACTCTCACGAAATGTATTATTCAGTGGGGCTCTCCACTTAACAATCTTGCCATCCCTATATTTTGGACAAAAAGCACTTGGAATGTTTACTGCATCATTTGCACTGGCTTGAGCTGTTTGCAGAGGTGGTCCTCCACCTTGAAGCACAAATCCATTTTTAAGGAGCATTTTCACCACCAAAACATGTAGACATTTCCCCTTGTCCACTAGCCATACCCCAGGAGCCATACCCCAGGGTCCAAACCAGGTGTGTGAATCACATGGCTTTCATCAATATCCCAAGAGTGAGTGGGAGCCGAGTTATAGAACCATACAAATCCCCCACTACACCGTCGGGGTATTTTCGTCGACCCCAGAAGCATGGAGCAGGCACTCCATCATTTTTGTCTCCATCTCCCTCATTGATGTACATTCCACAATTTCCACTCTGTCCTGGAAAACGCCCAAAGCAAGTCATTTTTTCCCTTGTCTCTGCCCTTCGAATAGCCCACATTGTTTTTGGCACTTTTGTTTCGATATGGCCACGTTTTTCCCCTCCATGTGCATGTCTCGATATGCACCTTGCTACTTGTTCACTGTAATAACAGTCACATATTCTAGCCTATGGTTGTCTTCTTCTAAGAAGACACGTGGATCTGCATGTACTAGTCTTTTTTTGCGAACACTATGCCGATGTATATTTACACGTTGCATCTCAGGAGAATTTATCCCCATCTCCTGCATTGATGAGTGTGCCAGATCAACCAAACTCTTACCTATAGAAGTACCCATTACATGATTGTAGAATTTGTTTGCCATTTCTTTCATCCCTGGTCCATTTCCTATGTGTATCCCTTTCAAGTATGCACTATATTTAACACTTTGTAGAATTTCCATTGCTATGTCTGCACCTGTTTCCTCATAGAGTGAAATCTTGCTCTTATAACCCACACTCGCCATTGTGCTTGCATGTTTCGCCTGGCCAACCTAGGACTCTATGGACGTAATCAAAATGCACCCACATATCCTACAGATTTCCCCCTTATCTCATCCTATTGACCAAGTCAAGGCCACTTCCAAGCCCTTTAGTTAACATTTTAAATACATGTGGCTGATGCTGCTCACTCAATTGTCCCGAGAAAATCACACTATGGATAAATGGATATCTGTATCTATTTTTTAAATCCAAAACTGCCTCAAGACCCTTTGATGCTTTTGGTTGAAACAAACACAATAAAATGCCAAAAATAATATTCAAAGATACAGTGCCAAAAAAATCGTAATGCACAATGATGTTAAATAATGGACCATCTTTTAATATGACTGCTTGTATTCAATGCAATTGAGTATGAAATATAGTTTTCAAGTGACATATATATATCAAATCACACCTAAATTAGGTTGTTTTACCCATTTTTTTGACATAGTTCATTGGCCCAGTCAGTACAAGGCTCTGTGCACTCACGCCCTGGAAAATTATGTGGCAATGTTATTTATTTTTTGTTTTCAGTTTATATGAATGTGTGCATATGGCCATGTGTGTGTGAGGGAGTGGATGTCCATGTGCGCAAACAAATGGCTGATGAAATGGCATCAACTTTTGTCATTACTTGGCAATAATTTTTTAGAGGCACCTCCTCCACCAATGGTTACATTCAGATCATCACAAATAACAAGGGAGAAGATATTCTAATGAAGGAAAGTTAATACCAAGGAACAAACTCCAAAAAAACATTCTCGAGCAACCAAATAATGAGTCAAAAATATTTTATTTCGTTTTAAAATGAATTTTTGTTGATATTTATATGTGTTTGAAAATGATTAGTGATTAAAATTTAAATAGCCATTTAAGCTTAAAGCTAAAAAGCTATTAAGCCTTAAAGATTAGATAACTATTAAACCTTAAAGCATAAAAATCTATTAAACTATTAAAGCTAGAAGTTTAAATATCTATTTTTAGCTTAAAAACCTATTTAAGCTTTAATAGCTATTAAGACTTTTTAAGCTAAAATAGCTTGAATAGTTATTTAATAGATTAAATAGATATTAAAGCTTTTAAGTTTTAATAGTTATTGAATAGCTTGAATAGTTATTTAATAGATTAAATAGATATTAAAGCTTTTAAGTTTTAATAGTTATTGAATATTTTGAAGCTTAGATTAAAAAGCTTAAAAATCTTGAATAGCTATTCAAGCTTAAATAGCAATTTAAGCTATTAAATAGCTTAAATAGTTATGTAAGATTAAAATTTAAATAGCTATTTTTTTCATGGGTACATATTCACCTTTTTTTGTGGGTGCATTAATTTATTAATGCCCATAAAAGTGGGAATTAATAATTTACTGTGCGAAGATAAAAATGACTAAAGAAAACAACCCTCCTCCTCTGTAAGCCCAACATATTTACAAACCGAAGATAAAAATGACTAAAGAAAACAACCCTCTTCCTCTATAAGCCCAACATATTTACAAACTGAAGGCGATAGAGGGACAAACTCTTCACCATCCACGATAGCTTTTTTGAAGTTATATGTTTTCTCATAAACAGAGAGAAAAGATTCACTATAATTTGGCTCTGCTTCTAAACCTCCATCATTATCATCTACAATAATAGGGTTGTTCTGACTCCCGGGCTTCATGTCAGCATCTGTTTCTTCATTCTTGCGATTTTCATCTTCATCACTATCTGGATGTTGGTACAATGGATCATAATATCTCGCTCTACCACTTGGGTTCTCTGCAAAGAAAATCTCATCTATTTCCATACATTGTGTTAGGTGAGGCAATTTCATTACTTTCCAAATCGCTCTGCTGACCTCCTCCTGCTCATCCCATTTCCTGTCTTTGGAATTATCTAGGATGCAGCAGGGTAGTACTTGCCTGTGTGTACCATTTTCAAAAGTGTGCTTTCAAGTAATGCACCTAGCTTGTTAGATACATAGTTGTCCATAAAAATATAGGCTCTCTCAAAAAGATTAACAGGAGACAAACAAACTTTGTTTTTTAGATCAGCTTGTTCGTAGAGTGCATAAAGTTGTCTGCCTCTAGTTATTTCTTCTAGTTATTGTGTGAGAAGAATTTGAAGTGTGCCTTATGAAGATCTTTCATGCAATAACCGACAATACCTTCGAATGTGTGCGCCACGCATGCAAGCAACACATGTCCCATTCAAATCTAATTAATTATATCCGTTGAAATTTTTATTCTGGGTGCATATTAGCTATTCAAGCTTGAATAGCCATTAAAGCTTTTAAGACTTAAAATTAAATTTTGCAAAAGAAGTGCAAAGCCATGCCAGGCCCCACGTTTTTTTTTTTTGCAAAATTGAAGTCTCCTAAGAATTGAAAAAGAAAAACCTTTTTTCCCCTAACATTTTTTGCCCCTTAACTTCTTCTTTTTTTGTTCTCTCTTCGTTTCCTCCAGCGCTCGCTATGCCCTGCAAGCAAAAGCCTCCCCTCAGGTAAATTCGAGTGTTCTTCTTCTTCTTTTTTTCTGCTAAGCGCGGCCTCCCCAGAGTAGAAAATAAAAAATAAAATAATCGATTTTGAAATTTGCCCAAATAATAGTCGATTTTTTTTTCCATATTTTTATTATGTGCAGAAGGCCGGCCTCCTTCCTGAGAGATGAAAAAAAAAATGGTTTCAGAAATCCTTTTGATATTTGCCCTGCACACAATATTCACTTTTGTTTATGGAATTGCCTGAATATTATTCGATTTGCTTTCCATTTTTTGTTATGTGCAGGAATGCGACGGCACGGCCTCCTGAGAGATTAGGAAAATACTAAACACGTACTAAAATGTCTTTATTTTGCTATTCGTCGGAGGCCCGCCGGCTTCCTGTGAGAGAGAGAGAGAGATGGGGAATAATTTTTGCTCCATCGATCTGAAGAAATTTTTACAAGAAACAATTTCCCTCTCTTTAGAGCTAATGGAACTAAATAATATTGGGAGTGTTGGTTTTGTAATCTAAGGGCTAGGATAGCATTCTGGCTTTTTTTCCTTTTTTTCCCCTAACCTTAAGCTCTTGGGGATATTGAATCTTAGGATTTTTTTTACTTGTGTCCAAAACTACTTCTCTACCTTGCACCTCTCTATGGAGCAATGAAGCCTACTCAATCATAGATGTTTTAGACTTAAGTCCAAATCATCATGCACAGTAGCTATTTTTTTAGGATCAAACTTAAAATATTTACACATAAGTCCAACTATATAGGTACTAACTTTGGGATGTTTTAATTAGCCACCAAAGCTATTTGAATGCCAAATTTGATGTTTATTTACTTGATAAGTATCCCTCCTTACATTCCAATTTTGAATTCAACAAGTTTTTGTGTTTGGAGGATATTAGTAGAGTGGCTAAGACAGATTTCCAAGATGGACAGGATGTGGATGAAGAGGTTGACAGTCATACTATTGATGGTTTTGTTGTAGGTAGCAGTCATGAGATGGATGCTGAGCTTGCACCAAAAGAGGCTAATATGCAAATTGTTCTTTATGTAATGAGATCTGAGGTTTCTCTTCCAGATGATGTCAAGGATGAGAACAAAATTTATATGGACAGAGGGGAAGATATAATGCAAAAAATTGGGCTTTTCAGTTGCTTTCAATGTCCAATGGTTCCACTTGCAGGCTTATTCCATATGCAAAGGTGAGGGGATTGAGAGATGATGTGTCGTGCTTGAAGGCAACTTTTGGTAAGGAGGGGTATGTGCCGAAAAGGGTGCCTTCATAGTGTCCATGTGGACATGTGCTAGAGAGAGCACAATGATTAGTTCCATTTAGACCACTTTTCCTCCTCTCTAGCACATTTGTCATCTTCATCCTTCATGCCAGATTGACATTTAAAATACAGGTTGGTTTCCTTTGCATTCATTCCACTTGTTTGTCTTTTAAACTGTAATTTCTCCAATTGTAATGCTCGGTTCCTTCTTTCACACCTCCTTTCCTTTGCTCTCAATTTTCCCATAGCTATAATAATCCCTTGGATTTCATCGTCAAATTGCCTCCATGCACCTTCTACCACCTCTCTCCTTTTCAACTTTCTAATTGCTTCTTCAGTATACTCCACAAATAGATCATCCTTAAGAAGGAGATTATTAACTCTCAGTTTCCTTGTGGGATAATGAGAGAGATCAAGCTCAACACCATCATTCACATCCCAACACCATTTCAAAGGCATGTGATCAGATAAAGCAAAGTTGCAATCAATAGAGATTCTCAGGGTATGGGGAACCCAATAACCTTGTTGACTAAAAAAAATCCTATCAATTCTGGAAGAAGAAGAAGAGACATATTGCAGACTAAAATAAGTATGTCCCGATTTGTCCCTCCAATCCCCTAGGTGCCAACTATCCCCATGAGGCCCAGATCTCTTCTTAAATCCTCCCATTTACCTTTTTCCCTTCCTATCAAAGCAGAGCTTCCACTACCTTTTCAACCATATTGAAATATCCCAAGATAATACAAGGGACTTGAATATTTAAATTGGCAATCCAGTTCCACATCTCACTCCAATTCCCCTTGTATTAGAAAATCTCCCTCTTTCCCACAAAAAAGAGACATTTTCTAATACAAGGGCAAAGCATCATCGTGTTTTGTGTACCATCATAAATCCTACTAGAGTGAGTGAGATTGCACTTCTATCGAGCTTGCATGAGCGTCTCGGCTCCAAAAGTCAAAAGTTTGGAAAACAATTTGGAATCTTTTGCAAAACATTATTTATTATCAAAAGTTTTTGATATATACATAGAGCGTCTCGGCTCCAAAAGTCACCGCCTCAATCGCATACGCATAAAAAAGGTGATACTGCAATGGAGACATGCTATGATATACACGATTCATCATTGTTAATGGTGCTGTAATTCTTCTCCTAGGAATAAAGCGGCTAAGAAGTCTAAAAATACGGCAAGAATTTCTAAAATTCCGGGGTGAGTGATTATAGAGTTGGACATAATGAATAACTCCTAACCTTATCAAGATCATGGCTAGTGAGATATTCTGTCTGAGTCTCTGTCGTTGATTGGTATTGACGCGAATACTTCGCCCTCCAGAGAACGACATATGCTGACGTCGCACTAGTGGATCGTGAAAGTATAGATCCTCAAAGTGACGAGCGAGTCTCACTCTGTTTTCTTGGGTTGTTGTAGCGAAGTTGATGAGATTTTTGAAGGCAAAGGCGATCATATCCTGACTCTGGGAGAGTCCAGGAATGCTAGACAGATTTGGGGTATCCATCTAAAAATCCAATTCAATATGAGTTTTCAATTTATGAAGTTCATTTCAAACATAATCTTAACAAGTGAAAACATTATTTCCCAGATTTACTTTAAAGATTTAGGCAATTGCTGTTGCTGTTTCATAAGTTTACAACAGCGCTCTAATACCAGGTGTGAGACCCCTCTGCCCCCTCCGCGCACCGGATTCCTGGTTGCTAGAGCAGAGCGGAAGTAGCTTCCTCTTGCTTGGGGCAGGGTTTCCTACACTCGGGGCCTCGCTCTCGAATGTCCGGACACGAGACTAATCTGGTGGTCATTTCGAAACCGAAACTGAGAGAATTTCTCTTGCCCGAAAAATGGGGACGATTCCACCTTTTTTATTTTCTTAACGAATTTTCTAACGGGTCAAGAGACTAAACTATCCTTCACCTAATTAAACCAGATAGAAGGAAAACTATCACTGACTTAATTTGAAGAAATCAACGCTTTTTTCCTAACCGAAATCAGGCACAGCTTGATCTAATCATTTGAGGAAATCAACGCTTTTTTCTTAACCGAAGTCAGGCGCACAGCCATTGATCTACTTATTTGAGAAATTCTTCAGGATTTTATTTAACTACTCGAATTCTAAGCGTATTCCTATTATTTCAATTTAATTATTAAAACTCCACTGATTCCAGCCTAACCCCATTCGGCGGCCCATGGGTTAGCCACCACCCAACCACTGGAATTGGTAAAACTAGACAATTACTCACCCACCCATAATTGAATGCCTTTCTTAACTTTTGTTTTCGAATACAGATACGCATACACTCCTCTTTAAAACTTTAACATATAAAATAATCCATTGACAAACAGTGGTTACAGATATGATAACTCAAAATTTTCATCCAGTCGCTTGTTTCTCAAAAAACAGTATCACTCTGGACTCTCCATTGAGACCAGCTGGTCAGCAACAACGAGATCCAGTAAATAACAGATTACAATAATCATTTCGTCCATCATACATATCTTCCACGACATACGCATGGGTGTCCTAGGCACCACAAGTCCATGCATCGCCTTGTCAGAACCCTCCAGGATCCTCCTTAGGTGTCCTGGCACTTCACTCAGGGACCACTTCGTGGGCCCTTGCCTATCGTACCAAAAGCGCACCATTTTCAACCATACCGAGGCTGGTCAAGACCTGGGGGCTTTGCCGCGTGAGCTGTCCTTTGAACACTCCTCGCCAGCTGTTGCAACCGAACTTCCCTTAGAAAAACATATACCAAATGCTCCCTCCAGCATTCTGGCGTAAGACAGTCCTTTAAGAAAACAAGGTTTCTATGCAAGTTTTCAGTTTGATTTTCTTTTGAATACAAGGAGTATTTCTTGAATCAGTATCCCTAAAATTCTTGATCGTAATTCTGAATTTCATACCAAAATTTCTCGAATTCTATAACCTTGATCCATAGATCAATTTAAAGAGTCTCAACTTAGTTTCAGATTTGGCAGGAGTTTTAAGTGTATTTTTCTAAACTGGTCACATCTTCTTTCCTTGAAACTAACGAAAGAGTTTGGTCTTGGTCACAGTCTAATTCAAGGTCGAGTCGGATAAGATTTTTCGTGAACTATCTTTCTCGAAAAGGTTTGATAATTCAGTTACTATTTTACCAAATTTCTTTCTTTGAATATACACTTAACTGATTTCTAAATTAGTTACGAATTCCAATGAGAAATAAATTAATTATTTATCTGAATATTTCAATCTCAATAGATTTTTCAAATTTTCTTTTTACAAACTGTGTGAATATAAAACGATAGAAATTTCTCTCTTAGAGTATTTAATTATTCATTTATCAATTACTCATAGAATTTAAACATAGAATTTAAGAGAATTCTAATTTTGATATAAAAATTCTTTATGCATCTATTTATGCATAAAAATCAACTTCAATGGGAATAACACTTTTATATTTAAAAAAAAGAATTTCCTTATGTATCTATTTATGCATAAAAATTAATTTTTATAAGAATAACGCTTTTATAATTTAAAAAATTCCTTTATGCATCTTTCTATGCATAAAAATCAATTTTAATAAGAATAACACTTTTGTCATAAAAATTTTTCTTTATGCATCTTTCTATGTATAAAAATAAAATTTAATAAGAATAACACTTTTATAATTAAAAAAATTCCATTATGCATCTTTCTATGTGCATAGAAATTAAATTTAATAAGAATAACACTTCTATAATTAAAAAATTTCATTATGCATCTTTCTATGCATAGAAATCAATTTTAATAAGAATAACATTTTTATAATAAAAAAATTTTCTTTATACATCTTTCTATGCATAAAAATTAATTTTAATAAGAATAACAGAAGAGTTTAATTAATCCCTTAGTTAATCTTTCTAGGATTAAGAAAGATTGGAATGTAAAGAAGAGAAGGGGTGGCCTTTTTATCAAAGGCATAGCATTTAAATTTAATTCAAACATTTGCAAAACATAAAATTTAAGAAAACCATAGATTTTTCATTAAATAAGTAAGAAAATTAGCTTACATGGAGCTTGTAAGCTCTCCTTTGGCTTGAGGGATTGAGGGTTCTAGTCTTGTTTGAAGCAAGAGTGGAGAGGATTAGGCCAAAAAACAATTGAATTATTAAAAAATTCAATGTAGATGGCTCAGGGCAGGAGTAGAGTAACAGTGCATAAACACCATTAAGCTTTTACAAAGGGGAAGGCTTCTATTTATAGAAAAAAGTGAGCCTCTTACCAAGCAAACTAATTCTAGAATTTTCCAAATCAATTTGGTCAATTTTTTACCATTTTTGGGTCAGTTCAGCTTACTTTTTGGATCTAGTTTTGAAATAGGAGAGAGGAGAGATGAAAATATCTCATTTTATTGATTAAAAATTAGGGATAATGATGAGAAAAAGGCGCCTACTTCATGAGGGGAGATCCCCACTGTGAGGTGTCAAAATTTAGTTTTTTTAATTGTTTTCTTTGCTCCTTAGTCTACTCTTCATCTTATGTGAGCATTTACTCATTTTTGGGGGGTTTTTCTTTTATTCTTCAATTATCTCCTCCCTACATTTGGATTAATCTTATTGGTCCATAAGAACCTTAATCCAAATTTTTTCAGAAAATCTTGAGCCTTAAGCTAAGGTGCACATTATAATTTATTTCTAATGCACCTTAGGAATTTCTTTTTAAACTTCTATTTCAGGGAAATTTATTTTAATAAGAAGGGATATTTTTCCATCCAAAGATATCTAAAAACTGAATTATCTCTCTCTAGAATATTTTCTCTCTCTAGGTCAAAACAGGTAAAAACAAGATCTTTTATTATTCTGAAAAGGGGATTGATTACAGGGGAAGAAACTGGACATCTTGAGAGGCTGGGGAGGAATCTTACATCCTCTTCAACTTGAAAAACGCGAGATGTCCTCATCTCGCAAAAACTAAGAGCATCAGTTCAGCTTCTTTCTCCCAGGTGGCGTCTTCAAAAGGATAGAACTTCCACTTGACTAATAATTCTCTCAGAATTCTGTTCCTAAGAACCTTCTCTCGAACATCAAGGATTTCTTCAGGCTGGAGTTCCATCTGCCCTTGGGTTATTGAAGAAGTTAAGAGTTCATCGTTAAGCACATGATTTGGGCTCGGTACATACTTCTTAAGTAGGCTGACATGAAATACATTATGTACTTTGAGATGAGGAGGCAAAAGAAGATCATAGGCTGTCACCTACTTTCTTTGTAATCAAATATGGCCCACAGTATCTGGGGGATAACTTCTTGTACTTCCCAAGAGATAGAGAACTTCTTTTGGGGCGTACTCGAATGAAGACCATATTTGCTTCTTCGAATTTTCTATCTGACCTCTTCTTATCTGCATACTACTTCAGTCTATCCTGGGCAGCTTTTATATCCTTGCAGATTGACTGCATCTACTGCTCCAAGTCGTCAAGCATCTGTCTGGACATCTCGACACCCTAATCAATGGGTTGGACCAAGTTAATGGTGTTAGGCAGTCTTGTCCATACAAAGCTTTGAAAGGGCTCATCCCAATACTTCGGTGATAAGAAGCATTGTGAGCAAATTCGACTAGGTGTGCAGATAGCTTAGCCACTTCTTAGGTTCCCTACTAGCATGACCGAAGTATGTCTTTGATTACTTGGTTCACCCTTTCTGTTTGACCATCGGTCTCCGGGTGGTAAGCTATGCTGAGATCCAAGAAAGTTCCTACTGCTTCAAAGATTGCAGTCCAGAATCTTGACGTGAATTTAAGATCTCGATCACTTACTATTCTCCTGGGTAGGCCATGCAATTTGAAGATTTCCTTGAGGAACACTCTAGCCACATCCACTGCAGTGTAGGTTTCTTTTATTGGAATCAGATGGGCAACTTTGGTTAGTCTGTCAACTACCACGAAGATGGAGTTGTAACTTGATTGCACTGAAGGTAGTCTAGTAATAAAATCCATAGTGATACATTCCCACTTCATCTGGGGGATGTCTAATGGATGTAACTTCCCAGGCATTTTTACTCTCTCGGCTTTGACTTTCTGACATATCAAGCATTGACGTACATGATTAAGTACATCCTTTTTTAGTCCATGCCAAAAGAAGCTTTTCTTTATAGACATGTAGGTCTTGATGAAACCTCGATGTCCTACTAAAAGGCTATCATGAGCTTCATTCAGAATTTGACCCTTAGTTCCCTCATCATTGGGAATGCATAGCCTACTGTTATAATACATAATTCCTTCATCCAGGCTGTACCCTTGAACTCGGTTCAACTCCTAAGGAGTTTTGCTTTCCTGCATAAGTAGGGTAGCAATAGGGCCAAAGAATCTATCCTGCATGATCTTCTCTCTTGCTTCATTAATCAATGGATTTGACACCACTGTGATTGCAAGCAAGGAGGCTTTTCTGCTCAGGGCATCTGCTCTACCACATTTTCTTTGCCTGGGGGGTACTTGATTTCAAAATCAAATTCCTGCAGGGTCTGCATCCACCTTCTTTAGTGCATGTTGAGATCCTTCTGAGTGAAGATCCACTTTAAGCTCTGATGATCTGTCATCAAAGTAAATCTTTGACCCAGTAGGTAATGTCTCCACAATTTCAGGGCATAGACTACTTAAAGTAGCTCCAGGTCATTTTGACAGCATAAATTCTCTTATGCGTTCTAAGTTTTCGGGATTCATAGGCCACTGCATGACCTTCCTACACATGAGCGCACCTCCCAAAACCATTGGCATCAGTACCTCAAAGGGTAGAGAGAAATTTGGCAACTTCAGAATGGGATTGGTTACTAAGGCGGTCTTCAGCTTATCAAAAGCGCTCTAACACCTGGCAAACCATTGAAACAGGGTATTCTTCTTGAGAAGATTAGTCAGGGGGGAAGCTATGAGAGCATACTTAGGTATAAAAATTCTATACCAACTAGTTAATCCCAAGAATCCCCTGACTTCTTTCACTGTCTTTGGTTCAGGCCAATCTACGACTGCTTGGACTTTTGCGAAATCTGGAGAAATTCCATCTTTGGATACCAAAAAGCCCAAGTATTCAACATGGTCGGTAGAGAAAATGCATTTGCTCTTTTTTGCAAAGAGTTGGTGCTTTCTTAGAATCTCAAGAACTTTACGGACGTGAGCTTCATGGTCAGCTGCATTCTTTGAGTAAATCAGAATATCATCAAAGAAAACAAGAATAAAATCATCCAAGTATTCTCTGAGAATGTCCTGCATTAGGCGATTGAATGTAGCTGGGGCATTTGTCAATCCAAACGGCATGACAGTAAATTCATAGTAGCCAAGTGCCCATTGTCCATGCAGACGCATACACAATTCAAGTGGTCGAGCAGCTGATACCATCTCCATCTGACCGTGTTATTGAGAACCTTCTTGCAGCTTTTATGGCTATGGAGCACTCCAATGCATATATTTTGCATGCTCGAGCCCGGAGTTTTTGCGTTTTTCAGTGCTTGGAAGGAAGGGATTCATTTGGTGCGTTCACTGGGAGGGGCTAGCCACAAATAGAGAGAGAGAGAGAGAGAGCGATCGAGCACTGTGTAGCGGCACGGCGACGGCGAGGCGGTAGAGCATGGTCAGAGAGACCAAGAGAGTGATCAACCTCAATATGAAGACTGAAATCTGTATATTAGCGAGTATTGATGGTGGCCGTCTTCGGGATATCTTGATCATTAATCCTGATCTGGTAATACCCTGGTTTGAGATCTATCTTTGTGAAGATCTGGGCTCCATTTAGCCTGTCCAAAAGCTCATCAATTCTGGGGATAGGATACTTATTCTTAACTGTCAGCTGATTGAGACCTCTGTAATCCACACAGAGTCTTAACGTAACATCCTTCTTTTTCTGAAAGAGAACTGGCACTCCCCACGGTGAAACACTGGGTCTTACAAACCCCTGTTCTAACAGCTGTCTAAGCTGTTCCTTGAGTTCAATGGCTTCAAGGACTGGAATTTTGTAGGTGCACTAGGCTACTGGCTGGGGGTCAATTCTATCTCATGATCTACTTCTCGAATCAAAGGCATCTTAGTTAGCTCTGCTGGGAATAAATCATCATACTCACTTAACCATTCTGGTTCTTTAGCATTTAACTTTATGTCTACCGGATTTATTTTGACAACGTAAATGAGCTGCTTCTTTTCCTTTCATCAGTAACCTAGAAGCTTTTACTAATTACAGATCTAGAGATCCTAAAATTTGAGTTCCTTGAACTTTGTTCCCGTGAAGGCCACGGAAGGAAATGGTTCCATTGTGACAGTGAATGTCAGCTTGATTTTTGTGGAGCCAATCCATTCCAAGGATTCCGTCAAAAACTCCCAAACGTAAGACTTTGAACTGGCAGTCAGTTACATTCCCATCTAGATCAAACTGAATACGATCTGTCTCATGGTGAGTGAAAAGAATCTTCCCACCGGTCAATTCAATTTGCATAGGTTTCCCTGGTTTCTGTTCTAAGACTAGCTTACGCAAGCATCCAGGGGAAATAAATGAATGCTCGTACTGCCTGAATCAATCAAAAGCTTAAATGGCTTACCCTTATACTCAGCTGGAGCATGGATGACAGAGAATTGACGATTTGGCCCTTGGTTTTCAATCACAGCATAAATATGACCTCTTTCCTCTTCCACTAGTTTTGCTATCGTAACTGCTCTGGCTGCTGCTCTGCAGATTGGGGCGGAACCCTTTCTCTTTGGTTACCCCAGTTCTGGGAGGGAGTTCTGAGATTACTCTGAACATAGGCAGATGGTTGAGCTGGAGTCCTCCTGGGATTAACCTGATTTTGGTGAGACGGACCCTGATTTGACTGATACGAAGGGACTGCATCAGTCCAGCCTAACCCCATCCAGTCCCATGGGTTAGCCAATCACCCAACCACTCTAATGATGGGATCCAATTAGGTTGCTTGCAATTACTGTGATATCAAATCCTTTGATTATTGAAGCAAGAGAGAAGATCATGCAGGATAGATTCTTTGACCCTATTGCTACCCTACGTATGCAGGAAAGCAAAACTCCATAGGAGTTGAACAAAGTTCAAAGGTACAGCCTGGATGATGGCATTATGTATTATAATCACAGGCCATGCATTCCCAATGATGAGAGAACCAAGGATCAAATTCTAAATGAAGCCCATGACAGCCTTATAGAGCAGGACATCCAGGTTTCATCAAAACCTACATGTCTGTAAAGAAAAGCTTCTTTTGGCCTGGTCTGAAAAAGGATGTACTGAATCATGTACGTCAATGTGACATGCTAGAAAGTCAAAGCTGAAAGAGTAAAAATGCCTGGGAAGTCACATCCATTGGACATCCCCCAGATGAAGTGGGAATGTATCAGTATGGACTTTATTACTGGATTACCTTCAGTGTAATTAAGTTACAACTCCATTTTCGTGGTAGTTGACAGACTAACCAAAGTTTTCCATCTGATCCCAGTAAAAGAAACCTACACTGCAATGGACGTGGCCAAAGTGTTCCTCAAAGAAATCTTCAGATTGCATGGCCTACCCAGGAGTATAGTAAGTGATCGAGATCCCAAGTTTACTTCAAGGTTCTGGACTGCATTTTTCGAAGCAGTGGGAACTTTCTTGGATCTTAGCACAGCTTATCACCCTAAGGCCGATGGTCAAACTGAAAGGGTAAACCAAGTAATCAAAGATATACTTCGGTCATGCTGTGGTGGGCAGGGAACCCAAGAAGTGGCTAAGCTATCTGCACCTAGTCGAGTTCGCCTACAATGCTTCTTATTCACTGAAGTGTCGGGATGAGCCCTTTTAAAGCTCTGTATGGACAAGATTGCTTAACTCCATTAACTTGGTCCGACCCATTGATTAGGGTCGAGATGTCCAGACAGATGCTTGACGACATGGAGCAGCAGATGCAGTCAATTCGTAAAGATATTAAAGCTACCCAGGATCGACAGAAGCAGTATATGCAAATAAGAAAAGGACAGACAGAAAGTTTGAAGAAGCAGATATGGTCTTCATTAGAGTACAGCCCAAAAGAAGTTCTCTATCTCTTGGGAAGTACAAGAAGTTATCCCCCAGATATTGTGGGCCATATCTGATTACAAAGAAGGTAGGTGACTTAGCCTACGAGCTTCTTCTACCTCCTCATCTCAAAGTTCATAATGTATTTCATGTAAGCCTTTTAAAGAAATATGTGCCAAGCCCAAATCATGTACTTGATGATGAAATCCTAACCTCTTCAACCCAAGGGTAGATGGAACTCCAACCTGAAGAAATTCTTGATGTTCGAGAAAAGATTCTCAGAAATAGAATTCTCAGAGAAGTATTGGTAAAATGGAAGTTCTATCCTTTTGAAGATGCCACCTGGGAGAATGAAGCCGATCTGTTGCGGGATTACTCCCAGTTTGCGAGATGAGGGTATCTCGCGTTTTTCAAGTGAGAGAGAATGTAAGATTCCTCCCCAGTCTCTCAATATGTCCAGCATCTTCTCCCGTAATCAAATCCCTCTTCAAAAATATAAAAGATCTTGTTTCTACCAGTTTTGGCCTAGAGAGAGAAAATCTTCTAGAGAGTGGTAATTCAGTTTTTAAATATTTTTGGATAGAAAAATATCTCATCTTATTAAAATAAGTTCCCCTGAAACAGAAGTTCAAAAAGATTTTCAGAAGGTGCATTAGAAATAAAGTATAATCTGTTCAAGAGGCATTATTCTGAGGGTCAAGATTTTTTTAAAATTTTAAATTAAGGTTCCTATGGACCAATAAGATTCATCCAAATGTAGGGAAGAGATAAATAGAAGAATAAAAGAAAAATCTCCCAAAAATGAGTAAATACTCACATAAGATGAAGAGTTGACTAAGGACAAGATTAATAGTTAAAAAAAGAGAGATATTTAGGTGAAATGATGCATTTTTGACACCTCAGTATGGGGGAATCCCCCTCATGAAGGAGGCACCTATTTCACATGTGTGGGAGAGTTTTAAACTCCCAAATAATGAGATATTTTTATCTCTCCTCTCTCCTGTTTCAACTAGATCCAAAAAGTGGACTAAACTGACCCAAAAATGGTCAAAAATTGACCAAACTAATCTGAAAAATTCTAGAATCAGTTGGCTTGGTTAGAAGCCCACTTTTTCCTATAAATAGAAGCCTTCCCCTTTGTTGAAACTCAATAGCGTTTTGCACTGTTACCCTGCCTCTCCCAAGTGCCAAAAACAGTGAATTTTACTCATAATTCATTAGTTTTTGACCTTCCCTCTTCTAAAAGATTGATGACCACTCTTGTTTCAAACAAGAGTAGAACCCTCAAACCATCAAGCCAAAGGAAAGCTCTCAAATTATCTATGTAAGTTGGAGATTCTTCTCTTTTCTATTTCTTTTATGGTTTTTATGATTTTTGACTTCTCTAAAATGAAATGATCTTATGCCTCATTTAAAAAAGGCATTCCCCTCTCTTCTTTTAGAAACAGAAATAATGAATCAAAATCTGAGAATATATTATAGCCTTGGGTTGTTCAAAATGTTGTCATGTAAAGCATAACTAATACATAATTGATGTTTAGATTTTTGGTGAAGATCAATACTAATAATATTTCATTTCAACAATAAAAGTATACTCAAACAAAAATACACAGCTCAATATGATTTCTATAGGATAAGTGTGCACTCATTGTCTAAGAAATAGTGCTATTACATCAACTAAGGTCTCTTATACATATTTTTCAACAGTATTTCATATTTTAGTCACTCTCAATATTTAAAGTCTATGAACAAGTAGTACCAAGACTTGAACTTACACCTTTATCACTCATCTTAACCAGCCTCATATAAAGGTAAGAGCCCTCGGGCCATGCAACTTTCTTAGGTTGCATGTTAAAGTTGTAGTGAGTTAGTGTAATCTTTTCTTTGCTTTCAACAAACCATGCCAACAAAAGGGATCTCTACATAAAATCTGGACTAATGAGAGTTTGTGGAGTACTCAATGTTGAGTCTATCTTTGAGAGAAGATATGATGGCTTTATGAAACTCCATGTATTATACCATGCATAATTTCATAGTTAAAACCTTAAACAACCTCATTAGGACATACCATACCCAAAAAAACCTAGGCAAATAATGACACTCCCATTATGTAGAATTTAAGGATAAAGATCCCCTTAAATGATAAATATAGATACTAAACTGAGTAGCTAAATGATAGTTAAGTCAATAAACATCAACACTAAAAAAGTATAGTTATGTTGTTCTTTTGAACCCTCACATGCAAGTCAAGTAGCACATATCCACATATATTTTATTACACATAATTAAATTAATGAAAAATGGTGTATGTTATTTCAAAATGATAAAGGAGCTTACTGTCCAATAAATGAACAAACGAGTGTTGTTGTCCCCATACAAAACATGGCTCACCTACCCAAAAAAAAAAAAAAGCATGCAAAAAAGTTAAAGAAAGTATGCAGTCTATAAAAGAACTGATAACAAAATTTATAAGGTACACAATGGTGCATACCTTTTTCCAGAATCGAAGTTTTTGGTGGGCTTTTGTATTATATATAAAACAAGAGTAGAACATTGAAACATTAGGTACTAGCACAAATTAGTTTACAAGGTCCCATTAGTTACTAGCATGCATTGACCTTTAACTAATGTGTGCTGATGATTGACATCTAGCATTGTTTGGTAACAATACTTACTCCTACTCCACCATCTAGGATAACTATAGAACGATAGCTATATGATAATATAATTACCTGCCAACCTACCTCAATACTATTGAGATCATTGTGGAATGAGCCCCCAAGAATCCATAGTTGTGATAAGGTGAACTCATTGGGCACTTGAACCATTGGATTCCACACGTTTATGTTTGCTTTGGCCCCATAATACCTACCGCCTTGCACATGGGCTATGGCATGCTGCAATGTAACAACATAATGTGAGAGATTTATGGTGCATTTAACAACATAATGTGAGATTTATGGTGCATTTATGATGCCCCATATTCATCGATGCCCCATATTAATTAGTTAGAACTTAGTGCCCTTATGGGCACTAATTAATCAATAGAGGCATACGGTTTAAACCTTAATCATTAAGGTTTAATTAGTCTCCACCTCGCCACCCCCACCGAATGCTCTCCTCACCAGATCCTCTCTCTCGATGTGTCCCCTCCCTCTCTTGTGGCGGTTTTTTATACTTGCGCTGAGGCAGCTCTCAGAACATTCCCGATTTTTTTTTCTTTTTTTTAATCTCCCTTTGGCCGTCTAAGTTAAATATTCCTTTAAAAAAAACCAACCTAGGCCTAAGGTCCTTTTGTCTCATATAATTAAATTAATTAATAGCAAACCAAAAAAATTTGGTACCATATTCATAAAATAAACACTAAGTATTACAATAATTATCACTCAAGGCTAGTAGTTAGCCTAAGGTTGAATTTCTCATTTAAGCGTACCAAGATTACCCCATGTAAAGTCTCATCAGATCTTATAAAAGATGGGGGTTGGAGCTTGCGCATGTTTTTGGTCCGCAGGAGGTGCCCCTCTCTTGTCCGGCTAACGGGAATGCTCCCGTGTGGACACGAAGCCCACCACCCTTCAATTTATCAGAGCTCTGTATCCTGGCCTCATCTACAAATTAAAAACGAAAAATAAGCAAGAAAAATACACTGAATCTACCTGCTGCTTCTCATAAGAAAATACACTCCATGCAATTTTTATTTTTATTCTCCATGGCCTTCATGATTAATCCAAAAGCTGCATCCTTAATTACTGCAAATGCATAATGTGAAACTAAGTCGAAAGCATCCTTAATCGTAATTAATTAGTTTCCAAAAGCAGCCAGCTTGCTTTGCAGTATTACTTTGCTGATGAATGATGGGATCATGTACTTAGTCAATTTAAATTTTTTTTAAATCGCTAAAAAAACATTAAAAATAATGTAATAGCTTTACCTTCAAGGAAACATTTGTAAAGAAGTGTGACTTCTTTAGATTAGACAAAGTACATGCCAATGGCCTGAATACGTAGAATGTTTGTATTGTATTTGTTGTGTGCTTAAAAAATATTTAGGGTATTTTCAAACTAAAATTTAACGCTAGAAATCTTTCACAAAAAGTGCCTAAATTATGACCATGGAAGGCTATGTTATTAAAAGTTTTTGGCATATAATATTTTCTCTCAACTATTCTCTTGTTCTAAGAGGAGTATTTCTCTAGTAGAAATTTCTTTGAAGCAATGTACTTAAAGAGAAATGATGTTTTTAATAAAAGTCTCTAAAAGCCACAAATGTGGTTTATCTTTTATTAGACTAGTAGAAAGATTGGACTAGTATTCAGAAAATAAGCCACAAAAGTGATTTATTTTCTACTAGACTAGAATTAAGAAAGATTTGTTTGAATTTGGATACGCTCTAGGTTTAAATAAACCTATCCTTTCCTCAACCATGCCTCTATGCGTGTGTGTGTGTGTGTGTGTGTGTGTGTGTGTGTGTGTGTGTGTGTGTGTGTGCACTTCCAAGGAGAGCCATGTCAATTCCCCTTGGAGATTGCCAATTATATAATGCTTATGATGATCCTAAAATGCAAGGCAAGGTTATATTAAAATAATTTGAGAGTTTGGGTAATACGAGGGTAATACCTTTTGGGTAAAAATAGTTTGGGTTATATTAAAAATAGTTTGGGTAATACCTTTAAAATATTTTGGATAATATCTTTAAAATAATTTGAGAGTTTGGGTAGTACCGTTTAACCCCACTCCATTCATCCTTTTTTATTCTTTAAAATAATTTGAGAGTTTGGGTAATACCGTTTAACCCCACTCTATTATCATATATTCATCTTTTTTTATTCTTTAAAATAATTAACTAAATCCTCTATGAACATAAGGGGATACTAATAAAAGTAATAGATATTGATTGAAATTGGGTGAGGATTAATATTCTTTAAATAACAAAAAAAAACACTTTTTAACTATCATGACTAAACAATTATAATGATGATAACAAGGATGATGAGGATGCTAATAGCACTGGCAAGTGAGACGACGACGAGACGATGATAACTATACTACTATAACTATGAGTATAACTACTACAACCACCTCCATCACCACCACTAATAATAGTGGTGGTGGTGGTGATAGTAGTAGTAGTGCTACACTACTCCTGTTGTGCTACTTCTACAACTACTATTGCTACTGTGCTACTACTACTACTAGTAGTAGTAGTATTGGTGGTACTACTACTGTTGCTGCCTACTGTGCTGCTTCTACAACTACTATTGCTACTGTGCTACTACTACTACTACTACTACTACTACTACTACTAGTAGTAGTGTTGGTGGTACTACTACTGCTGCTGCCTACTGGCTGCTATTGCTATTGGTGGGCTGTAGTACTACTGCTGCTGCTCTGCTGCTGTTGTGATGCTAGTGGAGGGTCTATGGGTTGTAAAGAACCTTCATAACCCTTCAACCATTGTCATTCTCATCTTGTAAGCAATAACTACTACTATTATTTGTGGTAGTAATAGTAGTAGTACCACCACTGGACCGCCACCACACCACCACCACCACCACCACTACTACTACTAGTGCTAGTAGTACTAGTATGAGGAGTAAACTCATAGATTAGTGCTAGTACTACTACTGCTACTGCTACTACTACTGCTACTGCTACTGCTACTGCTACTACTATACTGCTACTGCTAATACTAGTACTTAGTAATATGAGGAGTAAATTCATGGAATTTAATATTCCCATATTTCTCATTATTTATGAATTCTATTAGACGAGTTTAGATTGGGATGCTGCAGGGAGTCGTCGGGTGAGTGGAAGTGGGCAAGCACCCTTATGAGCCACCTAAAGAACAAGATAAAAATGAAGATGTTGTGATGTTTATACAAAGGGTCGACCTCTATTATATAGAGGGAAGAGTTAGTTACAAGATGGTTATGCTATGGACAGATGTCGATGCATGCAGTTACGTGCATATGCATGTACGATGTGAATGCATCAGTGATGTATGTGTGTAAAGCATATATGTGAACATGCCAAAACATGCCTCTCTTTCAAGAAAGTTATGAGCTTGCCTTTGGAAGGCATGACTATGATAGCAATCAATCTTGACTTAGCATGAGAGGATTCTTGATGGTATACCCTGTGTGTGAGAGGATAAAGAAAACCTAATGTGTGTGAGAGAGAAAGAAAATTATTCATATCCACTTCTAGCTAGATTGATTAGTATTTAAATCTCAATGGTCTTTACTCAAAGAGTAAATTTTAACCTTCACAGGCACAAGCATGCGCACACCCACCCATCCACACCAATTAGGAGAGAATGTGTATGATGAGAAACAAAAGCAGCTTGTAGAATGTGTTTGCTTCTATAATTTAAAGTGTTTTCCAAACTAGTAGTGCGGTGCTGAGGAAGCCACTATTGTAGAGTGGGCTTTTAACCTTGAAACAATGGCACAAATAGATATGTGAAATGACTGCCCACTATAAGCAACATGAGCATTCCATCACTCTCTCTATAATGACTAACCACTATTAGCAACATAAGCATTCCATCACTCTCTGTAATGACTAACCACTATAAGAAACATAAGCATTCCATCACTCTCTCTACAACCCAATAACATTCGATTGGCTTGGAGTAGATATAATGTTGGTATGTGGTATAACTTATGTTGCAAGGTTACGCCCCACACTGTGGTCTGTCCACCCCCCATTGGCAAGACAAGTATGTGCAATGGCTACCCACTATAAGCAACATAAGCATTCTATCACTCCCTCTGCAACCCAACAACATTTGATTGGCTTGGAGTAGTTGCAATGCTGGGGTGTGGTGTTAACTTAAGCATCATTGCAATCTTCACTTGTCTATCAATCCCCACATAAGTGAACTGATCCCAAGGCCATAAGCAATGTATGTTTCATAAGGTGTCCTTTATCCCATTAGGGAGCACCCCAGTTCTACAAAAAGTGGCTCTTCTTGGTGACCATGTATGGGTTAGACTCCATCGGTTCTCCATCTTCCCAAGGTCGTGATGTCACGCCCCCTCACTAAAGACTTTTTACTGATATATTCTCATGGCCATGAAAGGTTCTGATGTCACACCCTCCTCTTTAAAACCTTTTTGATAGAGCCTTTCATGGCCATGGGGGAATTAACTTCATAGCTCTAGCCTATATTCTCTACTACACACCCACTAGTACCTCAAAAAGGCCTTTTTTGCTAGCACGTTGCCTACCTACATAGCCCTCTATGCAAAACAAAGACCTATTGTTCCGACAGCTATTGTTCAAAATTCTACCTATTGACCTTTTTTGCTTTTTTATTTGGATGGCCATGGGGTGCACACAATGTCATGTCCCTCCTCTAAAGCATATGCCCTTGCTCATGGTGTAGAAAATGGCAAACTTAAGTGACCTTAAGAAAGCAAGATGTTATAGGCGCTTAGCATGGTTGAGATTTATGGACTTGTAATAAAAAAATGCAAAAAAGATACAGAGGCTATAAAGTCTTTCAAGCATAGAGAATGTATGGGAGAGGTATTTAAGTGAGAACATTGGGTGATTTGAGGGAGAAAAGAATGTTTTATTAGAATACCCACATCTTAGAGAGAGATAGAGAGAGAAGGTTGTAAATATATAAAAATATGTATGTATGCATTTACATGAATGTAAAAATGTGTGTGCGCGTGCATGCGTGCGTGTGTGTGTGTGTGTGTGCGCGTGTGGTGCGCGCGCGCGCGCGCGCACGTGTGTGTGTGTGTGTGTGTGTGTGTGTGTGTGTGTGTGAGAGAGAGAGTATGTGTGTGTGTGTGTGTGTGTGTTAATTATAATAACTATCTACAGTCAAACATTAACAATGTTCATAACTCCAACTATACCCGATCAGTAACAACAAGATATATTACATTGCATTAGATCTTGTTGGAAATGTTGAGACAACGTCTCAAATTATAATACAATGGTTTTATAAAAGGTAAAAGAACCTAACAACATTCGTTTTGAGAAGGGAAGTCCTATTACCTGCATCCATATAAACAAACAAACTCAGATGTTAGGGCCAAATGCATATTGCAAGTGTCAAAGGACCCTGCCACATGCTATAGATGTCACTCAAAAAGAATGTTTATCATCTTTGAGAGGCTCAAAAATCATTTAATCTAGAAAACATCTCTGCAAGTATGCATTTATATTCCAAGCATTGAGCTTAGCTAACTAGCCCTTAAAGTGCTTCTTCTATATATAATCAGATTGTGTTCTATGGTTATAAAACCAAAGTTCATAAACATCTATACAAAGAGCTGAACAAGAGGCAGCCCTTATAGAGCCATAGAAAGACATATATTTATGTCTTCCAAAACTGAGATATAAAATCAAGGCTAAGGGAACAGAATAATGCTCATTTTGCTACAAGGTTTAGACCCAAAAACCTATAGTAAGTTAGAGGTCAGGTAAAGAATGTTAATAACATAGTTGTGTAAATAGCTGAAAACCAACTGATGAGAAGCCAACCCTTCAAAAAATCCCCAAAAAAAACCTTATTTTCAACTATCAAAACAGAGGTAGACAATCTGAGCAAAAACATCATCATATAATGCAAGTCAAACCAAAGGAAAAAACCTATTATGCCTTCATATTCGAGGTTTTTTTAAGTCCTTTAATATTAAATAGAGGTATAGTAAACCATTCCAAGCTATGTGATAACTGCAAGGTATATGCCTCAAATATTATCACAGAGTTGCATATGTGATAGGGTATTTTGAAATTGGTTATGTAACAAGTTGTGAAGGAAAAAATCAAAAACCAACATATCATATCACTAAAGAGAGACAGAACCATATTTTGAAATCAAAAACCAACATATCATATCACTAAAGAGGGACTAAAACCTAATCTTAGAACTTCTCATGCAATCCCTATGTAAACCATATAGAAACATACTCAGATGTTTATGCTTTCTACCAACATTCCAAAAGATATAAATGACCAAATTTTATATGGTCAGAATAGCCATTTCTTAAAGCATATCTCTAAAGAGTCTGCCCCAACTATGATCAAGACAAGACAACCTAAGCCATCATATAACCAATATACCATGTAGAGAAACATTCAGTGTGTCAAAGCCCAGTCATATATAGACCTCAACCATAATCATATTTTAGGGTGGATTCCACTACAGAAAGAACATAGTTTATTAAAGCATCAAGAGTAGTGCTATCATAACCACGAGCAGTTCCATCAAGTGTAGTGCAAGTTATGGCCAAACATACCATAATAATCAATCCCAACCTTATTAACAAACCAGGAAATCAATTGCTAACACCAAATTACCATTATTATTTCTAATATTCAAGTATTTCACCAGTATGTCAAAGCAGAGTCTCATAGCAAATTAGATATTGTTATGTGAGCCCTGCACCATAGCATGCAAAACCCCAAAAATAGTGAAGCATTCCACAGTCAAATACCTACACAAGATAACCGGTGTACCAACAAAGAACTGTGGTGGGAAAGCCTAGGTGTACAATAACCATAGGTAGCATGGAAGTATTTAGAGGAATGTTTTTATACAGTTAAAGACACACCAATCAAGTATGCAAGAGATGTGATTAATCAATTGTTTTAGTCACAAATTTACCACATGCAGGCATAAACATTTGTGTGGAAACAGAAACCGAGTGCACCTGTGTAGAAGGTGCCCCCCAGAGGAAGCAAGGAGTAGAGCCATAAGCACCAACAACAAGCAATAAGAATTTGGGCTAAGCAAGATGTTACCCTCACCTCAAACTTACGACTTTAAATAGGAAACTGTCTCTGAGTGTGGAGTGTAAAGTCGCCGTATGAACTTAATGTGCCCCATCTCCTTCATCGCTATAGATGAGCGTCAAGCAACCACCCGAAATAGAAAGGTTGCAGAAGAAGTTGCAAGAGACACATAAGGTTGATGCCGAACCAATACTCTCATTAAATGATCGAAAATAAGTATCCAATAAAATCTTGACACAAGACTTAGATTTAATAATTCTTTATTACAAAGGTTGTTCACACTATGAACAAAAACTCTCAAAATGATTATTTTTTCTTGTATGTAACTAAAAACGATGTAGTTAAATGTGTGTGTGTGTGTGTGTGTGTGTGTGTGTGTGTGTGTGTGTATCTTGCACACATGTTCTACACAATGTTATGCTTTGCTAATGCATTTTGTAAGCTAATCACATATACACCTATCCTTTTAGGTCCTTTGTTTTTTAGATGAAAGTTTATAAATTTTGAACCATATTTATTACTATAGAATAAAAGACTACTTTATGCATTTTCAAACATCTCATAAGGCTTTAAGTGGAATATCTAGTCATTTCATATAATAATAAATACTATTTTCATAAGTTTCTCATTACATGATTCAATATAAGCAAGGATTCATATACGTTGTTTTGTTATTAATGCAGTTTTGAAAGTTGAGACTATCACCTTATCTTTTAGCTAAATTAAAATATTTAGATATATATTCTTGATCGATTACTTTAGTGGAGACATTGATTTATTAGTATAACTAAAGTAAATCACCATATAAGCTCACACCATAGTCGTATTTTGGGTGTCAAGACTCAACAACAAAAAAGAAATAGTAAATTTAATTCAATTAATTATTAATGTAATATTTTTCTTTGCTATGAAAAATCTCTCTCTCATCTCTTAAATACTATGAAAAATCTCTCTCTCATCTCTTAAATACTATGTAAGATTGAGGAGAAATTTATTATGAGTCGAGATTTATTTTTTTCCATATAAGAACCTACTTTATAAATGCATAACTTGTTTGGATTATAGTGTTAGATATATCTCTACTCGTGGTGATTTATTAATTCTATTTAAGGGTTTTTTATCATTTTAATAATTTTCTAAGGTTTGCCACATTCATGAAAACATGCCTTAGAAGAGAAATGCTAAAATATTTCTCCCATTCACAAGATATTATTTTTTAGCAAACCCTTGAAAAGACATATTTATGTCCTACTGGCTAATAAACTAATGTTAAAGCTCAAGGATTGTTGGCACTGTTCAACTACCCAAGGTTACAAAAGACCCCACCCCAAAGTTGTAAAGCTCAAGGATGGCTAGCTTTGTCTCCATAAAAGTTGTAGCATCATACTTTACTTCCAAGTACCTGTCTTGGACATCCATTCCATTGTTGATGCCAATGATACCCTAATATGCAATATTGTGTATATAGAGAACAACCTTGAAATCCCTTGTATCTTGTTACCAAAGATTTTGCAAGAAATCATTAAACTAAAGCAAGATTATGTCTTAATCATCAACTATGATGCAATCTTTATCAATCTTTTCAAGAAATTGTGGTAATGTCTTAGATCAATAAAGGTTTACAAGATTTGCTCTTTAAGTTAATCACTTTAATTAAATCCAAACTAATTTAATCTTAGCATATTCTATCTGTAATCCAAGTGTTTTGCCCTCTCTAATCTTTCTTGGCAAATTATTTACGTAACATGGATTTCTTACAAGAAAATAGTGAGAAAGATTGAAAAGTTTAATCAAGAACCACTCTGTTGCTTCAATATTTGATTTATGCACTATCTTGCATTTTCTTTATAAATCTACACCAAGAAACTTGTAAACATTACTCTGCACATCAACGTTGTATCATAGATCTACTACATAACTGTAAACTGCACCACTCTACAAATCATATTCTACAACAGAACTCCACGTTGCACTATAATTTGCTCAATATACATCAGAACTATAAACTACACTGATATCTGTATAGAATTTTCAATGTGCACCAATTCTTGATAAGAACTGCACCAAAATCTACACAGCAACCTTCAATATCCTTCAAAGCTGCCAAGATTCCTCAAAAACTAGGTAAATATATAAAGGACATAAGGTTTATGAATAGATTTGATGAACAGAAGCACTAATCAAAGAGATTTTGTAAGAAAAGTCAAAGAAAAGCACTCTAAAAATGGTTGAAAACCTTAATTCGCAAATCAAGAAAATCAAGAAAATCAAGAAAATCGAGATTCTCTCGAATCTGTGCAAGAATTAGGGTTTTTGAAATCTATGATTATTATATATCCAAAAATGATTATCATTAATCCCATTGCTAATCCACTCAAAACAAAATCAAAAAAATTTTAAAAAACTGTGTAAAAGCACTAATCCAAAAATGGATTAAGTACTAATCACTCCCTAATAAAATCACCAAGATCTAAGCCAAGAGCTTTGATACCAATACAAGAAAGCTACACCTAAATTAGCCTAGCTTAACCTATATCAACCTTGATTAGCGTGGATTAGAGAAAAAACTAAAAATTTATAAGTAACTAAGATATCAAATGATATTCTAAAGATGTCAAAGGTATACAAAAGTTACAATAGACCTAGGGCTAGTGCCTCGTATAGTCCCAAGGCCCTCATGCCCTAACGACACATGTGTAAATGTCCCTAAGTCCCATGTGCATGTGTAAGCTTAAAATTCCTTTGTTTGCAAAGCTCTAAAACCAATGCAAGAAAGCTACACCTAGATTAGTTTGAGATTAGCCTAACTAAACTTAGATTAGCCTTGATTAACTTGGATTAAAGAGAGAGCTAGAGATGTCTAGGTGACTAAGATAATAAATGATATTCCAAAGATATCAAAGGTATACCAAAGGTATAATAGACCTAGGACTAGTACCCTTTATAGTCCCAAGGCCCTCATGCCCTAACACCACATGTGTAAATGCCCCTAAGCCCCATGTGCCTAGGCCCATCCCCCATGTGCATGTGTAAGCCTAATATCTGTTTGTTACATTTTTTTAACTCTTGAATGAGATTTGTAACCCTAATTTTTTGTTTTTCGAGCCGAGGTCAGAGATGAACACGTTCGTTTCTGAGACTCGAACAGAGAAACACTTTTGTCATTAGCTTCGTCGCCTCGGTCGTGAGAGAAAGGTTTCGCTAGGTCCTTAGTGCATGACCTCGGAAGACCCAGAGACTGGACACGACAGCAACCAAGAACTCCCGAAGGAGCCCAGATATTATGGGACTTGCCGTTAAGCTCACCCACTAAAAACTATGTATACCCGACGGGTTTCCGGGAGATGATGGAACTTTATCTCTTCAATGAGATTTTTAAGATATGATTTATATGCATACATTTTGAATATCATCAACCCTACTCATGGTGATGAATGAGTAGATTAAAAAATCATGATGGAACTTTATCTCTTCAATGAGGTTTTTAAGATATGATTTATATGCATAGATTTTGAATATCAACCCTACTCATGGTGATGAGTAGATAAAAAATTTATTCGCCCTTGCCTTTGAGGGAATGGAATCATACATTGGCTTGGGGAACCTTAACAGTATTAATATCAGTGTGCAATCCCTATTAAAAAGAAGATTGTATGGCTTACTTTGTTGGAGGGCTCTAGTGCCCTTAAGTAAATGTGTGGCCTTCTAAGACCCATTCAATGATTTAGAATGTGAGTATTTATCATTTCCTTCATGTTTACTCTATTCGATTCTATGGTTTAAGTGGGATTTTTTTTGTTTAGTTGGCTGACGACGACGAGAGACTTTCTATCCTTCAAAAGAAAAGTAAAAAAATGTTTATATAATGAGAAAATGACAGAGGTTTAAGAACTTGATCATTTGTGCACACTTAAAATACACTTAAATATTTATAATAAAAGTATAAAGATGGATACAAAATATGCCATCTAATATAAATCTAACATTACCCTAAAAGGGAATAAAAAATTATAGAGTTTAGTACTATGTGATTGACTGGCTCTTTATGATATGATCGATTAGCTCTTACTTTCCATAACAAGACGATGATGTCCTATTGTCTATTGTGATAGGTGGAGACTAGTAATAGTAGTCCCCATGGCTATCTCATTGGTCACTCGTACAAAACCTGAGCATAAGAAGAATGAAAAGTTGGTGCGATTGGTAGATCCTAAGTGGAATCCTATTTTAGAAATAGCCTTGTCAACTTTTACACCTTACATTGCATAATAAGGATACTAAAGTAAGTAGTATTTTAGTACGTGTGTTTTGCCTACAAGATAGAGTGTGCTTCAGATGCTGATACAATATGCAAGAAGGTAGAACAAGTCTTATCTGATGTTGGATTACACCGGGGCCAAGTAGAAATAAAAGTTCGAGAAAAGTCAAGAAAGAGTGAAAATTTTCCATGCAAACCGTGTTTTAGGGAAGCAAAGACTAAGAAATTCTTATCTTCACCCACATGATGAAGATGGTAGTTTGTTTGTAAAACAACCGAAGAAGTACGAAGCATGAAAAAAACTACACATGGTTGTCTCTCTAATCGGAGCAATGAGAGACGTACACACAATGCATTTAAAGAGGTGGTGGCAAACTTTCATAACTCAGAGACATGGACTTCAAATTGCAACACACTATATGGTAAGAGTGGTTGTCATTTTGTTACAATTAAAATGTGAATGTAATATTTTGAGTTTAATTGTGGATCCTGTGTTTTTGAATGCAGCACATACTGGAGGCTTATGGTCCATACTTTTCTGAACAAGAAAGTTTGGCAATATGATCCACACAAGGCATGGAAGACATGGAACGATCTAGTAATTGTCTCACAGGATTGGAATCATTGATTCTTCTTCCATGTGCTGTTGCTTTCTAGAATCTGTATCGGGCTTGCTAATGCCAATAGTGGTATAGAAGAATACAGATAAGGTACAAGGACAAATTAATAAAGTCCAAAATCCAATTATACAAAAGCTATTCGCATAGAAAATATATAAACAAGATACGAAAATAGCATGGCTAGAGAAAATATAGTGAAGAAAACAAGATACAAAAGCATCCAGATCTGGTGAACCTACTGACACTGACAATGATGAAGGTCAAGCTCCTCCAAATGGGAAAGTTGATCTTGCTACTTCAACTAATAAAACTCGACCTCTTATGCATAAGAAGAGAAGATGGAGAGCAAGCACCCCACTCTTCATGAAATTAAGAGGTTCTAGAGGGATTTCGAGTTGATTATACCTAAGACACCTTTCTCAAGACTGGTGTAAAAATATTGTGAGATCTACAAAGAGAAAAGCACTACATGTACCTTTTTAAGAGATCAAGCATGTGATGTGGAACGATGGTCAGTCCAAGCATTGTTGACTCTTCAAGAAGCTACCGAGACTTACTTGGTGGACCTCATACGTGACGGTCAACTGTTGCTAGCCATCCATGCCCAAGAACTCGGATCTCTATCGTTTGTTCATAGGGTCTGTAACAATAGCGATGCATTGGCATGGTTTGAAGCGCTACGTTAATGCTCGCATGTCACTTTTGTGTTTTCATGTTTTTGTTCGGTTCTACTCAACTAGTTGTACTTGATACAATATACCGGATTTGGAATTTTACTAGTTGTACTTGATGCAATGTACCGGATCTAAAATTACATGATTTAAAGAGCTACGTTAATGCTCGTGTGTTTTCATGTTTTCGTTCTACTCAACTATTACACTTGATATGATGTTCTGGATTTGGAATTACTAGTGGAATTTTACGTTTATACTCCTTGTCTTTGGCCCCAAAGAAATGTTGCATCTCTCATCTATTTTAAACAACCCCTACCAAAGGCAAATGAAAAACTTTGGCCAACCCTGATTCAGGCCCCAAGATGAAGGATTTCTAGACGCAGTGCAAATGACACACATCTTATAATATGATGGCAATTGTTTGGCCAACTCTGTTCTTCTATGTCGTCTCCCATAGAAGAGAGGTGAACTCTAAGATGCGCACCTTCTCCAACTAGGCCATTCAAGATTTGTCATCCAAGATTGTTGTGAGCTTCTCAAACTCAAACCATTCTAAAAATTGGAAGGAGGAAACGGCAAGGCAAAATAAAAAATGTGAAAGGATAATACAAACATAGTTGTAAACATTGTCTATTTAATACTTCTTGTGATCTTCTTGTTTCTTCTCCAATACTAGGATTAGCGATCTTCTTGTTTCTTCTTCAATACAAGGATTAGCAATCTCTAACTGCATCCTCAATTACTAGCCTCCCTTCTTTGGTGATTGCATTTCGTGGGCAAACAAAAAACATTCCAAGGTGTACACTGAATCTAAAATGATGAATTCACCAAGACCATAAATAAAAATCTAATAACGCCCATTTGGTAATATCCAAATCCTAATCCTCATTGCTTGCATGTGATTTCCTTGCTCATTTTTGGCGCTTGTAGATTTTTGCTAGAAAGGATTTGAGCACAACCTGCAGCCAAGCACCATGTAAGCAAATAGTTTTAAAGACTCATAAAATCTCTCTGAACAATGACATTCTCACAAAATCTCTCTGAACAATGAAATTCTCTCTCTCTCTCTCTCTCTCTCTCTCTCTCTCCCAAGGACCACACCAAAGGGCACACAAAGACTACCATGGCTTGCTTTCACTTCATCTATGCACCTGACTTGGCAAGAAGTAGATGGAATGCTCATACGCTCATGCAAAGAGCTGGATGGCACAAGGGCTCTCTCCATGCATAGCCACCACTCCAGCATGAACTAGAGATCTCCATGTGACCAATCCCTCAGGACTATGGATGCCACTGGTTGTAACCTAATTTCCATATTTACCCTAAGTCGGGCGAAGGTTCACTTCTAAGTTAGTTTGTTTCTAAGTTGGAGCACCGATTCCAAGTTGCATCCAACATTCTTGATCCTAAGTTGGGTCCAGAAGGACCAGTTCCCTGAGTTGGAACAAGAGTGAATGTTCCTAATTACTTGGGTGGGACAAAAGGATTCCAAACTTGGAATCCGCCATTCCAAGGTTGGGTTGCAAGGATTTCCTGCCTTTGGAAGATGTGAAATTTTCTTGATAACAATTTTCAAGATTTTTGCCATGTTTGCATGTTGCATGAAAAATGAACACGAGGGCATGACTTGTTTTTGGGCATGAATATTGCAAATGAATATCTGCAGGTTTCGGGGATGCAAGGACATGTGGAGGCATGAAGCTAAGGTTATGGTTCAGTCATGTGTACTCATAAATTAGTCTTAAGGGTTTTGCAAGGGATCAGTGTGAAACTCATGTCTTTATTTTCTTGTCATTATTATGTTTCTAACCTTTGTTTTGTAGGTACTTTATAAACAAATCTAGAAAAGCACATGTGATTTACTGTAAAAAACCAGCATGGGATTGGGGAAAAACACTTGGGAACTTGAATATGTGAAAATTGTTGAGGAGAAGCACAGTTATCACTGAGTGCTAACCTCCCCAACCCCCATCTCTAGTGCACTCACGTTGAAGCAAACAAGAGCCCCAGTTTGAACTGTACGACCAGTCCCATCGGCAGCATCAAACTACATGTACACAGCATCAGTAAATCAACTGTATGTTGTACAGACAGCAGCACCACATCATCACCATGCAATGCGTTTTGGTGAAGATAGTTTCCCAATAGCTGCCTGCACGGCCTACTGCGCATCTGGATAGTGAACAAATGAGCTGACGCAGCAATATACAGGGCGAGTCCAAACAAGGATTTTCCTACTATTTGACGACCCTTGCTATCTCTGACACATAGTGGCCGAAGAAGTTACAAAGGTGGATTTTGACATCGACTAACAGAACCTTCAGAAATGTGTGAACACTACAGGTTTCGAACGAGTTTCAAAAGTTTGAATTCCCAAAGGGAAGGTACAGTACGCCTGTACAAATGCACGCGCGTGCACACATACACACAATAAGTACAGTCTGTACGTGTGTATGTGTATGTGTATGTGTGTGTATGTGTATGTGTATGCTTTAAAAGGCCTAGGTAAATGGAAGTCTCCAAGCTGAGATGGTTTGACAATGTGGAGTTCTTTCAGATGTTCTGGGATATTTTGAGATCGCTAGTTTTGCTTATGGTGAATCAGTGCTGAAATGTTGGATGCTTTCCATCCTCATGGAAAGAAGGCTTGCTGAAATTGCTGCCCAAAAAACAGCTTTGTGAAGCCATATCAGATTGGCATCCTATCTCTCTAATGCCAATCATATATAAATTGGTTACCAAGATGCTTGTTAATAGAATAAAAGGTGTCCTACATTCTAGCTTGCATCCTGCTCAGTATGGATTTGTCCCTCGAAGACAAATCATTGACAATATAGCGAATGTGTATTTTGGCATTGAATATTCCAAGAATACGGATCAAGATGTTCTTATCATGCAGGTGGACATAACTAAGGCTTTTGATATGGTACAATGGGAGTTCATAGCTCAGGTTATGGACAGAATGGGATTCGAGCCTAAAATGAAAAATGTCATCTTCTGGCTTTTTATCAAGAGGGATCAACTAAATGCATTTTGGGCAGAGAGCCTTCAGCCTCGTTGTATCTTGGGAAATCTGTTCGACAGGGTTGTCCGCTTAGTGCACTTTTGTATGCCATTGTGACTCATCAAATGCTCCTTTACATGGACAGATTGACACGAGATGGACACTTGCATGGTCTTTCCATGGCCGATGGTACACAATTTGTGGCAAAGGCATATGTTGATGACGCTTTCTTTTTTCCCAAGAATACAGAAGCGGATGTTAGAACTCTCATGAAAGCACTATCCCTCTCTATGGTTTGGTTGCAAGATTACATTTAAATTTTCAAAAATCAAAGTTGCTCCCTTTGAAAGATTGTGATTGGCATCAGCTTTTGTGGCCAGGTCAGATCATCCCACCTAAATAGATAGTCAAGCATCTTGGTTATCCCGTTGGTTGGGAATTGTCTTTGAAAGATGATACTCAATGGGTGATGGCAAAATTGCACTTTAAAATAGAATACTAGAAATTATCTACATGGCCTCTACATGTGCGATTGCGTATAGTACAATCAATAATCATATGTCCAGATCTATCTTCCGCTCTTACCTTGGTCGAGGAAACAGATTGATAATTTCATGTTTAAAGCAATGGAATGCTTGTGGAAAACCAAGGCAAATAGAAAAGGCTTACATTTGTTAAGGCAAGACCTTATTTGTTTGCCCAAAATGCATGGTGGACTCAATGTGCTTAACATTCATTATCATATATTGGCAAGGAAAGCCGCTCTTCTACCTGCATTTATAGAGCAAGTCAAGCCATGGACACGCATGCTGAGAGCTTTATGCTCTAACATGCAAACATATGCATATGGACATTGGATCACCGATTATGATGATATAATCTTTGGGCATTTTCATGGTCAAATTCCAGGCTCTCCATATTCGATTGCTATATTGGCAAGCTATATTGTGTCACTTGCAATGGTCATGTAAGCCTCTAAATCAAGGAAACTCACTACTCTTATAGAATATTCATTGGAGCAGGCTATTTGATTCACCGCTTGCTTTGTCTCAACAAAGGCCTACAATATTTCTACATTGGGAATTCGTTGCATATGCGATGTTGTGGATGAAAATGGTTGTGTTCTTACCTTCCCACGTGCACTCAGACAATGCAATTTGGGGATGCACCATAGGCCTATCTAGAGACTCATTTCGGAAATAATGCAGCCCTTTCAACCAGTCCCAATGCTTAAGGAAACACAGAGAATTCAAGATTGACGTTTTGATAGGCAACTTCCAGGATATACTCCCATATCATTAGGCAATTTGTCTGCACCTAATGCTTATGGGTTACTCTTACCACCTCCATGGATTGAGGATCATGCAAATCGCCTCTGGCATATGTCAAAATCTCTTGCTTGGTGGAAAGCTACATTGAAAAGAATTTGGAAGAGTGGATTGCCCCTCAAGCAACGTTTGTTTCTGTGGAGATGTCTGGTTGGAGTATTCCTAATTGGATCTCTTTTGGCACGAAGGTGCATTGGCACTGCTTCTTGTAGGCAGTGCTCTCATCCTACAAAGACAGTGCCTCACCTTTTGTGGTATTGTTCGCACTCTCGCAATTTTCTTGATGATTTGTCTACACAACTTCGGGCTCGTTTTTCGAGGAGGCGTTTCGGTCGAATGTTCTTGCATTTTGGTTGCCTCCCTTACCAAACCATACAGACTTCCTTGACTAGACCATATTCTAGGCTTTGTGGACTATCTATCATGCTCGGAATCAGTTGCTCTTCTCTGGAGATTCTATCCGGTTGTTTTTTAATTTTCGGAGAGCACTTTCCAGTCCCTCCGAGATCCGCATGAAATCGGGGGACTAACCTTCCAGCAATTATAAGTGTTTTTCCATTGTTTCTGGTCTAAGTAGTACTTGTCCTGATTTGGGACAGCTATGAATGTATATTTCTTTTTTCTTAATGAGACAATGGTTTCACTTAAAAAAATTATGTGTCTGTGTATGTCTATACGCATGCATATATATACATACATACATATACACGCTTACACATACACATATATACATACAATATGTATGTATGTATGTATGTATTCACATACATACTTACATATTGTACATACACTGTGTGTGTGTGTGTGTGTGTGTGTGTGTGTGTGTGTGTGTGCACGTGCCCGTGCATGTGCGCAATATGTATGCTTGTGTATATGTGAGTGAAAAAAATGCAAGGTTTTTAAGGTGCCATATATTAGAAACAATACACATCGTACCATACGTCTCTCCTCATTTCACACGAGTTTCAAACCAACTATGTACCGACTGTTGTGTTGACATTGTACGACCAATTAGTCTACTTTGTAGGACTTGTGATTTGGCCCTATTGATGATGGACTAGCCCTGTTTACATTTGCTTTAAGCAAGACATAATCTATCGCCGGGAGTACTATTCAAGCATGGGTTGTTTGGGTGTGAGTTGGTCAATATAGCAATAAGACTTAAGTACTCATAGAATGGGTGTGGTTTGACCAACTGTCACCGTAGACCCAACAGTTGTGAATTGAATTTGTGTGATTGAGGTAGTGTGTCACTGGCTCAAGTATCTCCATGCATTGTGCTGTTTAAATTTTTTTAAATTTGTCTAGGAAATCCATTACTTGATTGAGAACTTTACTAGTACCCTCAAAGCTTTGTTACTTGGAATTCTTTTTTGGTGATACAGAACTAGGGATGGAGGGACCAAACATCTTCGGCCCCTAGTGTAGTGTACAACACACCTACATCGATGATATCTTCCATTGTGTAGTTTGATTAAGGGAATGATTAAGATCTCCATGACAAGCACCCGTTACAATGGTATCAGAGCTCTGATTTTCCATACTTAAAGTGAAAACAGCCTATTTACGTGAGGTCTTGATATTGGCTTAATTGACTAAAAATGACAAAAAAGGATGCCGGATGACCATGTGTCGTATTGAGAGACGGCAAATGACCTTGAGTCATCTCATGAGGAGACTATTTCAGAGCTTGAAAGTTAAAGAGAAGGGCTGCCATAAATGTGGTGCAAAGAACATGGGTGTTAACCCCACAGAATTGGCTATGATTTGTTTGACCTCTAAGGGCAACTTGTTCAAAAAAGTTGATGGCCAAGTAATATTGATAGATCCTCCACCTTTGGACAGGCAAAGTGATGTTGTGAAGCGGGCAAAATCTACAGTTCGGCGCAAAGCATATTCATACACCATCTCTTCATCGACATGATCATAGAGATCAGCATAGGATTCCCATAGATTGGTGAGCCGTGCCAACGACCATGGAAAGAGACCCCGAAAGCGCTCTCCTCTACCCGAGGATGAGGTGAAAAGACCTGAAGGAGATTATTGCCGACATAAGAAGCAACCTAAGGAATTCAAGATCGGGTCAAAGATGCCAAATTCTACAACTTCTATGGGATGACGGATGTCAGCTTGGATGTGCCCTTTTCCTTGAACCTTCATCTAACTCACTACAAGGTGAACCATCTCATTTTCTATGACCTCTTCCACCTACGCATGCATACCACATGGCTTGCACCTCTGGAGTTACATGCAAAGATCCAACTCTATCAAGACTTCTCCTTATGAACTACAAAGGATGGATTCATTTACAGGCTTGCATACTTGCATAGACATATGGCTCATGCCATGCAGATTGCGATTAGGCCGGTCCAAGTCTCCTCTTGCTTCCGTTGAGTGGAGCCTGGGAGAGTAGAGGGCATTTCCAAGAACGACAAGGTATGTAGTCTCTACCATATGAAGGTCGAGATGGGAGAGCACTATATATGCATGTGTTTTATATACTATGAGACCCAGAAGATTTCACTCTCTCAAGATTATGGACTTCCTTGACCAGCAGTGCCTGGGATTGTTCCTAATGGAGCTATGCATATATAGAGATCTTCTCAAAGAGCACAAGACCCGAACTCAAGGTACCTCACAGCATCCCATTGCAAGCTTCTTCTTGGTGGCATAGGAGAGCACCACTAGAGGACGACTTGATGCCCCATTAGATTTTGATGAGCTCCATAGGTGGACCAGAGAGCACACACAAGCAGCATCACAGATACATACCACCCTAGGGTCACTATGGATAAATCGCAGCTGCCCCCACATCACAAGCCCCAGATGACCATCTATACAGCAGCTTCAGATCTGTGAAATATTGCGGATGACACAGGGAGGCCCCCCGCTGGATGTGGACAATGTCACGTGCACGCCCGTGTCATGGCTTAATCTTCAGCATGAACATCTTAACCCCTGACTAATCCAACAGTTAGGTCATCAGCATAAGCATCAGTACCATCATCATCAGTAGAAACATCAGTCATCATCATCATCAACAACACCATCTTCATAGTCATCATGAAGAGGGTTGGGAACCCTGTCGGCAGCCAGCAGGAGCATTCAGCCTGCTGTCGGCAGCCCATGGGGGACCTAGACAGCCTGTCAGCAGCAACCGGTAATGGCCAGCATGTGTTGGACAGCATACAAAACAAAGAGCAGCATTTAAATGAATAAAATCAATATTATTTGTCCAATGAACAGGCCGACAGCTCTTGCATGGCAAGTGTTAGTGGTAACCACATGAGCATCATGCTCTCTCCTATCAAACCTATCAAGTTGGTATAACCCATTGTACAATGTGCTGGATGTGATTAATGCATAGCCACTTTCACGATCCTTGACTGTGCACTTGTCGTCTTTAAAGTTCACTACATATGTCATATTTCTGACTACGCACATGTGGAGGAACACCATGGAAGGGTAGGTACAAACCCTGGTGTGAGCTCCTGGCATGATTGGTTACATGTGGAAGGGCTCCATGGAAGGATTGAGATTCTCGTGTGAGCTCCTGGCATAATTGGTTACATGTGGAAGGGCTCCATGGAAGGATTGATATCCTGGTGTGAGTTCCTGGCATGACTCAGTACATGTGGAAGGGCTTCATGGAAGGGTGAATACCCTGGTGAGAGTTCCTGGCATACTAATGAAGTCTCATGGAAGGGTGGACACCCTGGTGGGCATTCTTTATACCTGTATGGGCGGTGCCCGAGAAGGGTTTGGTACAAGATGAATAAGTTGGGAGATGGAATCCAGAATATTATGCATAAAGCATTTGTGTGTGCGCTGACCTACATGAATGACTTGTCTTGACTACCTGGACAATCTTATTGTTCGCCAGTTTTGTTGGTACAGAAGCAAGACAGTTCATATCACGTGTGTGGATTATCGTGCCTTGAATAAAATGTTAAAAGCTTGTATAATATTAGGACCCGTATTGGTTATTCTGGATTTACATAAACCCTTCTCAGTTGAGTGTGATGCATATAGGGACAGCATTGGAGCTGTTTTGAATCAGGAAGGACACGCCATAGCTTTTGAGAGCAGGCGTCTTCAACATGCAGAGCTCCACTTGCAGGTTTATGAAAAAGAGCTATTGGCAGTTATTCATGCCCTTACAAAAGCATTATCTTCTTGGGGCTGAATTTGTTGTCAAAACAGATCACCAGAGTTTGCGGTACTTTTTGACGCAAGCTAAATTATCAGAGAAGCATATGAGATGGGCAAATTTCCTCTCTATGTTTCAGTTTTAGATTTTACATACACCTAGTAAAAAGAATGTAGTGGCAGATGCTCTTTCTAGAAGGCCACAGGTACATGCTGTCACTGTTACCTATCATCAGGACCTTTCCGATATGCGAAATTCGTTTGATACGGATGAGGATTTTCAGCTTGTATGGACTGATTTACAACAAGGCATTTCAGCCCCGAACTATTGCATACAAGATGGATATTTGATGATACAAAATCGCTTATGTGTGCATAAGGATTTACAGATTAAGGTGATGGATGAATGTGCAGGGCATAAAGGAATTCTTGACACTACGCAAGCTTTGGAGAGGTACTTTTTCTGGCCAAACATGCGCAAAGACATAGATGTATATGTGCGCGAATGTATGGTTTGTCAAAAAGTGAAGTTTGGCAGGCATAAGGCACCCGGTTTGATTCAACTGTTGTCTATTCCGAATCAGCCATGCGAGTCCATAGCTATGGATTTCATCATGGATTTGCCTAAAACGCAGCAAGGAAATGACACCACATGGACCATCATAGACAGGTTCAGCAAGCAAGCTCATTTCATTCATGTACGAAAGAATATTAAGCCTAAGCACATGGAGAGGATATTCTTGGCCCAGATTTTAAAGCATCATGGTATGCCCCAAGACTATTGTGGGAGATCGGGATCCAAGAACCACAAGTTTGTTTTGGCGGGCTTTATTTGATAATATGGACACAAAGCTGAATTTTTCATCAACTTACCATCCTCAGACATATGGGCAGAGTGAAATTGCAAATTCAGTTGTACTTGATTTGCTCAAATGCTATGTGGCTGAGCCGAAATAAAATTGGGAGAAGTACTTACCGCTTGTGGAGTTTGCTTATAACAATACAGTGCACACCTCAACTAGGAAAGCACCCTTTGAGATTGTTTATGACAGAGTGGTGCTTCCACCTATCCTTCAGACAAAGGATGAAATCTTTGCTGCAGATGAGTATGTTAGAGATCTTGATACGGCTTCCTCACAAGTACGGACAACCATACAAAGAACTCAGGAAAAGCATAAGAAAGCTGCAGGCAAATGGATTTCAAAGAGGGTGATTGGATGCTTCTCAAGTTTGAGAAGGCATGCCTTCGGAAGCAACCTAGCAAGGAAGGCAAATGTCCAAAGCTGTCTCCCAGGTACTATGGGCCATTCCAAGTATAGGAACAGATTAATGAGGTGACTTTCAGGCTTGCTTTGCCTGAACATTGGCGCATACATAATGCTTTTCATGTTAGCCTCCTCAAGAAATATGTGGGTCCTGAGCCACTCGAGCCAATTATTGAGGACCAACCAAAAATTGATGAGCTTGAAGAAGTGCTTCAACCAGAACAGATTGTGTTTCATAAGGAACGGAAAGTGCTGGTGGCAAGCTTATCCGCAGGTTCCTTGTGAAGTTTAAGAACTACCCCGCTCTGGATGTGAAATGGGTAGATGAAGACTACTTCAAGGATTATCCGAATCTTCTGCAGGTTTATTTGGCCGCATTTCAGTTGTGGACAACTCATTAGAAGCCAGGGAGATGTCATATTTCTGACTATGCACATGTGGAGGAACACCATGGAAGGGTAGGTACAAACCCTAGTGTGTGTTCCAAGCATGGTTTAGTACATGTGGAAGGACTCCATGGAAGGATTGAGATCCTAGTGTGAGCTCCTAGCATGACTGGTTACATGTGGATGGAAGGATTGATATCTTGGTGTGAGTTCCTGACATGACTCAGTACATGTGGAAGGGCTTCCTGGAAGGGTGGATACCCTGGTGAGAGTTCCTAGCATGCTGATGAAGTCTCACGGAAGGGTGAACACCCTCGTGAGCATTCTTTATACCTGTATGGATGGTCCCCGAGAAGGTTTTGGTACAAGATGAATAAGTTGGGAGATGGAATCCAGAATATTATGCATAAAGCATTTGTGTGTTGCTGACATGCATGAATGACTTGTCTTGACTGCCTGGAAAATGCCTGTGATTGTCCATGGGCTCCAAGAGAAACCCTGTGGACGCATGTGTGCACACCTGTTTGGAACTAAGGCAGTGGTCTTATGTGTTTTTGTAGGTGGTAAGTGACCCCAAACTCAATTCACACCTTATATTTTATTATACTAAGGTTTATGAGTGTAGGTGTTCACATACACTTAAATTTGGGTGGACAAATTATAAAGTGTTCACATACACTTATGTTCGGGTGGACAATTTTTAAGGTGTTCACATCAAAAGGGACCAATTTTTAACAAAACTTGGCCATTACTCAAAGTGGGCAGCCCTCAAGCCAAGAAAAGCTCCAGGAGTTGCTATTCTGGGGGTGGGGGGGGGGGGGGGGGGGAGGGCCAAAATCAGCTAGGCGCCTCCCTTTCCAATTAATTTTTGCTGTGAAACATGCAAGGCCGGTGCCAATTGTGAGGAGGGCATGCAAGGGAATTGGAGAGAGCTGATCAAAGAAGAGCATGGCTGTTTTATAGTTGGGGGACTGCCTCCATAGATGCTACAGCAAAAGGCAATTCTTCCCTCTCTCTCCTTTGAAGGAAGAAACCGTTCTTGGCCTCTCTACAGGGCTGGTCGACTGCTATACAGTAGGTCTTTTGGCTGGTTATTGATGCTCTGAAGGCTCCGGATTCAAGGCAAACCACAGAGCACTCATCTCATCTCTTGGGGTGACTTTTAAAGCATGTTTGTGGGCTGAAAACAGGGCTGTGCAGTCCATTCAGCAAGGTTCTTCGCAACAGAATTGAAGGTAAATAGTCTCTGAAGCTACATGAAGCCCATGGCTCTAAGGGTGGAACCTTCGGGTGGCTAGAGCCAAGGTTTTCATGGCTAGTTATTCGAGACAGCATCACTGCTAGAGGGTGTAGCTGTGCCCGAGAGACTCTTGGAAGCTTGAGATTGAGTACTCAGGCTACTGTTTGATTTGTTTTCATCTTATTCTAGATGTATATGGTGCGAGTTTGAAGAGTGTTTACTCTCTGGCACCCGTTCTCTTGTACTCGAACACTTTGTTGGTAATAAAAATACCTCAAGGGGAGCTAGCCCAACTTCAGCTCCTAGTGCTGTGTCTTTGTGCAGATTTTCATATTGTTGTTTCACTGGTATCAAAGTATGATGATGATGATGATGATGTCAGATGCTATGTATGATGCCATGATGTTATGTATGGGATAAGGTTTTCTGTGTACACACTTCCGTATTTGTGACAACAAACCCTCTTTTAGCAAAAGAGAAAACTCACATTAAATTCTTCTTAATCCCAAGCACGTACAATACATCTGGAAGACGTAAGTCTGCACCATCTACTCTTGTGAGGATGACCTCACCAACTCCCTTGACTAGATAAGAAGAATTGTTTACACATGTCACCGTTTTGCCCTCAAGGACAGCCGAACAAATTCCTTTGAGAGGTCGTGTGTTTAGAAGCACCATTGTCAAAGTACCATGTGTCAAGTTGACACTTGCCCTTTTTCTTAGGCTTGCCTGCACCATTTTTAGCCTTTTGTGAAGGTTGTCCCAAATCAGCCTTTGGCTGAAAATTGCTTTTGGCTTTTCCTTTGCCCTTGCCTTGGGCAACAAAAGCCCCATCACTCCCACATATGACGGAAGATTTGTTCTTCCGATTCCGCTCCTTTTGTAGCAACAAACCAACTAGCTCTTAAACAAGATTGGTTCCGAGTTTCCCACATTGATAGAGTGAGCGATGTGTAGAAACTCAGCTAAGTTTCTGGCAGTGTCCCTTAAGAAGAAATCAGTTCAACTTGGAAGCAAGTAAGCAATTTAAAGAAGAGATTCCCTAATTTTTGTTTTTGAGGATGCAAACATTTCTTGGGGGGAGGAAGTGGTGTTATATACCCTGTAATGATAGGTTTTCCCTGAGGATGTTATAAAATTATTGATTCTAGAGGACTTCGGAGTCCTTTGTGTGGATTGGGGCACTACCCAACCGATATAGGAAAAGGCCTAGCTAGGGGGGAAATATAGTGATTCCAAGTAAAATACAAAAAGCAAGCCATCTCCGAATTCTAGAAAGCCATCAGGCGGAAATGTGAAGCTCACAGAGTATTCATAGCATCTTATCTTGCAAGGTTGGGTGGTTAAAACAGCAAACCCTCTCTCTGTATTACATGAGAGAATACCTACAATACCTACTTGGCAGAACACACGAGAGAAGATCCAAGAGACCTAAACTACTGTATATTGCCAAAACATGAATATATACAATGAGTTCCCAGATCTAAACTAAGATTTGTCCTGCATATCTACCATGCAATGCAAGTCCAGCTGTTCTCCAGCTGAGATGCTCGGATGAAGATTGCAAATCTGATGATCCAGACACCTTAGCTCTACAGAAGACTCTGAATGCCTTAATATGACCCTGAACTTGCCCTTCATAGTGATCTACACAGCTGGTCGGCTGCTACTGTCAATGGTTGGCCAACTTGGCCAACGATGACCAGATACAATATATTTAAAAGTTGTCCACGATGATGGGTCCTTGGACGCCCTGTTGTCCAGTATCTGGCTGCCCAAAACCGGAGCCCATCAGTCCAAACACGGACTCTGATCCTGCCCAAAAGGCGGCTACCCTGGTAGGACATGTCCATGGGCATCCCTGAACAAGCATGCACATGACAGTCCACCCCTCAAGAGTGACATAGAAAGCCTATCGCAGGTCAAAGATAATGCCCTCGCACAGTGATCATACTACAAATGGTACCTTTATTCATGATATGAGCCGGGTGGCTACTTTTTGTACTCGTATTGCTATCGTGTCTCTTCATATGATCACTACTGTGTATGTAGCTAATTGTTTCATTTTCTTTTCTTTTCTGTGATGCTTCCTAGTTACCTCATGGAACCACTACTCATTTTGGTCTCATAGGCCACTTGGCTCCAAGATAAGGACCCTCCTCCTGCCAGCTCTAGATCAGCAGGGACATAGTCCAGTGCCATAGCAGCACTGTCACAAAAGGTTGACATTGATGCTACTTACTTAAAACCGATACTACATGGTGGGATGGGTTACCTTGATTGTTCATTGTTCATTGTTCATGCAAATTTGCAAGCCTCGTTGTGTATTTAGATACTTAGCTTTTTTGCTTTCATGTTTCGTTTTGACATTCAGTCTACTCATGGATCACATGTACTACCTTTTGGTCTTGGAGACCCTTTGGGTCTCTCTCTCTCTCTCTCTCTCTCTCTCTCTCTCTCTCTCTCTCTCCACTCACACACACACACACACACACACACATCTTCAAGACTAAAAAGTTGGCAGCAATGAGTTACCTGAAGTGCTTGATTTTCTTCACTCTCAATTTCAGCAATCAGCTTTGCATAGGCCGCCTCCTCATATTCTAAGAAGACAGACTACATAGCCAATTTAACTCTTTGTTAATAACAAGTCCATCCACTACAAGAAAGCTACACCTAGATTAACTTGGATTAGCCTAGCTTAACCTAGATTAGCCTGGAGTAGAGAGAAAGCTAAAGATGTCCAAAGGTATCAAAAGATATCAAAGATCATAGTGGTCATAAAAGGGTCGTAAAAGGTACAATAGCCTAGACCAAGGTCACTTATATAGTGCTTGGCCATTTCACACTGGCTAACAATATGTCGATGCCCCAAACCTATGCCCAAGGGACCAAAGTTCCATGTGCCTAGGCCCAAACCCATACATGTGCATGTGCATGTATAATTGCTTCGTTACAAACCATCCCCTTCTACAATGATTTTGTCCTTGAAATCGAAGGGTAGTCGTGCACAAAGAAAAGACATACAAGTGGCTATGTACAAAAGCCAAAAAACACAACCATGACTTAATATCAATGTCATGAAAGACCGATACATGAGTCGTATATGACCCTTGGGTCAAATGGAAAGAATAAGGGACTCCTGTCGATGACGAAGCTAATGATGCAACCGCCTGGATCAAATGGAAGTCCAAGCCATGTGAAATCCAAGACAACAGCTCTCCAACCGCCTCGATCAAATGAAAAATGTAAAGAACCAATGTCAATGATAAAGCTAGCTATGCTCCCACCTAGATCAAAAGGAAATCCGAAACGTGCAAACTCCGAGACAATGGCTCCTTGGCAATCTCAATCAAATAGAAAAGATAAGGAACCACCATCAACAATGAAGCTAGTCGTGTATCCTCCAGGATCAAATGGATATACATGGTAACCGAGGCCGGCAGTAGTCTCGAGGCTTGCAAGGGTAGCTCCGTGGCGGTATGGGACATCATGGTGGGGATAGCCAAGTCTAGTGGGTTTTGCCTAAACGGCTATCATAGTTGGGTGGTGAGTCAAGCCTGCACCCCCTTCACGTTTTATGGCTTTGTTTTCATAGTTTCCAGAAACGCCGTTTCTGGACCACCGAAACGTGGAAACGTTTCGGAAACGTTTCTAGAAACGGAAACGGCGTTTCCCAAGTTTTATTTTTTCCAGGGTTTAGAAACCCGCGTGCTCTCTTTCGCCGGCATTTTGCGCCTTCTTTCCGCCGCCTGTTTGGAGCTGCTCTACCCATCTACCTTGCCCTCTACTCCTCTACCTCCACATCAGCCCTCTACCTCTCTACTTGGGGCCTCCACCTTTGCCATCTAAGCTCTACCAAGCAAGAAGGAGTCACACCTTGCTTGCAGCCTGCAGGACCAGAAAACAGCCTCGACTTCTCGAATCTCTCCGAGTCTTCCGACCTCGAACCGCACAAGTAAGCTAAGTAACATGGCTCGGACTCCGGATCCTTTTTGGCAGCATGTGGAGCAAGTGGGGGGTTATGCAGGATCTGGTGGCTCCAGGAAATGGAGATGTAAATATTGTGGGTTGGTCAAAACGGGGAGTGTCACCCGTGTGAAGGACCATCTTGCTCATGTTCCAAACAAAGATGTAGGGCCATGCCCCTCTGTTCCTCTAGATGTTCGGAAAAGCCTTGAAATGTGGAGGCGAAAGCGTTTGGCCATTCCCGAAGAGGAAGTATCTACAGCAATGGGTGGTCAAGAGCATGAAGCTGGTTCAAGTCAAGCAGCAGCAGCAAAGAGGGCCAGAGGCAGAGACACAGGATCAGATTTCTCCTCTACCCCAGTGTCGGGTGTGCATGCAAGGAGGACTCCTTTGCCATGTGATGTATCACATTCACAAGACACCCCTCCAATAAATACTGTACAAAGGGCTAGCATCCAAGCAGGATTTCAAAAGCAAGCAATTGCAGAGGCAACTAGGGAGCTCACCCGGATGTTCATACGGTGTGCCATTCCCTTTCATGTGGCCAAGACAAATCAATGGAGGAAGACCATGAGGGCCATCAGCCGCATTGGATGCGAGTGGGATGGCCCTACATCTGAGGCTCTGCGGACACGAGAGCTAAAGCGGGAAAAATCATGCATAGAAGTGCAGCTAGAGCCCTTGAAGGAAACATGGAAAAAGTATGGCTGCACTATATTGTGTGATGGGTGGTCAGATGTACGCAGGAGAAATGTATACAATGTTTTGGTATCATGCTGCAAAGGCACTATGTTTTTGAAAGCCATTGATGCCTCCCTCCCAGGTCTCACAGTTACAGGTGCATTTATTTGGACACATATAAGGGAGGCTATAGTGCAAGTTGGGCCTGAGAATGTTGTGCAGGTGGTGACAGATAATGGAAGTAATTGTAAGTCTATGGGCTCTATGCTAGAGGATGAATTTCCAGCCATTGTGTGGACCCCTTGTGCATCACATAGCCTCGACTTATTGATTGAGGACATAGGTCAAATACAATGGGTTGAAGCCATCTTTTGCACCACACGAAGCATGGTGAAGTTTGTGAAGAAGAGGCCAAAAGTCTTGAGCATGTATCGGGCCTACAGCACTCTTGAGCTATTGCAGCCTGCAGCCACCAGATTTGCATACATGTTCATTGTGCTTGAGAGACTCCTGCGAGTCCGCAGAGAGTTGGTACGCACTGTCTACTCAAATGAATGGCTAGAGTGGGATGAGAGAGAGAGCCCCAAGGCAAGAGCTTTTGTGCGTGATGTCATGAGAGAGGAGTGGTGGGTAGAGGTTGAGGGGTTGATCAAAACTCTCAACCCCATCTAACAGTGTTACGCATTACAGACATGGAGGGCAGTACTCTAGGCCTTTTATACGAGTACATGGACAAGATTGGGGAGGCTCTCAACAAGCAAGACTACTTGAGAGCAGAGCAGTAAGTCTCCTCAATCATGGCTACCCTTGCTTTACTTCTTATCTTTATTTTACTCTTGAGTCTTTACATTGGTCTCGACTCTTGACTCTTGTTTTTTGTCCTTTTTAATCTTATGGTTTGATCTCTAAAGGGTTGATGAAATCAAGGCTGTGTGGAATCGGCGATGGGATTGGTTTCACAGGCCGATTCATGCAGTAGCACATGTATTGCATCCTTTGTGGCAAGATGAGGAGCAATACGAGAACGAGGAGCTAGAAGAAGGCTTCATGACATACATGAGGAACTTGACATCTGGTAATGTGCACATGCTGAAATGTATAGAGGATGATCTCTTGGCCTTTCGCAACCAGACAGGGAGCTTTGGTCGAGAGACTGCAAAGCTTCGAGAGACTCAGCTACAGCCTGTTTCATGGTGGGAGAAGTATGGAAATTGTGCTCCCACGCTGGTAATTCACTACCCTTAACTACAGTTTACATAGTACACTGTACAATGTGCATCTTTCTTGTTTCCACTTAGTTCTAATTTCTAATTGTATGTGCATTTCAATAACAGAAACGCATCGCCATTCGAGTGCTCTCACAGGATTGCAGTTCGGGCCCATGTGAGAGGAATTGGAGCACTTGGGCCCTCTTCCATACAAAGAAGAGGAATAGGCTGAGTACCGCTCAGCTAGAGCGGTTGGTGTTTTGTCATTGCAACCTCCAGCTCCTTGAGAGGAATGCCCGACATCCGGAGCCTTCGCAGGTGAATGTGGATAAGATCGACATCAGGAGGGAGAGGTTCATCCCAGAGATCCCACGGAATGAGCGTGATATGTACACCTTGCTTTATGAGGAGCTGACGGTGCCGAGCCACAACACCCGCTGCACCACCCATTCTCAGAGGCAGAGGGGGGGATCCATCGCTTCCACTTCAGCAGAGGCAGAGGACCACGATCCTACCATTTCTTCATCTGAGCCTGACTCTCATGAGTCGGAGGACGACTCCTCCATGGATGATCTTGATGAGTGATTTTTGGAGCACTTAGCTCTAGGATTTTGTCATGCCAGCAGCTGCTGCCAGCCTGCCAGCCACATGGATATTTTTTGATCATGTTTTGTATTTACTATAGTCTATACATATGGATTATGGATTATGGATGATGGATGATGGATGATGGATCTTGTTTTGTATTGACTCTTTTGAGGCTTGAGCCTTGAGCCTACAGTTGTCATTTCTGAATTTTGATCTATCATTTGAGTCTTTGACATTGAACTTGAGCAAAGATGTATTTTTCAAGCTTTTGTAATGTTTTTATTAATTATATATGTATGTATTAAACCCTAAAACCGAAACTCCGTTTCCCCGTTTCTTCCCGAAGGCCGAAACTCCGAAACTCCGTTTCCCGCCGTGCTCTGCACCCCCATTTCCGAAACTCGTGGAAACTATGTTTGTTTTGTAGGTTTCGAGTCATGTTGCAGGATTGCTCTACGAGGAGACTCTTGGGGATTTGACAATGATGCTCTCTAGCAGAGCCTTTAAAACAACGCGATGAAGCTTTTTTTGTTGTTTTTTTTTTTAAAGCAATGCTGTCGAAGATGCATTGAGCTTTAGAACAAAGCGATGAAGCCTCCTGGTTGGTGAAAATGATCTCAGTTGCGCTCAAGTCTGAGCTTTGGCATCTATCATCAGATAGAGGCTCAAGTTTTTTTTTCGAAGATGTGCTGAGCCCTAAGCAAGAAGGCGATGAGAAACGATAACTATAGATGCTAGGAGTCACCAAGAAGTCCGCACTAAGCTTGCAACTCCTGTGGGATTTGGTGAATGTGACCTGTAAGCTGATCGTAGCGCTCGCGGCTCCACAAGAGATCTATACGCTCTGTATAAGTCCTCAACCTGGCTCACAAGCTCTGGCCTCTTCTTGTAATACATCTCTGCCCACTTCGCAAACGAGTCTGCATCCTCCTCGAGCAGCTTACTCAATATCTCTCTATGTAGTCGAGAAGTGGCTAAATAGAGATCTTGCTTAGAACCATATCAACTGGAGGGATCTGGCTTGCTGAACGAGCATGAAATGGCATGACAGAACCCCACGGGTGATGAAGCTTGTTATGATGCGCTGCAACTGCCAATGTTGCACTGAGCCTTGAACAATACCAAGGCGATGAAGCTTGTTATGAAGGGTTGAATGCTGCGCTGCAACTGCCTACCTTCGCAAGCTGCTTCCGCTTCAAAGAGAGACACTGTGCTGGCTGTCCACACTCCTCCTCAAGGCCTTCCTTGATCTCGAGCCAAATGGCAGGGACTTGAAAAGTTGCCCAAGACACCTAGGTTGTGGGGGTTTGAGTTCAGGATCCCCTGGGTACCCTCGCTCACACATAGAGGTGCACCAACATTTTATGGAGATTTCCAAGCCTGAGCATGCTTATGCAGTTTTTTGGGCCTGCTTTGACTTCTTGTTTAATCAGGAATCTATTCTAAACAAGGCTGAGTTATTTAGAAACCATCAAATGAGGAAATATGATGGCATAGTTGATAGGATTCATCTGCAGCCACAGTGCACAAAGGAGGAAATGAAGAAAGCATATGATGCTATTCTGAAAAAAAATTCAGAGAACCTCCCTCCTGTGCGAGAAAGTCTGCTCTGATTTCTCCGGAAAAGGAGAAAAATCATGAATATCTCTTTCTGTTGCCTTGGGGAACAGATTATTCACTTTAACTAGTCTAGTCGGCATGCCTTGATGGTGTTGAAGCAGGTAACACTGATGATGGTGATGATCTCTTCTCCTCATCTTGGTTGTCCATTTGCAAGGCACCCTACTCTTGTTTTGAAACTTGCTCTTGTTGGAAACCTTCTTCCTTTTTGGACTCTTGGTTTAACCTGGGCCTGCTTTTGTTTCAAGTTCCACCAATTTCTTCAAGCGCTTGAACTTTTTGGCCCTGCCTCTTGAATATGTTCCTCTCTATGGTGAGCCAATATTAAGAGTAAACTGAAAATGCTTCTCTTCTTCTCTGGTTTTGTATGCAAGGTTTCTGGTTCTATTGTATGTAGGATTTGTTGTTGATGTTGCTTGAACCAGTTATAATGCTCTATTTTATGCAAGGTTAGAAGTCATCTCCTGTCTAGATTTATACACCAGGGCCTTTGTTGTGGGTGTGCCATCATTTTTCCTCACTCCCCGTATTTTTTCCCATTTTTCTGAGGCTTGGGAGGGTTGCCAGAGGATGCTAGGAGCACTCCAGTGCTGGCCGACTGTATGTTCATCAGTCGTGGGCTACTGGGCTGCTGGCCGACTGGATTTCCTCAGTCGTGGGCATTCATCTGCTGGCCGACTGCATATATGCAATCGTGGGACCTATTCAGCAGTCGTGGGCACTTTATCTGCTGGCCGACTGCCCTCCCAGGGATGTATATATAGGACCCCAGCCCCCATACCTTATTTGTATCATTTCTCGGGATCTTCTTGTGTATATAGAGCAGAGTTACACGCCTACATCTCTCTCTCTCTTGTGCTGTTTTTCTGCCTGCATTTTTTGCTCGTGTTCCCAGATTTGGTCATCATCTCCGCTGCGTATTCTGACATGGTATCAGAGCCCTAGGCTCTAGATAGGTCTTGGGATTTGTGTGAGCAAGAGGGGGCTGTTTTGTGGCTGATTGGTGGACTGTTCTGGACTGTTCGGGAAGAGGAGAAGCAAGAGGAAGGCGGGCTGATTTGCTGGACAGCCACTTGCAAGTATCAGTTCTTCTTTGTTCCCACCCACCCACCCTTTTCAGAGTACATCCCCGCAATGGCAGATCTGTTTGAGATGGCCGAGAGACGTGTGAAGATCCCGACACTCCCCACGTTCCCGGTGGACGGGAGCAACTACGGCATATGGAAGGTGATGATGGAATCCGTTCTGGAGTCTTACGACCTCGCCGATTTCGTCGTTGTTGGTGTTCCACGGCCGGAAGTAGAGGAAGGGGAGTTACCGTCGATCCGAAAGGATCGGGAGGCCTAGACACAGATGTGGGGTCGTGTCAACGCCAGGGTCCGTTCGTTTATTTTCCTCAACTGCACACCGCAGGTAATCAATCATGTAAAGCATATGACGCTGGCCAGAGGTATATGGCAGCATTTGGCCTCACTTTACAACAGGGTATCGCCCATGAAGAGGATTTCCTTGGAAGTACAGATGCGGGTTATGAGCCCTGCAAAGTCGTCGACAATGCGGGAGCATATTAACAAGCTCTTCAGCAGGAAGTTCTTCAGGCTGGGAAGGAGATATCGTCAGAGGACATGGCCATCACGTTGCTGTCACACTTGCCCTCTTCGTACTCAGCATTTTACTCCTCTTTGATTACCAGTGGCAGGCTCAGCACCATCACGTGGGAGGAGCTTGTGCCCATGGTCCTGGACCAGGAGGAACGATTCACGAACCCTCCTCAAGGTGGAGGTTCGGAGGCCTTTACTGGCCAACGGTCGAAAGGCCGTAACTCGGGCAAAGGGAAGGCTTCATTGGAGAAGTCTTCTGAGAAGAAGTCCGACGCTGACCGCGAGAAACTGAAGGCAGAGAGGACCTGTAATGATTGTGGCGAGAAAGGCCACTACTGGAGGCAGTGTCCCAAGCGGAAGACCGAGAAGGGTGAAGATTCCTCAGCAGCAATCTTGAAGACTCCGGCTTTTGTGCACCTGGAGGTGATGGACACCGATGCTTCATTTTCTTCAGGCAGGAAGGAGATTGGAGGACTCTCCGCAACGGATACTCCGGAGTGGATTCTCGATAGTGGTGCTTCCAGACTCCTTCCCGTTCCGGTTTACAGGATCTCTGCAGGCTTTTTGGTCATATTCTTACTAGGGATACGTCCACTATCCCAGTTCACAGTGAGGGCAGGATGGAGATAGTTCCTGATGGCAGAGGGGAGAAGCATTCCTCCCAGGTGTTGTATGTTCCGGCACTTGGTTTTCATCTGTTGTCAGTGCATCAGGTGTGCAAGACTGGCGTACGGGTGGAGTTTGATGAGCATTTTGTTGCTCTCCGGAATAAAGCAACAGGCCAAGTGGTTTGGGAAGGCGGAGTGGAGAATGTAGTTTACAGGCTTTCAGCACTCTCTCTCCCAGGTCCTCAGGTTTGTGATGAGTGGCAGTCTGTTGATGGCCACTTGTGTGTGGATACGCTGCAGGTGCGAGCTTTCCGAGACCGGGTGGTGGATAGCTAACCAGTAGATGGCAGCAGTTGGCAGGAACTTTCCAGTACTGATGTTGGTAGTTCTTGTGTTCGTGAGTCATAGGAAGCTGAACAGGTCACTTATGCTCTGATGTCTCGTAGTGTTCGGGACATAGAACTTCCAGTAGTTGAGGATGTTCTTTCCACGGGGACCTTTCGGAAAGCCAAGCAGGTGGCAGGTGCTTACTTGCAGAAGGAGGTGGTTTTTCCAGGCTTTGTGGTTCCGGATTCAGAGGGGGTGGTTGACAGGTTTCATCAGGTTTCTAGGACTTGCTTGTGCACCGTAACAGGTGTTGATCCTTGTGAGCAGTGTGATGTCTCTTTGACTCAGAAGCTATATGGTTCATTGATTTGGTTGATGGACACCAGATTGGACGGGAGCTTCCTGATGAGGCGGTTGAGCTCATGGTTGCAGATGTCTCTTGGGAGACAGGATTGCGTTTCCTGCGGTTTCTGCGGCATGCGAAGGATCATGGACTCTTGTACACAGGAGGGGGATTGTTAGACCGACTCCGCGGTTGGAGTGACTCGGTTTGGGGAGGAGATCCGGACACGAGGAGATCTACTCATGGCCCAGGAGCAGTTTTATGGAGCAGGAGGAGGTTACATTGCAGGTTTGGGCTTCCATTGGAGGAACCCATGGTCATCCAGAGGCACTTTGTTCGTGAACAGATCGTTGCTGATGACATCCTGCTAGAGTTCTGTTCGACGGAGGACAGTAAGGTGGACCTCTTCACGAAGTCGCTCTCTCAGGATTTGCTCAGGCGGCACCCCAGCTCCCAGTGGTTGGTTACACAACCAGGAGCTGAGAGGGGGTGTTAGAAGTCATCTCCTGTCTAGATTTATACACCAGGGCCTTTGTTGTGGGTGTGCCCGCCCTTATCAGGTGTTTTATCATTTTTCCTCACTCCCCGTATTTTTTCCCATTTTTCTGAGGCTTGGGAGGGTTGCCAGAGGATGCTAGGAGCACTCCAGTGCTGGCCGACTGTATGTTCATCAGTCGTGGGCTACTGGGCTGCTGGCCGACTGGATTTCCTCGGTCGTGGGCATTCATCTGCTGGCCGACTGCATTTATGCAGTCGTGGGACCTATTCAGCAGTCGTGGGCACTTTATCTGCTGGCCGACTGCCCTCCCAGGGATGTATATATAGGACCCCATCCCCCATACCTTATTTGTATCATTTCTCGGGATCTTCTTGTGTATATAGAGCAGAGTTACACGCCTACATCTCTCTCTCTCTTGTGCTGTTTTTCTGCTTGCATTTTTTGCTCTCGTGTTCCCAGATTTGGTCATCATCTCCGCTGCGTATTCTGACAGTTTTGCCAATTCAATGTTTTGTGCTTTTACTTTTGTCTTCTCTCACTATTACCAACTCCTTGTATATTACTGCATATGCGTCTTGCATTCTCAATTTAGTTTACTTCCCAACAATGTTATTGACGCTTGTTTGCAAGTTAGGAACCTTGTGGTGCTTGGTGCACACTACTTAATACCAATGGATCAGATTGGATTGCATTCAATTCCCAGCAAGGTTGACTTGCAAATACAGTTGTTAGGGTTTAGCCTTTTGATTTTACCTAGTTATTTGTAATTAAATCTGTCAATTTTGCATCAAAACTCAAGTCTGCATACTCTTGTACCAAGATTTCATTGAAATGCATTCAACACAGCAATGTTTACACAAGTATACACCAACACTACATATTCTGCACCTTTCTTGATAAAGAACATGCACCAAAACATTGATATCTGAAGCCATATTTGGTAGTGATGTGTGTGAACACACTAGGACCAACCGGGACACTTTTTCCCTCTTTAGGAGCTTTTTTCCCCCATGCTAGTATACACCCATCTTGGGGTATACTTATCTTCTTTGTGCAGCAAACATTCATTATCTTTCTATCATCTCATTGTGTGCTCTCTTGAGCTTCTCCATTGTGTGTGTGTGTGTGTGTGTGTGTGTGTGGGTGTGTGCGCGCGCGCATTTTTACAACCCTATTTCCAACATTTAGTATCAGAGCCTACGCTCCTCGCCCCTCTGCGGCTGCTGCCTACCCCTCACGCCGAGTCACCTGTCTTCTTGAATCGGATCAAGGAGCCCTTTTGGAAGAAGAAAGAGGACCGTGAAGAGTGCAATACTTTGTACTGCATGTTTTGCGGTCAGATTTTCATTCCGGGCGCGTTTTGGGGGCCATTTGCGTGGTTTTTGGTTTTCTGCTAACATCTTCGAGAAGCGGATTTGCAGGGTTCTCCATCAGATTCTGGAGTAGTTTTGTCAGATCTATTTACAAACAAGTGTGCAGATACTCTGCATTTCTTTCACACCTTGCAAGTCTCTATTGTCAACAACCTTATTAGCAGCCACCTTGGTTGCATCAAAGAGCACTCCGCACTTTACAGGTTGCGTGATTACTTGCTTGGGTATTATCAAAAATGGCAGATAGTGATGTATTTCGGATGTTATCCGTTGAGGATAAGCTTGACGGGACTAATTATCCGTTATGGTCCTATATAATGCGGCATGTATGTAACACCCGGAAGCTATGGGAGTCTTCTTTCAGCCCTAAACACTACTGGAAAACATCTGATGCAAAACGCAGATATGGAGAGAGAGTAGAGAGAGAGAGAGAGAGAGAGAGAGAGATGTGCTGGAAATTCAGTATATTTCATATAGTACAAAAAGGGTACTCTAGTTCTACAACCAGAGGCTGCCTTATAAAAGGTGGACATCACCAAAATCTAGCCTAATACTTGATCCACTCCATACGGGAGAGAATGATTCTAATAATGAGCACTCTTCTCATTTTATAGTAGTCTTGGACACTTTGGTGTACTGGCCGACTGTTGGTCGGCCAATCTTATATGCTTTAAATGCCCCTTTTCAGCGCTGCCCGACTGGTGGTCTTCTTCGATCCTTAGTCGCCACTGCCGCCTTGTCCTCTGGAGCGCCTGCAGCCGCCTTGCCCCCTCTGGTACAACCGACAACACCAAGTCATGCAGCCGACAGGGTTTTTTCCCTTGCTCATCATGCGCCGGCTCCTGCCTTCCTCTCTGGTTCAGCCGACCAGTGCTGGTTCAGCCGACCCCATGCCCTGGCTCCTAACGCATGGTCATGAAGCTCCTCCAGGCCTTGCTCTAAATCCACCATTGTCCTCTTGTGCTCCTAGCTGGTTCATAGTCTTTATCTGGCTGCCTCCTCTAGATCAGCACTTGAGAAGGTACATGGCATTGATCATGCACATGACATCCCCCTCTACTAAACTTGATGACGGGAATCCAACCTGCTCTTGGATGACTGTCATCATCCCAATCCTTTTCCCGAAGTCCCTCTGTCATCCATCCATCCCTGGCAACCCTTTTCTTTGAAAGCCTGGCCCGATCTCCAAACCACTCTGTCTCATACGAAGATCTATGCATCTGTTCCATCTAGTCCACAATCCATTCCTGCCCCGACTCTGAACACTGTCTTGGTCTTCATTCCTGAGAAATGAGTCTGGCACTCACATCGCCCTTGGAGGATAATCCTCCCTTGGGACCGTTGCCCGGGAACCTATCTGGCTCACAGGACTGCCATCCCCTTTGGCTTTGTGGAACACCACCAACAAACCTCCTGGGAGTTTTTCCCGGTTCTGTGCTCCTTGCCTTGGGCTTCGTATCCATGTACTTTCCTGTACCTTGGGCCTGTACACCATCATATGGGACTGATTCAGTGTCTAGCTTTGCTAAGCCTGATGCTCTGATACCAACGTAACGCGTGGAAGCTATGGGAGTCTTCTTTCAGCCCTAAACACTACTGGAAAACATCTGATGCAAAAAGCAGATATGGAGAGAGAGTAGAGAGAGAGATGTGTGCTGGAAATTCAGTATATTTCATATAGTACAAAAAGGGTACTCTAGTTCTACAGCCAAAGGCTGCCTTATAAAAGGTGAACATCACCAAAATCTAGCCTAATACTTGATCCACTCCATAGGGGAGAGAATGATTCTAATAATGAGCACACTCTTCCTTTTATAGTGGTCTTGGACACTTTGGTGTACTGGCCGACTGCTGCTGGTCGGCCAGTCTAATATGCTTTAAATGCCCCTTTTCAGCGCTGCCCGATTGGTGGTCTTCTTCGACCCTTAGTCACCACTGCCGCCTTGTCCTCTGGAGCGCCTGCAGCCGCCTTGCCCCTTCTGGTACAACCAACAACACCAAGTCATGCAGCCGACAGGGTTTTTCCCCTTGCTCATCATGCGCTGGCTCCTGCCTTCCTCTGGTTCAGCCGACCAATGCTGGTTCAGCCGACCCCATGTCCTGGCTCCTAACGCATCCTCCCAAAGATGGTGTCTGCTAAGGTCCACACAAGTCAATGTGAATCAACTCCAATGGTTTCGAAGCCCGCCTGGAAGCCTGCTTCGGAAAGGATTCCCTGTGCTGCTTACCACGTATGCAAGAACTGCAGCGCCCTTGCCTACTACCAACATCTGGCAAGCCAACCACCATCTGGTCTCAGAAAGCTCGCCTCAATGCATCCACATTTAAGTTGCCAAAACGAAAGTGCCACAAATCTCCGACCTGAGAACCTGTCAACGAGGAGAGTGCACAGAGCTTGTAGATACCATTCTCCACACCCCCTTCCCAAACAACCTGGCCAGTCTCACGGTCCCTTAGAGCAACTGAATGCTCCTCAAATTCCACCTGAAAGCCAGTCTTGCATACTTCATGCACTGAAAGAAGATAAAAACCCAGAGCAGAGACATAAAGAACACGGGAAGCATGCTTGCCCCCCTTGCCGTCGGGAATAATCTCCATCCGGCCCTCACTATGTATCGGAATAGTGGAGTTATCGCCAATAAGGATGCGACCTGACTGCCGTTTCAGATCCAGAAAGAAGTCACGGGATGGAGTCATGTGCCTGGAAGCACCACTATCAAGAATCCATTCCCGGGTATCCTTCGCGGTGAAGCCAACTGCCTCCTCGCTCGAAGATGATGAAGCATCTGAGTCCACCATCTCTAAGTGCACAAATGCCGGAGTCTTTGCAGCTGAGGCTGAGGAATCAGCACTCTTCCCTATCCACTTAGGACACTTCCTCCAGTAGTGGCCTTTCTCGCCACAATCATTACAGGATCTTTCGGCCTTCAGCTTCTCTCGTTCTGAATCAGGCTTCTTCTCAGAAGACTTCTCCGGTGAAGCCTTCCCTTTGCCCTTGTTATTCCGGCCTTTCGACCGTTGGCTAGTTAAGGCCTCCGAACCTCCACTGTGAGGAGGGTTCGTGAAACGTTCCTCCTGGTCCAAGACCATTGGCACAAGCTCCTCCCATGTAATGGTGCTGAGCTTGCCACTCGTAATCAACGAGGAATAGAAAGCAGAACACTGAGTAGGCAAGTGGGACAGCAAAGTGATGGCCATGTCTTCAGATGATCTCTCTTTCCCAGCTTGTAGGACTTCTTGCTGAAGGGCCTGCAGCTTGTTAATGTGTTCCCGCATCGTCGAAGACTTTGCAGGGTTCATAATCCGCATCTGCACTTCCAAGGAGATCCGTTTCATGGGTGATACCCTGTTATACAAAGAAGCCAAGTGCTCCCATATGCCTCTCGCCAGTGTCATGTGCTTCACATGATTGATCACTTGTGGTGTGCAGTTGAGGAAAATAAATGACCGGACCCTGGCGTTGACACGATCCCACATGTGTGCATGTGCCTCGCGGTCCTTCCTCGTCGACAGTAACTCCCCTTCCTCTGCTTCCGGTCGTGGAACCCCGATGATGATAAAATCAGCAAGGTCATGACTCCAGCACCGACTCCATCATGACCTTCCAGATGCCGTAATTGGACCCGTCCAACTGACGATCCACTAGGAACGTGGGGAGAGTCGGAATCTTCACGTGCTTCTCAGCCATCTCTAGTAAATCTGCCATCGCGGGGAGTAACCTGAAAGGGTGGGCGGGTGGGTGGGAAAAAAAATCTGTAAAACCTGCAAGTGGCTGTCCAGCCCCTTTGGCCCGCCTTTCTCTTGCACCTTCTCTTCCCATACAGTCCAAAACAGTCCACCAATCAGCAACCTAACGCTCCCCCTCTTGCTCAGCAAAACTCCCAAGATCTATCACGAGCCTAGGGCTCGATACCATGTCAGAATGTGCAGCGGAAATGATAACCAAACTTGGGTAGACAAGAGCAAGTAGAATGCAGAAAATAGACAGCACAAGAAACACAGAGAGATAGGTGTGTAAACTCTTCTCTATACACAAGATCCCGCAGAAAACTGAATGAGGAAGTGGTGGGGGCATGGGGCCTATTTATATGCCCCTATGTGAGCAGTCGGCCAACACTGAAGGGCCTCCACGACTGCATGAGCAGTCGGCCAGCAATGAAAAGGTCCACGACTGCATACATCCAGTCGGCCAGCAATCCAGAAGCCCACGAATGATGTGTGAGCAGTCGGCCAGCCCCAGGACTGCAGATGGGACAGTCGGCCAGCCCTGAAGTGCTCCTGCCAACCTCTGGCCTCCCTCCCCACCACTGGAAAAAATGGAAAAAAATGGGAAAAAATATGGGGAGTGAGGAAAAACGATAAAACACCTTATACAGGGCAGGCACACCCACAACAGAGGCCCTGGTGTATAAATATAGACAGGAGATGACTTCTAACATCCCGATGGCAGAGGGGGAAAGCATTCCTCTCGTCTTCTTTATGTCCCCGCACTTGGTTTTCATCTGTTGTCAATGCATGAGGTGTGCAAGACTAGCTTCCGGGTGGAGTTTGAGGAGCATTCTGTTGCTCTGCAGGACTGCGAGACTGGCCAGGTTGTTTGGGAAGGCAGCATGGAGGATGGTATATACAAACTATCCGCACTCTCCTCTTTGACAGGTTCTCAGATTGGTGATTTGTGGCACTTTTGGTTTGGCCACTTGAATGTGGATGCACTGCAGCGAGCTTTCCGAGACCAGATGGTGGTTGGCTTGCCAGATGTTGGCAGTAGGCAACGACACTGTAGTTCTTGCATTCGTGGTAATGCAGCACAAGGAATCTTTTCCGGAACAGGCTTCCAGGCGGGCTTCAAAACCTTTGGAGTTGGTACACATTGACTTGTGTGGACCTGTGCAAACAGCATCCTTGGAAGGTTCTTTGTACTTTATGTTGCTTGTTGATGATTGTTCCAGATTCACATGGGTTTATTTCCTTTCACAGAAGGACCAAGCTTTTGCTCAGTTCAAGGAGTGGCATGTGATGGTGGAGAAAGAGTCTAGCTTGCAGGTGAAGACTCTTCGGGCTGACAAAGGAGGAGAATTTTCTTCCAATTATTTCGTGAGATTTTGTGCGGAACATGGCATCAAGCGGGAGCTGGCCAATACAGGTTCGCCGTCAGAGAATGGAGTAGTTGAACGTAAGAACAGGACTGTGGTGGAGATGGCGAGGACGATGCTGGAGCATCGTGATCTTCCTCTGGAGCATCGTGATCTTCCTCGTCCACTTTGGGGAGAGGCTGTGGCTACGGCTGTCCATATCCTCAACCGTTCTCCGACGACTTCAATACCGAACATGACTCCCTTTGAGGCATATTTTGGCAAGAAACCTAATGTCTCCCATTTCCGTGTGTTTGGGAGCGATGCATATGTTCACATTCTGAAGAAGCAGAGGGGGAAGCTCGACTCAAAGTCCCAAAAGCTCGTCTTTGTGGGATATAACTCTCTTTCCAAGGGATACAGGTTATATGATCTAGAGAGAAACGAGGTTGTTGTCAACAGGGATGTGGTCTTTGATGAGCATGTTCTGGTTTCCACTGTTGATGAGCCGCCACTTCTTGGAGACCCAAAAGATTTTGATGATGATTCCCAGTCCATTGTTCCAACTGGACAACCTCAGTCAGTTGAGGAGGTTGAGCCCGCAGCTAGAGATGAGCCCCCGCAGAGCAGCAAGAGACTCCGCGTTCTGTTCGAGTACCCACGTGGTTGGTGGACACCCTTCGGGAGTCAGGTGTCACAGAGCTTCCCTCCGAATGGACCACAAAGGACGGACCTCGAAGATCGCACAGAGTCCATGATAAAAGTCATTAGCGAAGCTTTTACAGGTAAACTATGCTTTAATGTCTCGTATCATGCGGGACAAAGAGCCCACTTCTGTCAAGGAAGCCCTTGCACAGGAATCTTGGAGGAAAGCCATGCAGGTGAAACTGGATACCATGCGAGACAAAGAGCCCACTTCCGTCAAGGAAGCCCTTGCACAGGAATCTTGGAGGAAAGCCATGCAGGCGAAACTGGATACCATTGAGAAGAATAACACTTGGGAGTTGGTACACCGAGGCCGTCGAAACGGTCTGTCATTGGTGTCAAATGGGTCTTTAAGACCAAGTATACATCAGATAGGTCGATAGACAAACACAAAGCCAGACTTGTAGCTAAGGGCTATGCTCAGCGGCCTGGCATCGACTATGAGGATACCTTTTGCCCCGACAGCAAGGATGACCACGATTCGGACCGTTCTTGCCCTTGCTTCTTCTTAGCAGTGGCCCGTATATCAGATGGATGTTAAATCTGCGTTCCTTAATGGTAACCTGCAGGAGAAGGTGTATGTTGAGCAACCTCCAGGCTTTGAGGTTCCAAGATCAAAGGGGATGGTTTACAGGTTGCGGAAGGCCTTGTAAATTAAAAATACCTAAGTTTATAATATTTTTTTAAAACACCGTATTTTGTTGTACGATAAGAAAAAAATATATATTATACCGGAGCCAGGTTTACGACTAAGTCTGGAAGATACAGGTGACTCTTTTGATGCTAGCTTGTATCAAGAAGCTGTTAGATGCCTTATCTTTTTGTGTAACACCAGGCTTGACATTCAGTATGTGATCTCAATATTGAGCAGATTTATGCATAGCCCAGGCACAAAGCATTGGCAATCTATCAAATGGGTGTTCCCTTAAATCACAGCTGCATGTATTTACAAACTCAGACTGGGCTAGATGTTATGACACAAGACTGTCCACGAGTGGTTTTTGCTTTCGCCTTGGTAATTCATGTATATCATGGCTCAGCAAGAAGCAACCCACTGTGGCCACTTCTAGTGGTAAAGCTGAGTACAGGATAGCGTTTACAACTACAGTTGAGTGTGTTTGGCTCAGGCGTCTTATTGTTGATTTGGGTATTGGTGAATCCTTAGCCACTACCATCTTCACTGATAGCTATGGCAGTGCGAGGAATTCAATTTTCCATGCTCGCACAAAGCACATTAAGGTGCACTATCATTATGTCAGGAAGAGATGATCTCCAAGGAAAATCAGCTTGGCTTATGTGCCAACACATGACAACTTGGTAGATTTGTTCACGAAGACTCTCCCACGAGAGAAGTTTGAAGCTTTCGCAAAGCTAACTTACTTCTCTTTGAAAACTGGTCTAGGCTCCCTATCACAGTCCAAAGAGCCTGGCACATCTCTGTACTTCTAGTGCCAACTCACCCCTTGTTCACATCATCACTCCCAAGGGAGATTTATAGCCATATTTGGTAGTGATGTGTGCAAGCACACTAGGACTAGCCGAGACACTTTTTCCTCTTTAGAAGGTTTTTTCCCCGTGCTAGTATACACCCATCTTGGGATATACTTATCTTCTTTGTACAACACACATTCATTATCTATCTATCATCTCATTGTGTGCTCTCGAGTTTCTTCACTGTGTGTGTGTGAGTGTGCATTTTTGCAACCCTATTTCCAACAATATCCATTGTGCTCTCGAGTTTCTTCACTGTGTGTGAGTGTGCATTTTTGCACCCCTATTTCCAACAATATCCATTGTTTGGCTCCCTTCTCAAGAAACTTTACACTTTCTTTGTAACTATTGCTGAACAAGCTTTCTTGCACGATATTCAAGCAAATGCAAAATAAAACAAAATGAGAGTAAAGTTCACTCTTACTATTATAAGTTTGCACCAAACTTTAATGAATCTTGATCACAACACCAAGATTTAAACTCTGCATAATAATCTTTGCAAACTTTGAAAATTCTGCACCAAAATTCTTGAAATTTGACTCTACACAGTAAGATTTGTATAAATCTATAATTAAACTACCAACTGCACAATAATCTGCATAAACTCCTACAGAACTGTAATCTTCACATAGATCTGCTTAAATCTGCTACAAAACTATTAACTACACTGAAATCTGCATAAAATCTTCAATCTACACACTTTCTTGATGAAAACTGCACCAAGATCTACAAAGCAACCAAACGTTTCCTCCAAACTACCAAGACTCTCCAGAAACTAGGAAAGTATGGAAGAAACTAGGGTTTATGAATAGATTTAATGAAAGAAACCACTAATCAAGAGGATTTAGCAAGAAAGTTCAAAGAAAATTGCTATGAAAATAGCTAAAACCCTTAGTTCGAAAATCAAGAAAATCAAGATTCTCCCAAATCTGTGCAAGGGTTTCTAAAATTTGTGATTGGATATACCCGAAAATGATTATCATTAATCTCATTGCTAATCCCCTCAAACCAAAATCAAAAGAAAATCTAAAAATTATGTGAAAGTACTAATCGAAAAATGAATTAAGCATTGATCACTATCACTCCCTAATCAAAATATCAAGATCTAAGCCAAGAGCTCTGATACCAATGCAAGAAAGCTATAGATTAGCTTACCTTAACCTAGATTAGTCTTAATTAGCTTGGATTACAAAGAAAGCTAAAGATGTCTAAAGGTATCAAAAGATATCAAAGATCATAGTGGTCATAAAAGGATCATAAAAGATACAATAGTCTAGACCAAGGTCACTTATGCCCATGCCCCAAATCTATGCCCAAGGGACCCAAGGTCCATGTGCCTAGGCCCAAACCCATACATGTGCATGTGCATGTATAATTTCTTCATTACAGATACTCAAACCACTATGATTACAATTAAAGAGTATTTTTATATGAGAAACCAACCTGCAAGGCAAGCTCATTGTACACACTTTTCACCTCAGCAACGCATGTAGGATCTGCCTTCCCATAATTTTCCTATTACATTAGTGAAAAGATTGACAATAAGCCCATGTGCAATTAAATAAAATAAAAACCCAATAGTCAAAGTTTAAAAGATTACAAGAAGGCGATGCTTCTGTTCTTCATTTGCTCTTTTAAGGGCTTGGACTATCAACCAGGAGCATTTGCTATCTTCGATATCGGTCCCAATCTGCCTTCACCAAGAAAAATTTGAGGAAACCAAGGGGACATGTACGCATAAATTGCGCAGAGAGAGAGAGAGAGAGAGAGAGAGAGAGAGAGAGAGAGGAAAAGAACAAATATATAAGGAAAATTCAATTACAAACTATCCAAAAGACTTCCAAAACCAAAAAACTATTTAAAATTTAAAAACACAGCATGTTGCTGCTTACTTTTCCAATAAACTGAGGATCACCATAGCAATCCAGGTAATCGTCCTGCAAATATTACATAGTTCACATTACTGCATACTAGAACCTAACATAATCATAAAGCACCGGGATTGAAAGTCTACCAACCAATTTTTGGTTGATAGCGGCTATGAAAGAAAGGGATTTTGGGACTCCCATAGGGATACCCAAAATGTGAGAGATCATGGTAGTGAAGGAAATCATGGACTTCCTCATGGGTACACATTATAAGCTATAAGACTTCATACATACAGCATACCTGGACTTGAAAATAAGTGCCCATTTGCACCAAGATCTGCTTTGCGGACTCAAACTTCTCCAAGCTTTCCCCCAACATCAAAAGAGCACAAGCTACCTAGCCAAGTTTTAGATGTGCATTTAAGATGCCGGTCGACAGCTCTTTGAACAATCTCTCATGAGATCGGAAAACAAACAATCTACCTTCAATTCACTTATATCTCAACTGCCTAACAAGGGTCTAATATACAAGTAAGCCCCAACAAGATAAAAGCACCGGAAGGCCTAATAAGGTTGTAATACATATAAGCCCATTAAGATAAACTCACCGGAAGGTAGAAGGAGTAGTACGCTGTCTTGCATTGCACAATCTGCAAATACCTGCAAATTCCAGCAGGACAAAATGCATGTGAAGCTTACTTCTCAACAGTCAACCACAACCCAAACATGACTTCATGACCTTATCCACAGCCTACGATCTATCTCACTTTAACTGCTAGGAATTACTCCAACCAGATCCAAAGTTTTATTTCCTTCAACAAATCAGCTCAAGGGGGCAGTTAAAAATAAAAGTAAGATAGCACATGGGTTCAACGTTAAGGGGTTTTATGAATACATTTCTAGACAAACTTACCCAAAAGAAAACCACACTAGGGGCATTTTATGTAATTTTGGAAAAAAAAAGCTTCTAAAGAAGCTCGGGTCAAAACTCCCAGATAACAAGGTTTATAAATACTCTTTGAAGTTTGAACAGATTTGATATATATGATTTTTGCTAGTTGGGAGCATTCAAAAGGGATCTAAACTCAGATCAGGCCATGACCACATCTAGCCAAGCACTTGGATACTGGGCTCCAAGTGTATGGGACACAGATTTGAGCAATGTGCACGGTCACTGTAGGTCTATCAAGCTCAGGACTGCTCCAAAGTCCAGAAAAAGCTATGTTTGGAAGGTGAGAGCCTGGCAGCAACCAGTTCAATCGGTCTGTAATTGTAGGTTTGTGCACAGTGGTGATTGAAGGCTTTTCATAGACTTAGTCATGCCCTGTGGATGTGTAAGTGCCTGTTTCATACAAACCCAATGTTTCATTTACTTCAACTGATTAGCCATACTCTTATGTTTTGATGGATAGAGAATGATGGCATCTTGGGCATGAGTCTAAAGCTTCTGAAGGTTTCCAAAGCAGAGAAACAGAAGTAGCAGCACAATATCAGTATTAGCCCCAACATCTCCGTATCAGGCATGAAAAATAGAAAGGTTATATCAAAAAACAATTTTGAAATGGCATACGTCGGAATCACGTATTTAGACAGGTCCACTTGCCCAGCAGGAGTAGTTATCAAATCCAGCATCTGACCTGAAGCAGTCTGAAATTCTACCTGGAATCGTAAATCAATCTAATTAAAACTCAATCATAATTGCTTATCCATACACCTTATATTGGGCCACGCACATACACTTCATGACAAGCAACAAGCACTATACAATCTAAACTCAGGTTTTATGTCACCAAGAAAACTAAAATAAATGTGGCAGTTGGGCTTGAAATTGCCTCATTGAAAAGGTCATTTAGTTCCATGTAGCAAGCTTTGCTTCGAAATTGCCACTTCAGCATTCTGAAGATATGGTTCCGGAGCAAGATTCCATCATTAACAGCGATCAAGCCCACCTATTCATATCAGGAAAAAATCAAGTCCTCAGTTGCCTTCCATTATTGCAGAATACACATTGCACGGCATGCCCATATGTGAATTCAAGCAAGTTCTATTCTGTAACCAAATTTGCACAACCTATGATGCCATTAGAACATGTAAGACAAAGGTAAAGTGTGAACATAAATTTGAACACCACCATAGTTGTGGATAGCAAAATAGAAATGAAAAAGAAAGCCGAAACAGAAATAGAGAGAGAACTTTTGAGGGGGCTGAAACAAGGAAACACCATATCAACAAGGATGACACAAGCAAGGGGATGGGGGAGGGGCAGGGAAAAGAGAGAGAGAGAGAGAGAGAGAGAGAGAGAGAGAGAGAGAGGGAAGATAGAAGCCTAGAAACAAGCTACTTGACCATGAGAACTTAAATCTAGGGCTCAAAGGCAAGATGGCAGGTGGTGTTGGAGTGACAACAAAGGGGAAACCACTGAAACAAGGGTAACTGCCAAAACAGGAAACAGCCAAACATGTTTCAGACCATGTTTTGGCCTAGCCCTCCAATCAGGAACATTTCCCATAACCATGATCTATGCTGTAGATTGAATGAACAATAAGGATTGCAGAAAAGATACAGCCCAATAGCCGTCTGTCAGATTGTATGAAGTGAAGTCCATAAGGAAAATAGGTTTGATTCTGTGGGTGAATGCTAATGACCCCCAGCATTTCAATTCTAGCAAAAAACTTTTTGATAAAACCCTAGCCATGTATTTCCTCTTTCAAAGAGTTTTAAACTTGCCACAGGCTCCCCCACTTGGTACGGCCTCATTGGCAATATCACGAAAATCAAAGACTTGCCTGGGGCACTCTGAACCAACACGGCTGGCCACGGCGAGTAATGGAATTGTCCATTATGTCGTCCATGACTAGAAAATAAGCTTGAAGCTGAGGCATACAAAAATCAAAGCAATCATAGAATGAGTCTTCAGTCAAAATAATAGTATACTTCACGGAATTTGGATGTTTTGTATCTCACCCACTCAATACACCATCCGAGCACAGATGCAAGAAATTTTTCGTTTTCAGTTAGCTCGTCCCCATTTTTCAGATGTTTAAGGCTATCAACTACCGACAAGCCACGGTTAAGCTTTCCTGCAAAAAACAAGGTTGCTTGTGCAAAGTTTTGAAGAATAATTTTAAGAAAATATATGACAATTAACTTACAGGCTCTACAGGCCTCTCCCCTTTTTCAAAATGAGGCCAGGGGTTGGACGGCAGCACAGGTGGGATTTCCCCTATTTCCAAACGGGAACATGTCTCTAAAGTCCCTTAGCCCATCCACTAGCACTTGTTTCTGATTAATAGTACCAGTAATAAGCTACTTATATAAGAAAAATTAAGGATTAGTTAGCGGTTGAACTCAGCCAATTCTTAGACTATAAACCCATTTTTAACTCCCTAAATAAACTAATCAACCACCCAGGTAATTATTCAGTTGCTACCATCAACTAGCTATATATTTCTGAGATTATGAAATGGAGTGAGTTAGTGTACCCCCAAGGGAGTCCTTAGATACTTGTAATAAAGAGATTTAGGGACTCGCTCGGAAAACCCAAAATCCCTTCATTACAGTTTTCCTCCAATCAACCACACCTGAACATGATTAAGTGAGTGATCCTTCAATCAGGAGGGGCTTATACACGTTTTCTTCTTCTTCTTTTAGAGATCTTCCCTTTTGCAATGAAATGAAGATCAAGCATAATCTCATTGCTAATCCACCAGAGAGATGATAGTAGAACTAGGTGATGGTTATAATCCAAACATAAAACCATCTTATTATTTTCTGAAGCAATCCACAAAAGCAGGCTAGGTCCTATCTCTGTATCTGCATCCCCAGATACACATCGTGTATTCAGAGGCTATACAATTAAACTTGAGATATTTAAAAAATTCAAACTCTCTTGTTTATCTGGACATAATCACTACTCTCTCTCCAAAAAAAAACACTCTGAATAGAAAGGTGTTTAAATGCATACCTCCTGGTACATTGTAATCAAGCATCTGCAAAACCATGGTAATAAAAAAACATAGAAGCTGTGTGAGTCTAGATACTGTTCAAATCTCTTCACTAATCACTACAAAACAAGATGTATTCTAGAACTTATTTGGAATATCACTGCCTAATCTGATCTTCCTTTCCAGCACATTTTCTCATTAAGTAGTGCAAATTTTTTCATAAGAATCAAATTAACAAGTCTTTTGAACTGGAACACAAATGTCCGGAAAGCCTAAAAACTAAGGTAATCAATCAGTGATTAGGGGGGAAAGAACAAAGTTTGATATTACTTAACTGATTACATCCACTGTCACAGATTAAATCATGGCATTTTTAAGCAGATAAACAAAATTTAGCTTTACTGAAAAACCCAAAAAAGGATCTACCTTCTCAACCCATTTTCTAGAGTCTTCTGTATAAGTGAAGACCTCGGAATCTTCCAGCAACTGGGACTTAAGTTTCTGGTAAACTTCTAGAAACTCTGTTCGGCTGGTTGCAGCCTTAGACTTCTCTGATTCCACAGGAGGGTCCATTTTTGGGTCGCCCAAAAGAGAAAAGGCCGCCCACAGATCACCTTGGCGATGGGCGATTGCAGCCCTCTGTATGGAAACAAGTGTACATTATTTTACATTACAAAACGACGCAGAGAAAGACAATTTACTGTGTTGCTGCATGTGGCCTGCTGATACAAAATGAAGAACGTGGATATACACAGAAGAATTAGGGTTACAGTGTTTTGAAGAGAGAACACATACACGACTTGGATCTGATCTAGTCCCTCACAAACAAGAGGACAAATTGTGTGCTGGAAAACAGTGTCTATGAACAAGGGGTCAGACAGCCCTCCGCCTTTTTATAGTCAAATCCAAAAGGTCCATATTTTTCTCTGAATTTTGAAAGTGGCTTTTCCTTCCTTACATTTGGAACATAAAAAGATAGAGGGCCCACTTAGCGACTCTTTTTTCGTCGCGCCCGTTTTTGGACATTTTGGTCGTAAAATGTAGCCGTCCAAAATAAAGTAAAGTATGAAAAAATGGGCACTATTTCTATTAACTTGTCATTTCGAAGGGTAATATGATGAGGTGTCTTTTGTCCATTGGCTAAAATCATGCAGTATAAGTGGAGTCACTGTGTAAGTATACTCCTAGGTGGGATGTCACTATTTTGGGGTTACACAATTTTAATAGTTCGATTTGCTATTTTCACAAATTGCTGCTAAAAGTAATATTGCATCATTGAGGTGACTAGTGGCTTGACCCGTCCTCCCTGACGTCCCTGACGGCGGGCAAGAGTATTCTTGCATTCATATTTGTCGATCACAAATCAGTGCAGTAGAGAGAGGTGTTGCTCTAGAGTCCCAAGGTCACAGGTTCAAGCCCTCATTGCAAAAGCGATGGCACACACGGATGTGTGTGATTTTTGACTTTCTAACTCTAGCCAATTGCAACAACCAAAAAAAAAAACGCTCGTCCTCCAAGGGTAAGTAAGGATAAGCCTTATATTTGAAACCCATGATGGACCCCATGGTCCCTAACTTGCCAACCTATACATAAACACACCATGCTTGCCATATATATCCACGTAGAAGCTCCTAAAGCACTTAATTTCATTGAATAAAGCACCAAACTTGGCGTAAATAAACAACTAGCATTTCAACCCAATATAATATGACAATCTCAACACCCATGAACGAAGCTTTAAAACAATCTTTGGACAACTGGATTCTCTCTCCTTAGAAGCCTATACTCCTCGCCTCCATCTGGCAAAAAATATTTAAGAAAAAATCATTAGCTATTGCAAGATAAACTTTTCATGAAAAAAAGAAAGGAAAACAATAAAACCTCACAGAACTCATTTGGTGGATCAATATTTGAGGCAAATGGGGTTTGAACAGGCTTGTAACCAGCAAATCCAAAAATTATGTATTGTCTAGTGCTTATGACTCGAAAATCTAACATATCAGGCTTTTCATAATCCACAAACATTACATGTACATGAAGTTGATCCGCGATCTTTTGTAATCTCAAACTGTAAATTCCAAGGAGCCCAAAGCTCTCGTTTTGTAAGGGTCTTGACCATACAAACCTAGCAATAATCTGGGTTCTAAAAAATAAAGATATTCCCTGTTGCGAAAAGAATGTGTCAATAGCAATATAAATTTATCAAACAAAACGCAAAAGCTACATAAAAAATAGGTTTATATATATACCGTAAAACATTGATGCTCTCAACAGTTCGATAATTAGAGATGCTATTGCTTGTCCTTTCCAAAATGGAGGGTCTATAATTCCATGAATATTACATAGATTATAGAAAACAATAATACCTAAATTATAGCAATCTCAAAAATAATTACCTTCAATATCTTGGCCATCACCATAAACAAATAAAAATGATCTCCTTGCCACCTCCATCCTAAGAAATATACCCTTGATATCAAATATAACACTTACAACACTAATCATTTACATATATATATATATATATATATATGTATGTATGTATATGTTTAGTATTTTATGTAAAGCAAGAAAAATAAATAATGCTACTGTATATAAAGCAAGTCAAAAGTAAACATTTGCTTATCCAAATGTTAAAAAAAAAAACAAACAAAAACTCATCGACACCCGTCCACCATGTGGGACATAGAGATATTCAAATAGTGTCGCGCATAGGTGACACTATTTGAATATCTCTATGTCCCACATGTAAATCATCCCCTTGACCCGGCATGATAGCTGCTACCTCGCTTCCTGGTAGAAACCAAGTATTGTCTTGAAGTTGATCGCACTTCAATGATGATGACCATTCTCAAATCTGCATGTGGACTTGACTCAACATTTCTCTCGCTTTTCCTCGGAGCTCCTATATCTACTACCTACAATGTAAAAGCCATCTAGTAATCCCAATGCCTCTTTGGTTAAGAGGAGCTTGAGATTGTCATCTAGCCTATAAGAGTCCAAGACTAGATAAATATATCGAGGATTAATATCATCCCACCCATCAAATCCAAGGACTTACCATTTTGGGCTAGGCTGGAATCCAAAAAAGCCCAATTGTGGCATCTCCTCAAAGAAGACAATATTTGACAATTTATTATTGTTATAAGTCAACTTTAAGATATTTAATAACATGTCTCTACATAAAACGTAATCAAATTATACATTAGTAACAATCATGTCTTTTTTAAATTTAGCAAAAGGAAGATTATAAGAAAAGAATGAAAAAAAATTCCATTCAAACACAAAAAGCAATCTAGAACCGAATCCATTCAAGAAGAACACAACCAAATTTATTTTCGGACGAGCTTATGCTTTGGGATACATTTAATAACTTCATCAAATACTTGTCATACTTGATAACGATCAATCAAGCCCAGGATTTCTTTAGTAATCTCACAAGCATAATATTTTCATCTAATTTATCTAAATCTAAACATATTTTAATTTCATAAACATCGTTCCATCCAACAGCTTCAACCGGCCATTGTCCATACCAAGTTGGACTATGGAAAATACAACACTCAAATTCAACAGCCAGATTCATCCTCTCCTCAAAGGAAAGAGTACTCCTCATGTGCTAAAAAAAATGCAAGTAACCTCTTCCATCTTTGTCAATCATACATACATACATATAAGTAGATGCATGACTACTATGTGCATTAGTGTAAATTTTAATTATAACTGATCTATGCATGCGCATGGGTGTAAATAAACAAACTGCAACTATTATGTGTGTGCACATGTGTGTTTGAATTAATACATGTAAGTCAAACCCTTTCCTCAGTGCGTGTGTGAGTGTGTGTATAAGAAGTTAAACTACTAATACATATAAGAACGTAGTTGGCATAATGTATACTACAAAGCTAATGCACATACTAACTACATGCAATTCAAATCACAATCCCACACACACACTTCCACTCTTGCCATGCTTTTCCCATTTGGATGACTAAAATATTTTGAAACACTTCCACTCTCTCTCTCTTTCTCTCTCACACACGCACTCACACACACCCACACACTTTTGCTATTCAAATAACTAAATTAATTAAACACACACACACATACACATACATAACTAAAATATTGACGTCTTTCAAATATATACTGCTATTCAAATTATTAAAACACTCAAAACACTTTCAACATCAATATAAGGACTCTCTCAAACACACACACACACACACACATTTATTCAAATTAAAAAAATATATAAACTTCCATATTTTGATAAACTTTCATAATATGGAATTTTATTAAAAAAACATTTTAATAAACTTCCATTTTATGATGTTATTGTTTAGGGATTTGAGTATGGACTATAATATCTAGGGTTGTACGTGTGTATGTATTTGTTGACATTGTGTGTGTGTATAAAATAATGTATGTAAATAAACGTGTGTGTATGTATGTATGTATATATATATATATATATATATATATATATATATATATATATATATATGTATACATACATACACATAAATACATACATGGATACAATCACACACACACACACATGCACACGCACACAATCACACCCAAAGCACAAGCACAAACACACTAAACTATTTCTCTCTCTCTCTCTCTCTCTCTCTCTCTCTCACACACACACACACACACACACACTTGCTAATCAAATAAATAATAATAATTTTAAAAAGTTTTTAAATACCCTCTCTCACACACACACTTTTCTTATTCAAACAACTATATTATTTATCTCTTACACACACACACACACACACACACACACACACTTTGTTCAAATAAAGAAAGTATTTCAAATTTCTTTCACTCTAAAAACTCTCTCTCTCTTTCACGCGCGCGCACACACACACACACAATCAAACCCCCCCCCCCACACACACACACAAACACACTTGCTATTCAATTTTTTATATATATAAACTTCCATTTTTCTATAAACTTTCATAATATGGAATTTTATAAAAAAACATTTTAATAAACTTCCATATTTCTAAAATATTTTTACAATGTTATTGTTTAGGGATTTAAGTATGGACTATAATGTTTAGGGTTGTACTTGTGTATGTATCTGTTGACATTGTGTGTGTGTGTGTGTGTGTGTAAAATAATGTATGTAAATAGATGTGTGTGTGTGTATGTACGTATATATATGTATATATTTGTATACATACATACATACACGGATACAAACATACATACATATATGGAAAAACATACATGTATATATGTACATATTATAGATATATAATGCTACAACTCTCTCTCTCTCTCTCTCTCTCTCTCTCTCTCACACACACACACACACACACACACATACATAATCACACCGTAAGCACAGACACAAACACACTAAAATATCTCTCTCTCTCTATCACACACACAGGCACTTGCTAGTCAAATTTTAAAAAATAATTTTTGAAAAGTTTTTAAATACTCTCTCTCTCTCTCTCACACACACACACACCCCCCCGCACACATTTCTTATTCAAACAACTATATTATTTTTCTCTCTTACACACACACACACACACACACACACACACACACACGTTTAAACAACGAAAGTATTTCAAATTTCTTTCACTCTAAAAACTCTCTCTCCCTCTCTCTCTTTCTCTCTCTCTCTCTCTCTCTCTCTCTCTCACACACACACACACACACACACACACACACACACACACACACAATCAAACCCCAAACACACACACACAAATACACTTGCTAGTCAAATGAAAAAAACATTTTTTTTAAAACTTTCAACATATTTCAAATTATTCAAAAAAAATATAAACTTCCATAATATGGCACTTTATAAAAAAAATATTTTAATAAACTTTCATATTTCCAATATATTTTGAAATCCTTTTACCTAATAAAAAAACTAAAAAACACACACACATGGCTTGAATAATGCAACAACTCTCTCTCTCTCTCTCTCTCTCTCTCTCTCTCTCTCTCTCTCTCTCTCTCTCTCTCTCGCACACACACACACACAACCACTCACGTAGCAAGATAATGTAATAACTCTCTCTCTCTCTCTCTCTCTCTCTCTCTCTCACACACACACACACACACACACACACACACACGCACACATACATAATACTTTCACTCTCTCTCTCTCTCTTTCTCTCTCTCTCTCTCTCTCTCTCTCACACACACACACACACACTTGTTATTCAAATTAGGGTTTTACAATTTTTGATAAACCCTAATTTGACCCCCAATTGATGTCAGAATCAAGAACTTTAAGGCTTGATGTGAAGTTCTTATGGATTACTACAAGAGGGTATAAAGCCCTATGCAAGACCTAAAAACCCCTATGACTGAATTTATGGAGTGACAACATGGGTGTAGGTCACCATCCTGGCCACATCAAGGCATGGAGTGACAACATGGGTGAAGCTCACCATGGAAGGTTGCTCTAGGCAAGTAGATAACCATATGGTCATGTATCAAAAGATATCAAAGGTTGGTGCATAAACTATGCCATAAGTGACTTATATAGTCACTTACTGCTAAGACCTTTCATCGACCTTTCACATATGGGCTACCAATAAACCCAAGTCCTATAACCCATAGCATGTGCTTAGGTACAGATGGATTAGGGAGAGGATTAGAATTGACGAAGGTGGTTTTGGGAGAAGAAGGGTGGTTTCACTTCAAGAAAAGTGGTTTACGTGGCTTTAAACCTCAACCCTTGATTTCAAATCTTGATCCGATGGCCCAAAACTGTATCCCACGAAAAATCTTGATCGGACCTCAACCATTGAATCTTTGCCCAAAGGTATCTTTGCTTTAGCCTCCTTTGTCCTTTGGATTTTTGAATGAATCCTGTCTTTGTCCAAAGCCCTTGTACCCTTGTTGCAGTCTTTTTACAAATTCTCCTCTTCCCATGCAAGTATTTTGAGTTTGTAGAAAAGCCAATAACCTTTGAGAAAAAATCAATTTCTTGATTTTTCTTCAAGTCTCCATAACCCAAATTCAATACTTGAATTTGTCGTGCTCTGATACCATTGTTTTTACAGGACCTTTAATACATGGAGATTTGAATATTCCATAAATTGAAAATAAACAAAATAAACCATAGACACCACAACATATATAAAGAGTATGAAGATCAAAGAATACAATATTGGGTGCAATCCTCCCCCTGGACGTGTGTGGCTCCACTCCCACACGTGGTATTTAAATTATATTTAATAAATTTAACCCTTGTAGCTATAAATAGCATAGCTTTTCCAAAATTGGGCTTTTACAAAATTGGACCATAGTACAATGCTTTTAAAGTATCTCATAAAAATTAAATCTTGCCCAACATATGTATAGTGGACCAAACTATACAAAATTAATTATTTTGCACACATGTGCATGGCTAGATGATTTTGTCCAATCTCCACCATTGTTGTCCCGAACTTATGGTCTATACTAAAAAAACAGTCCATAATTTTAGATCAAAATTAATTTGGAATCACTCGCAAAAATAATACTGACAAATGGAAATCATTCACTACCATCTTCACACATAAACCATGCATCACACATAATTAATCGGATTCACTCACAATGTCTTCACATAATTAATTGGATTCACTCACAATGTCTTCACATGCGTCGCACGTGTCACATAGTTGATCGAATTCAATCACAATCAAACTCACACATTCCTTACATGCGTCACACATGTCACAGTTGGTTGGAATCACTCACAACCAACTTGGGTCACCCTCTAAAGAATTAATTAGATTCCCTCTTAATTGTTATACCACACTTGGGTCAGCCTCTCAAGAATTAATCAGATTCACTCTTACAATTAATTCTTAAATTGCACTTGGGTAACCATCTCAAGAATTAATCAAATTCACTCTTACAACTAATTTTTAAATCACACTTGGGTGACCCAAGATAAATAGTCAATTTTATTATTTGTAACACAAATATGGCCACTCTACCCTATCCGCGAGAGAGAGAGAGAGAGAGAGAGAGAGAGAGAGAGAGAGAGAGAGAGAGAGAGAGAGAGAGAGAGAGAGAGAGAGAGAGAGAGAGAGAGAGAGAGAGAGAGAGAGAGAGAGACCGACCGATTGACACAGACACACACACACAGAAGAAGAACTAAAGGAAGAGATGTAGTGATTTATGCAGGGGTTCATGTGGTTTTCTTACATGCAATGACATCCGTTATGGTATATCTTCATTGATTTTCCACTAGGAAAGTAGGCATAAGAAAACCTCAAATTGGGTAAATGTTCAAGGAATATTCTTTTTTAAATTATTTTTGAAAACCCAACATAGTTGAGGTATTCGATTTTATGACTTAAAATTGTGCTCATTTTCCTAAATTTTAAAATACAATCTTCACTTACAAAATTATTGAGAAATTATAGATGTAAATCTCACATTTACGAGTTCAGAGAGACACAATTGCTAGCTTGAAGATTTTAACACCCAACTAATAACAATTGAAGGTAGGTTAAAGGATCTCACATATGAAATTTTAAGTTTGCATATTTTAAATCTCTCCACACCAAATCTCTTTACTAAAGAATGGCTACATTAAAACTAAAGAATGGCTACATTAAAACTAAAGATATATAATCGATGTGTAAATCTCTTTACTAAAGAATGGCTACATTAAAACTAAAGATATATAATCGATGTGTAAATCTCTTTACTAAAGAATGGCTACATTAAAACTAAAGATATATAATCGATGTGTAATATATGTAAGCAACAGGCCAAACACCCATTTGCAAACCCAACCTTATTGTGGTTTTAGAACTCTATGAACCATTCACAACAATAGATTTTCATTAAGAAGCATCACCTCAAAGCCCTTTGATTTACAACTAAAGCCTTTTTGGCATAGTAAATTATGCCATGGAGTGGCTTAATATAATGTTGAACAACTTGGCTAAAGAGAAACTTGATTGTGCCAAAATGGGTTCACGATTTGATTATTATTTTTTGTTCAAACTTTAACCTTACAAGTTGTGGGGATGATGAAGATTCTTAAATTTTAAATGCTCACTAAAATCATGGGAACCCACATAATTATGCCATGGAAAAGACTATAAAGTGTCCCTGCATTGTTTACAACCATGCTTCCACATCTAGCTAGCTAGCTAAGACGATAGATCCAACAAGGTCTATTTAATAATAATGCACCCTATCTTTAGTGATTATAATGCATTATTCTCCTTAAGAGCCAAGGAGTTTGGTATGAGGAACTTTAATTGCTTCACCTGGGCATGACGTAGACTCTTTTAGCATAGTAAGGTATTAATACAACATCTTTTATTACTAATTTGATCATGGAACCACTCTTTTTTGTGATTTGCATAGCTAGTGTCAATAAACCACTCTTTTTTGTGTGATTTGCATAGCTAGTGTCAATAAACCACTCTTTTTTGTGTGATTTGCATAGTTAGTTATCGATAAACCACTCTTTTTTGTGTGATTGGCATAGCTAGTTGTCATACACCACATGATTCATGGAAATCTCATTCTTTTCATGTGTTGGGTAGTAATAGCATCATCATTATATTAATTACAGGAGATGTGAGATTTTAATATTGGTTTGCAAAATAGATGCATCATTGTTGTCTAAAGTTAATCATTGCATTGATAAGAGGTGTGAGATTTGAATATTGGTTGGGTAGTAATATCATCATTACTACATTAATTACAGGAAGTGTGATATTCTTTTCATGTGTTGGGTTGCAATATCATCATCACTGTATTAATTACATGAGGTGTGAGATTTGAATATTGGTTGAAAAAATAGATGCATTATCGTTGTCTAAAGTTAATCATCGCATTAATTACTAGAGGTGTGAGATTTGAATATTGGTTGGCAAAATAGATGCATTATCATGGTCTAAAGTTAATCACCGCATTAATTACTAGAGGTGTGAGATTTGAATATTGTTTAGCAAAATAGATGCATTATTGTTGTTAAAGTTAACACTCCCAAAATGTTATGTCCCATTAATTGGACATAGCGAGGCTAGATGTTGACCACGTCGCTAGGTAACATGGTTTCATCTACTCGACCTACCATAAAAGGTGCTTTGCCATCTTACCATGCAAATGGTCACCTATCTTTTGTAAGACGACACTAGAAGATATAAAGTGGCCTTACCATGAGCTTATTGTCACAAATAGGGGAAGTTTAAGAATTTAGTGTACATACTTGCTTAAGACTAGTAATGGTAGTCGATCCATTTTTTTAGTTTTGGCTGGCCTAGTGTGAACACTAGTCAATTGTATATAAGTTAATTTTGACACTAAAGCAATACACATTAATTCCCTTGAATACTTGTGAGCTCTTCTCTATCTACTCCTACTTGCTTATGCTCTATTGAATCTTACATGCTTGATGGATGCTTTCTAGGTAGGTTTAATTGTAGGTTTCCCTCTTTCATAAGCTTCTTCCCTATCCATCTTTTGTGAGAGAGAACCATCGTGAAGTAAAGGAGTATTCTAGTGTGCTTATCCAATGAAATGAGGATGCAATGGACAAGTGAGTGACATCGCTTGCAATCGAGGCTCAAAGGAAAGGCCCAAAAGTGCATGATTTGGCAAGGCTAAGGTAAGAACTTGACTTAAACACTAGTGTTTAAAGACCAATCAAACACAATTTGCATAGCAATGTGAACTCGTCATTGGGCTATATAGTTGGGTTTGTGCCTCATTTGTAAGAGAGCTCATGTGTGGAACTCTAATTTAGGAGAAGGGCCTCCCAAGGGACCCATCTCATGGTTAACCCATAGGTTTGTTGTGCTAGTGACAATCATGAGGAACTGGGGGTCCATGGTATAGGATGCGCATGCCTTGAGGGTACGTGCTTGCCAATGTTGTGTTGGTCTCTAGCTTGGGGGTGGCTTACCACTACGTGCGGTTTGGAACCTATGGTTGGGTGCAGCGAGTGCTAGCCACCATCGATGAACCCCTTTATGTTCCCTTGTTTATGTGTTCGTGTGTTGATTGGATGTGTGTATTTGTAGCACCTTAGATGTGCTTTGGGCATTCAACTAATGAGTATCGATCTTGGGCAAACAGATATGTAAGTGGACTCTTATTATGAGGTGTTTCACAAACTAAACACCTAACGACCTAAACATGACATTTTCTGAAGTTGACACTTTCAAAATAAACATGATATGTAAACTTGTACCAATGGATTTTTTAGGCCCAGAATAGGTCATTGAATATTTTGGTTGTATGGTTGTAGATGCACTGGTCAGTCCCAACTATTTTTGGGCATCTTGGACAAGGCCTTATGAAGGAGCACTTGGACATAGCCTTGGCAATCCCATACCAACTCCATGTAGACTCAATTTCTTACAATTTGTTAAATTGATATGTGGCTTTACTAGAGTGTTATACTTCTACAAGGGAGGTGAGAAAAACTTTACAAGAGAGAAAATATAATTTATTAGAGCAAATAGTCCCCACAACACTCTCACAAGTCTTGGCTAAATACTAGTCTGAAGATGGGAAGAACTTCAAACTAGAGACCACAATTGTAGAATCATGTGCTCTACGTACCAACACCAATGGAAAGGCCAAAAGTATTGTGATGACAAACATTAAGATGTCCAAAAGGAGTCTTGACTACTGAACACTACTCCCAAGATGGGAAGAACTTTAAAATGGAGACCACGATCGTAGAAGCATGTGCTCTACGTGTATCACTACCAATGGAAAGACCAAAAGTATTGCAATAACAAACACTAAGATGTCCAAAGGGCTGAAGGTAATCACTCTTCTATAGTGTGAGAGGTGAAAACATTATTGGCCTAGATGACCTAGTGATAAGGGGCTTTCATCTCCTCCCTTTGCTTCAAGAGTGGTTTCATCGTGATTATACTATCCTCAATTTCTTCTATGTTTTGGTAATCAAATGTAATACTGGTGACATTAAAGGATATTTATGTGATTAATTTACCTTCCAAGGCCGTACATCTATAGTGTAATATGGATGACACTGAATACATGATTCCATTAGTGGATCTTATTGAGGAGGACCAATCTAAAAGTTATATGAAAAAGTTTTATAGCACTTAATTATTATTGTAGAGGTGAAGACACAATCAAATGAACAGGTGTAGCATAGGAGGTACCTTGTTAATCCTTGTTGGAGTCCTTTAGGTTATCGACGTGCCAACCACCTTACCATCTTCAACAATTTTGGCCGAAGTTGTTGGAAACACCGAATTTCATTGGAATGTACTTATAGTGTATTATTTTGCGTGTACGATCATTGTTTGTCTATTAAAGGCACACGATGCGATACTAGGTTGAGAGTGCCTAGTTAGAGTGGCCAAATGAGCTCGAGGACCAAGCTTTTAACTTTGGCTTCCCAAGAGTGTAAACCCTAGCAGCCATAGATAAGAGGCAAAATGTAACTATCATTACTGTTGGAATTAGGGTTAGGGTTGGAAAAGTGCACACACACAAGATAGAGAAGCTTGAGAGTACACAAACGTACTAGATTAGAATGAACAAATGTGTTCCAGATACAAAAGATAAGTACACACCCCAAAATGAGTAGATAAGAGGGTGTACATACCCACGGGGGAAAAAAACCTCCTAGTAAGGGAAAAAGTGCCCCGGTTGTTCTAAGTGTGTTCACACATATCGCTACCATATAATGCTGCAAATCCCCCCTGGAGTGATGATGTGAACATGTAAAGGGTATGGCCGATCAATCCTGAAAATGAAGTAAGCCCAAAGCTTTACGAAAAGCTTTGAACTTTTCACGATAGGAAGAGCCTTCGTGAATAAATCTGCCATGATGTCATGTGTAGGTATATAGACCAAGCTGATCTCTGCTGTAGAGAGTCTTTCCCTCACATAGTGGTAATGCACCTCAATGTGCTTAGTGTGAGCATGAAACACTATATTCCTTGCAATTGCTAATGCGCTTTGGCTATGAGTGAAAATCGTGGTGCTAAACGACTGTCAACACCCAAATGAGCCATAAGACGTCTGAGCCACACACACTCAACTATAGTTGTAAAAGCTACCCTTCCTGTACTTAGCTTCATAGCTGGAAGTGGCCACTGTAGGCTACTGCTTTGCTGACATGATATACATGAATCACCAAGGTGAAAACAAAACCCACTAGTGGACACTCGTGTCTCATAACATCCAGCCCAATCTGAATCACTGAAAGCATGCAACTATGACTCACCCCCCTTTGGATAAAATAATCCAAAATACTGAGTACCTTGTAAATAGCGAAAAACCCGCTTGACAGCCTACCAATGCTTCATACCTGGGCTATGCATAAATCCGCTCAACTGTGAGACCGCATACTGTATATCTGGCCTCGTGTTGCACACATAAAAAGAAGGGATCCAACAGCTTGCTGATACAAACTAGCATCAAAAGAGTCTCCTACATCTTGAAGACTAAGTTGAGTACCTATCTCCACATGTGTAGCCATAGGTTTATAGTCTTCAAGATTAAACCTCTTTAATAGCTTCTGTATATATTTAAACTATAGCATAACAATGCTATCATTGCGCTGCATAAATTGAATCCCCAAATAGTAATGCAAGGGCCCCAAATCTGACATCTCAAACGATGACTGCAAATGAGTCTTAAAGGTTGAAATCTGATCTATATCAGGTCGCGTGCGTTAACATATATAATGATGACTAAAAATGTGTCCTTACTCCTCTTTACATAGAGGGTACTCTCTGCTGGATTGTTGTAAAATCATTTGCAACCAAGTATGCATGAATCTTCTCATACTATACTCTAGGAGGCTACTTAAGGCCATAAAGAGCCTTTTTCAACCTGCATACTTTAGACTCGTCTCCTTTCATAGCAAAACTATGAGGTTGCGATACATACACCTCCTCATGTAAATAACCATTTAAGAATGTAGTCTTAATGTCCAAGTGATGTACATTTCACCCATGATGTGCTGCTAAAGCAATGAGACATCTAATGGTAGTCATATGAGAGATGTGTGTGCAAAGGTCTCATCATAATCAATGCCCTTTTGTTGGGCATACCCCTTTGCAACAAGTCTGGCCTTATAGTGATCAATGCTACCATTTGCTTTGCATTTTAACTTTAAACCACTTAGTACCAATGGCCTTCTTGCCATAAGGTAGATCTATCAAATACCAAGTGTCATTCTTGAGGATAGAGTTATACTCATCCTACATAGCATGCATCCAATGATCATCATCTTGTGCTTCCTCAAAGGAAAAAGGTTCCTCCTCATTACATAAAGTAGAAATGAGAACAAGATCCACACGAGAATAATCTGTACGATGAGAACCTGCACGCGTTCTGCTAGGTGAAGGAGCTACTAACTTGCTATCCCTCAATGTCTGCACAAGACATTTTGGCATATGCCTAGATTCTTCTATGGCTGCTCTCTCCTCATCCACTACATCCTCAATAATTTCCTCATCAAAAGGCTGATTTGCAAGCTGATTTTGCACCTGCAAAGGCTGAATTTCAGCACTTGGTTGAGCATTCAACTGCTCTACATATGGCTGCCCTCCATTAAACAAAGGTAGGAGCGGATCAAACATGTCCTGTGAGCATACATTCTGCTATTTTTTGCATGAAAGCATGGGCTGAAGCAAGTTTTCGACAAAAACAGCATCTCTACTTACCAAAATCCACTTTGAGGCCGGATGGTAGAGTCTATATCCCTTGCTTTCTGAACTGTATCCCACAAATATGTATTTAACTGCCTTATCATCAAGCTTACTGCATTGTTGCTTAGGCAAGCACAAGAGCATAAGCAAGATAACCAAAAACACGTAAATGAGCCAGAGAAGGCTTCCTGTCATGCCAAGCTTTATAAGGAGTTTTAGACTCCAAGGCCTTGGTAGGGCATTTGTTCAACACATAGTTTGTGCACATAGTTCCTCTAACAAAAACCATGAGGTAAATCTTGGGCTTTCACCATACATCGTGCCATGTCCATGATGAGAGACCTGTTCTTCCTCTCAGCCACACCATTTTGTTGAGGTGTGAATGGCACTGTACATTGATGCCTTATTCCCTTTTCAGCCATATATGCATGAAATGCCTTGGACATATACTCCCCCCCTCGATCTGAACGAAGGGTGCCAACTTTACATACACATTCATTTTTAGCCATGGATACAAAGTGCCTAAAGCACATAAAAACCTTTGACTTCTCTGCATCCTTACCTGGGGATTCTGATTTTAGCTTATAGCCACCATGTGAAGAAGCGTTACCTTTGCCTTTCTGATTGGCACAACAAAAGCTTGGTCACCAACTCGCATAATAGATTTGTTTTGCCTAGACCGCTCTTCTTGTAAGAGTACTAAAACCAGCTCATCAAATGTAAGGGCATTTGGATTTCGCTTCATCACGAGTCTAAGGGTAGAGGCAAAACTTTGATAAGAATCTGGTAATGCATTGAGAACTGTGGGCACTAATGTACTATCATGATATATCTTATCCACACTAGCGAGCCACTCCTTAAAATCTTTGATCTTGGTCAAGAAGCTGTCCATTGAGTCTCCCTCATTCATGTGCTCAGACTCCAAATGTTTGCGTAGATATGCAACACGCGCTTCACCTGGTATAATACAGTAAGTGCATCCCATGCTTGTTTTGAAGTCTTATATGAGCGAATATGAGGAATAATGCTTCGCTTCACAGAAAGTGCAAGCAATGCATGTGCCTGTGCATCTTTTCCATCCCATCTCGTTTGAGCAGCAGTGGGAGGTACTGGTGTGGATGAGTAGGTAAGAGGGTGTACATACGCACGGGGAAAAAAAACCTCCTAGTGAGGAAAAAAGTGCCCCGGTGGTCCTAAGTGTGTTCACACACATCAATCACTAGCATATAAGGCTACAACCACTCTTTATTTTATGCATAAGCTAATAGAGTGCTCTTCTTCTCTACTCTCCTATGCTATAATTTGCTTGCCTTTTGCTTGTTTGAGCTCTTATGTTTGTTTGCTTGCATGTGTGTGAGAGACTGAGAGTGTAAGATTGAGTGGTGAGGAGGGTTGAGCTTCCATTGGAGTGCGGGGTGGTGGAGTGGAGCTTTCAAGTGTGGTTGCACATAGCAACATTATCTCCTACGAGAATCCTAGACAACCAGCTTTCATGAGGTGAGTGATACACCTCGACTGTGCATTTGTGTACTAGGCCACTGTAGACTAGTTTCTCAATCGAGCTGTTTGTGCTCTTGAGTGTGGTTGGGCAAAGCCCCACGACATTGGGTTGTTCCCTACATTCTTTCTATGGCACCAAGGCTTCCCATAAGTGGTGCCGTTGTCAGGGAATAGCCCCACCACATAGCCACAATGCATTTTTGATAGCTAGTGAATGGTTAAATTTATCATATTTCTGGTTTTTACAAAAAAAGAGTAGATAGGAAATCTCAAAATAACTTTGATTTTGCTAATTATTCTTGCTTTCATTACATTCTTTTATTATCTTAGGAATTCTATGTTCAATTTTTCATGTTGTTCTAAAAATGTGTCCCCTTTGAATTCTGTAATTCAAGTTTTTTTGGGTCGATTTCTACATGTTCTTTTTAATCGGGCCTTAAATTTAATGAATTAGGTGACACGGACCTTAAAATTGGTTTTGAGACACAGAGTTTATCCCAATTTCGACTCCTTACGTGAAGAAATTGGGCTAGAGATAAAGACTCGATAAAGATTTGGGATAGGATTTGCAAATCGGATAATTTCTGTGTTTTGTAGGTTTTCTGTATTTTTGCATTGGTGGTAATTATGTAGATTAACCGAGCTTAATCTACCTATAATTTGGGACACAAGTTGTAAGTCTTTTAGATGATCACATTTAATTTAGGATCTTATTAACCCACCTTTGTCTTGAGACCCTCTTCAGGAACGAGATTCAGTGTGGCATAGGGCATGAGACTCTCAACAATTAGTGACACTTCTTCCTATCTGGAATCGATGGAAGAGATACCAGACCATGGGGGACAAATTCTCACTTAAAATAAATGCTAAACCTGCCACTAGTTTGATAGGCCACATGACTAATTACTTCAGGGGTTCGAATTCGACTGTAACCTTTGCACCTAACCAAGCGGCATATCAATTTGGGGATGAGGCAGTGGAGGTTAGCTCCAAGGCCACACCTAGTGTCGCTTTACACATGAGCCCCATGTATGTGTAAATCCATGTCCATATGGGACCATCTTGACTGGCAAATCGATGCTGCCTACTATAGACAAAACTTAGCCCAAACCTTACTGCTAGATGGCAGGACCAAAGAGGAGGTGCACGAAGTAGAAGCCATGATCCAAGCTCATAGGGCAAAAGAGGAAGAGACATTATGTCGATCCTGACAATGATTAGTAGCCCAAACCTTACTGCAAGATGGCAGGACCAAAGAGGAGGTGCACGAAGTAGAAGCCATGATCCAAGCTCATAGGGCAAAAGAGGAAGAGACATTATGTCGATCCTGATAATGATTAGTAGCCCAAACCCCACCAATTGAGCAAGTCACCAAAGATTCACCGATTGCCCAAGTGACTAAATAGCCTAGAGAGTGCAAGACCACATGAATTCATAGGTGTAAGATTCTCAGACTCATTACTACAAACTGAGAGAGTTGGGAATTCGATGCAGCCTAGGAAACCTTGATGGACTTGGATACAGGTCCTTATTTATGTTGTTATATGGGAGGAAATTAAGTAAGTCGTCTCTACTTTCACAGACAAGGAAGAGTGACTTCGGATGGTCGTGGAATGTATTAAGGCTATTGTAGAGCAAGAGAGGCTTAGATAAGGAGTCACCATGCCCATGGATGAATGCTTTCATGAAATCTCTAAAATTCATCTCCACTAAAGTGTTACCCTCAGCAAAGGGTTTAACTGTAGAAGTGCTATGTCCCCGTCGTGACTCTGGCGCGTGACTCTAGAAGTAATAGATTTAGAATCTGATGCTTTGACTCCCTTGACATCAAATTATCTTCTAGTTGGATGGCATTTATTTTGCAACTTCATCCCACATAGTGATCCCTCTGGAAGTAATAGATTTAGAATCCGATGCTTTGACTCCCTTGACATCAAATTATCTTCTAGTTGGATGGCATTTATTTTGCAACTTCACCCCACCCACGTAGTGATCCCTCTAATGACTAAGACATTATAGATCGTTTCATGTTTAAGCCCATGGATGGATATATCAAGGAGTTGATTATTCGAATACGTTTACACGAAAGGCAAAATGAGAATTCAAATGCTTGAGATGGCTAATGAAATCGCTAATCGTTTCCTCTTCTTCTCTCTCGGCTTTGTGTAGCTATGAAGCCACACTCCATAAGAATCCTTTACACACAAATTTATTCAAGGAAAATCTCCTAATAAGGGCGGTGAAGTTCAAGCGTTCCTTGACCTTGAGAGTTCTATACCAATTCCCAGCCTTACTGTCTAATGTTAGACAGTAAGGAAAATCTCCTAAGGGTAGTGAAGTTCAAGCGTTCCTTGACCTTGAGAGTTCTATACCGATTCCCAGCCTTACTGTCTAATGTTAGACTATAGGCATTGGTCGTGGAAACCTCTTTGTTCTCTTAATGCCTCACACACTTGATCAAATACCTCTAAATGTCTCCTAGGATCACCATTGAATTTATGAGTTAGCTTGGCTATCTAGGCAAGCTTTCCATGGCTATATCGACCACCATCTCTCACAATAGGTGCTATGCTCTCTACCGCTCTTCCCAGGGCATGTGTAAAAGTAACTAGGTCTGTGTGGGTAGTACTAGAATAACATGAGCAATGATAGGAGTAAGTGGAGGTGCAACACATGGCACTGCATGAGGATGCATTGGTCTAAACCTTGGTGGGGGTGGATATGCTACGTAAGGTATGTGTCCTACTAGTGCCCCAATAGGTGCTATACTACAAAAGTGGGATCCAATGGCCTCAAATAGGAGGTGCTACCATTTCGCTCATTGTGGGCATTCTTGCTTTGGATGTCCCGACTTGTGCTACAGATCTTTAGATCCTTTCATGTTCAATGATCCTATATATGCAATTGCAGATGCCTTGCAATCGTTCCTTCTCTGTTGTGGCCCTAGTTATTGATTGGAAAATCCCTTCCTAACTAACACCATAAGCTCAGCCTGTACCAAAATCCACAAAGTCTCTATTGATGCATCATACTCCCAATCATTTGGAGAAGACGTTGATCGAGATTTTTAAGCTAAACTCTTTCCTCAAGGTAGACGAAATCATTAGGGGAAATTTGAACATAAAAAGGGCCTTGTAAGGATCCCTAATTTTAAAGAATTAAGGCTAATTTTATTGAGACTTAAGGAGATAAACCTCATAAATGACGCCTACTTTTGGCCCTAAAAGTAGGGGATGTCTCTACTTTTCCCTCTCTAGGATTTTCACTCTAGGATTCTCTTTCTAGCCACTAAAACTCTCGAAACATCATCAATCTCGTCCATATAGGGCCCAAAAATATTTTTTTATTACAATTCAAAATAATTGTCTCAAAATAACTTTCAATCAAATTTAATGCACTTTCATTGCGTTTCTGAAGTTTCCTCTAAATTTTATATCAACAGTCATTATTTAAAAAACAATCTCGTTTAATACACTTTCATTACGTTTTTGAAGTTCCCACAAATTTTAAATCAACAGTCATTAAAAGACAAGGAAAACTTACGTTTTTTTTTGTTTTTTCACTTTTAAATGCATAAAAAATAAAAAGTTAAATTTAAATTTAAATTTTTGGATAGGCTAGCAATATAAAATTTATATTTTATAGCAAACCCACATAAATCATTGATTACTATCACATCTCCTCTCTGTCCAACTCAATAACTAAAAGATTCTCTCTCTCTCTCTCTCTCTCTCTCTCTCTCTCTCTCTCTCTCTCTCTCTCTCTCCCCCCAAGCCCTTCTCTCATTGTAGTAGGTCTCTCTTTCAAGCTTCTCTTTGGGATCCAAGCTATCTACCATCTTCCATTGCGTCTACTATGGCACTCATAGAAATAATAATCACCTCAAATTCATCACGAGTGAGGAAGGTAGATTTGCATATTCGCATCTTGAATGAATATGCATCATCAGAAAAGAACATCTAAACGCAGAGGAGAAGCAAGAAAGAAGACAACAGGGTCATTGTAATGTGGATCTTTGGGTTGATGGGTATTTATATCATAATGATCCTTCTTCAAATTTCTCTCCACCTTTCACAGACCTACCCTCATTCATTCATTTTGTTGAAGAAGTTGAGAATGGGCTCCTTGGATATTGCAAACGCTTAAGTATATGTGATGCATGGAAGGTTCAATTTCTAAACTCACAAATTCATAGCTTGCAAGTCACTTTGAGTAGTGTGCAACAAACTCTCGATATTGCAAACGCTTAAGTATATGTGATGCATGGAAGGTTCAATTTCTAAACTCACAAATTCATAGCTTGCAAGTCACTTTGAGTAGTGTGCAACGAACTCTCGAAATTGCATAGAATAATATTTTATAGCTACAAAGAGAGGGCAAAGAGAAAGAGGACCACATCCTGAAGTTACAGGAGGATACAATCTCGCGTATGAAGAGCACACCCATGGGAGCCAGAAGAGCGAAAGAGGACAATGAACAACATTCAGACACTTGCAATTGGTGGTGGTGCTCTCAAGCGAAGAATTCATGCAGCAAGGTTTGTTTTCTATTTATCTTTTTGGTTATAAGTTATTCTTATTAGAGTGTATCTATTGTTTGATTTTTTTCATTAACTGTTAATTCATTATATAATATTGCTGCTATAAGTAATCTTTGTTAATTCATTAGAGGACCTTTCTTAAAGATGCGTGTGGTGATAATGGTCCTCAAGATATTGGAGATATGTTACGTAGTTGCGTGAGAAAACATGACGTTCTTTTTATAGTTTGAGATCCACGCTACAAGAAGGTACGATAGATACTTGCAAATGATATAATGAAAGATATAACTAACATTTTAGGCAGTGAGGAATTTCAGAATGCATGCGATGAAGTGGGCATAAGCACAAAAGGATACCAGGCTCTCCATCAATTACTGCAAGATACACTTTGCAAACAAGGCATCACACGAAATATTTTTCTTGCCCCAAAAAGATTAAGATTAGCAAAGAGGACATGCAATGAAGATGTGTAACGTAAGATTGGAGAGTACCACTACGTCAATGATGTGCTGACCATTAGACCTTGGGAAAAAAGGCAAGGCAACAATGGTAATATTGTGGTTCCTTATAATGAGTTTAACAATATATTTGTTGATCTACAACGTCTTCAGAAAGTTATGATCTTATTCTATGGATTACCTAATAATTGTAACTTTTATCTCTTACAAAGTAGTTGAAAAAATCTATGAAAAATCAAAGCTTATTTAATTTTGTTTGTCATGCAAGGTGACAAAGTTAGCTTTGTGTTGAAAATGGATGAGTGTTAGATTGTGAAAGGAAAGAGGATAGAGTGAATGAGTATCACACTCATGAATGAGGCTATGGCATATGCAAAAAGTTCAGAGTTATCGTCTTTTCTTAGTGAAGACACATTTGAGGGGAATACTGAGATCAACCAAACTCCTGATAGGGAGAGGATTTGCAAGCTAGTCTTTCCCTCATATAGTGTCCAATCTGAGAAAGAGATATGGTGGCTTGGGGCATTTGAAGTTCCAAAAGAGACACATGAAGTTCTCGCTTGGATGTTTGATAGGATACCCTGGATTACCACTATCATCAAAGCACAGATTCAGGGAGAAAAACTTGAGGTAGAGGGCAAGGGCACTTATCTATTGGGCCTAAGTCCCTCGATATAAGACCTTTCTAATTGTACACAATAGATTTTTCCTCCATCTTCTTCTCTGGGTTGTTCATCTGAAGAATTCTTTGATGCACCTCTTTGGCTTCATCTATCAGTTTGTCTACATCTTCAAGGTCTTCCTTGAAGCTGTCAGATATCTGGATAGGTTGATCATCTATATCCCCAACAGAGGAATATGAGTCATCATCAGAAGAAACAGCAACCTTGCTAGGAACAGTCCTCTCATTAGAAGAATTTGAATCCATGGGCGGCTTTTGTATAGAGCTTATAAATTGTAAGATATTATGTTCTCAATTCCTTTATGGACTGGTCTTTATATACTGTTTTGGATGGACTCCAAAACCATCGACATAAAAAAACCGTGTTGTAAATCTGTGTGCCACTAAACCATTTTGGAACAGGAACCTAGTACCTACATTGAGCTGACCATTATTGTGCACATACAAGACAGCTTTAGAGTAAATTTGTTGAGTTATAACTTTAATATAAAAATCTAAATTCATAGTTATAAGACAAAAATTCATTGCTCAGTACACTTTTTTGAGGGTAAGGACTTTACAAAATTAACGTACTTGAAGTAGCTTCAAAATTTACAAAATTCAAAATCCCCATTAATTTAGCGATATACCATTAACATCCCAATCAGGATCTACCAAGGTCTTTGGCTCTAGCCATTTTCAAATCTTCCTATTGTTCACCTTCAATTGTGTTCTGCTAATATCCTCACCTCCCACGATATTGAGGTGATCTCTAATATTTAAGAGGCTCCAACGTCTACTTGCACCTACAACTTCCATTGCACCATTGGGCACTGAACGCATATGTCGAGAGACAAAACAACTTGTTCATCTGCCTGCATTGGGACCAAACAACTATTTTTTTTCATCCACCGCTCATAATAGAAGCGTATGCGTAGTGTGGCATGAGCTTTGAGATACCAAAATGAGACTAGATTCTACTATATTGCACTTGAATGTGTCATCCTTATGTATCCCTTCTACAGTCACTGGTCTCTAAGCAAGGCTACCATGTCATCACCTAATACCTTCTTGCACACAAACATGGTAGGTGTTTGTGAGAAACAAAATTGATTGAACATCTTGGCAAAAAGATGTATTGGGCATACCCAACTAAGACTCACAGATCGAGAGGGCTTTGCAAACTTCAAAGATCCTTGTATATCACAAAGAATCTTTGATGTCATGACCATTACAGTCCAAGCATTTGGAATTGGCCATTCTATAGAAGATAGGGGTGGAGATGTTATTATCTATAGCTTACCAAACCCACCATCCTGCTTTGGCACCAAATAGGAGTGCCACTAAAAGAAGACCTTTTCCTTAAGAAGTTATGCACTTGTTTTATAAGAAAACATTGCCTGACCAATGTCTGCATGCAATGCTTGAAATGTTCTGGTAAGGCTTTCCAATGGCTGCTCCTCTACTATGTTTGAAGGAAAAATATCTGTAAAAAAGAAATAAGTTGACTTAGATTGAAACATCTTTGTCAAAAAATCTCACATGCCCCTTTCTACCTGCGATCCTTATAATTGTATGGAAATCGAGTTTGTTGGCGAAGATGTATATCTCGTGCTATGTAAACATATTGTACCGTGGCCACTAGTTTTCCATTGCTTGCCTTCTTGAAGCCTTGTAAACGACCTTTCCAATTGTGCTCCAGTACATTTTGCCGTTGAACTACTCGGTGAGGCTCGATAATACACCAGGCTGTAGATAAACCCAAGTGCTCTTACGAAATGCCTCTCCCACCCAAGAACCATCATTGTCCTTCTTGTTGTGCAAGGATATCTCCTCAATCTCGTCTCTTGGTCTTCTTGGTGTGCGGCGATATCTTCTTGGAAGCTAGAGTAGAAAGGTTAGGGTTAGAGTAAAAAGGAAAGAGATGTGCAGACTAGGGTTTTACAGAAGCCTTGGAGATGAAAGAGATGGAGCTCTGAGAAGGGAGGGAGATTAAGATGGAGGAGAAAGTTTAGGGTTTTGGGCTTTGATGGTTTCATTAGGGTTGGGCAAATGAGATAGAGATGGGAAGAGTTTAATTTGGACGTTCAAGAGGAAAAGCGGACTTGAAAATGAAAATTTTGATTACAATGAAATTTGAGATGGGTTTTTGGGGGAAAATGTGAGTTTTGGGGGGATCTCAAAAATTTCAAAATTTTAAGGATTTTTTGAGCCACGAAAATGGTGGGACTATACCTACCCTAAACCCCCTACTTTTGAAAAAGGGACAAGTGTAATTATTAGTTCTGAAAGCCTAGTCCCCCTCCCTATAGCCTAGTCCCCCTATAGCCTAGTCTCCCTCCCTATATTCAAAGGAGACCAAATGTGCACAATCCTCTATTCCTATTGGTCCGTTGCTAATTACTTTCATTATTAAAAGGCCCAAAATATGTCCAAATGCCCCCTAATGTGTTATTGCTTGTGTTGAGAGACTGCCAGGTAGTCTCGGCATGGGATTTGTTTTAGGCCTACTTAGCTGTTTGGGTTGCTAATCATTGTTGCATCACTTGCAAAGTCTTTTATTCCTTTACTATAGCAGCCTGGATTACTGCCTCTACTACTTGCACTTCTTCTAATGTTCTACCATTAGGCATAAGCACTTGTGCAGGGGATGGTTCGATAGTCACAGTTGCAAAACTAGTTCAACAGGAGTTGTATGGACAAGGATATCAACGTGAACGCTCCCTGATTATAACGATGACGTTACCCCAAGCGTCTTCCTGGAGTTTACCTCATTTCCTTCATCATGTGGTTAGTATGTAGTATGATTTGGTTTAGAGGTAGCGGTTGAGGGGCTGAACATCTAAGGTAGCTAGCTATGCGATCAAAAGACTGGTAGCTAGCCTTATTGTTAGTGAGGCTTGGTTAGGGTTCTCACTTCTTGGGACTGGGCATCCTTCTATTGACTCGAAATCAGATGAAGTATCATTGGCTCCTATTACAAGTCCTTGTACAATGCTAAATTGGGTTTTGAGCGAAGGTTTTGTGTTGTGTAGGCTAGTATGCACCTAGCTCGATAGACGCACTATCATCTAAATAAGTCTCTAATACACGTCCAGACCGTAACTGCATGTGACTTAAGATTGGTCAATATTGTGGAAAGATTAGAATGCAACATATGATATTGTATTGTGTGTGAGTGTTCACCAAAAGAGTGGGAAAGAGTGTGTGAGTGTTCACCAAAAGAGTGGGAAAGAGTGTGCCACATGGGTGCACACATGTAAAGTGAGATAAGGGCTATGTATATAAGTAGCCTCACATTGTATGGTTGATCATATACAATAGAATTGATTTTTGAGTGTGCACTCTCTCTCTCTCTCTCTCTCTCTCATGGAGTTTTTGGTGTGGTTTAATCCACCTTAGTTTATGCTTAATCTATGTTGCGAATCACTATGATCAATTCCATATTAGGAATCTTAACATGGTATCAGAGCTAGGATGAGCTCTTGATCATGGTGCTAATTATGGACATTAGATTGTGTGGTTTTTTGATTAAGCATGTTTATGTTTTTAGCTATTTTGATTAAGAAAAAATTATGCACTCATTATCATTAGTTATTGCATCTGGGAGAGATTAAGCTGCCAATGGAGTTGCAAGAAGAGAATCTTGGATTTGGAGATCATGAAGGTGCCTACAAAGCTGAAAATGGGGATTTTAGCAATATGAAGACCTTTGAAGTCTACATTGTCAACAAGGAAGCTGCTAAGGAGACAATGGTGTCTTAAGATAAGGTTGGTTTTGTAGTTTTGCCTCAAAGTTTTTGGTTTGAGCATGAGAGAATGCTCAATGTAGAGAAGGGTTGCTGATTTATGGGTGAGAGGATCCCATGGTTCTTTGCACTTGGGCAAAGAGCATGAGAAGGTGCAAGCTTGTCCAAGAAAGGGATAAGCAGTCATGAGTTGAGGATGGAGCACATCTTAAGCACACCAAAATGGGAGATGTGCTAGTTCAAGTTGCTCATGGAAGATGAGAAAATGGTGTGGAAGCCATAGAAGGATTACACAATGGTTTTGGCATCTTTGGTTTTCTAAAAAGAAATCTGTGAAAGCACCCTTTGATACATTGCATGCAAAGACGAGAAGCATACAAATTATGAGTTCAATAGTGAGCCATAATAGGCCATGATGATTGTTGTGTAAACCTTGACGATTGTAAGAGGCTACTCCAAAGAGAAGCGTGCAGCAAGAGCGGTTTTGTGTTAAGAAAGGATATAGTTGTAGAGCTACGTTAACATCCCACCAGAGGAGAAGGGGAATAGCACAAGAGCGAGATTAGCGATGACAACTGATAGTGGCGATGTGTCAGGGAGACTTGTCTTTATAGCTCGTCTAGACACACCACCGTAGGAAGGGCTCTATAAACTAACACCACAACACTAGCACAACACAAATCAAGAGTACTAATCTACTCAGCTAGTATCCTAAGTCCTTCAACTGATAGAGTCAGACACCTTAAAATCCCTCAGACCAATTTAGCTAGCTTGCAAGAGGAGCCAATGGACAAAACATTGAAGTTCTAGGTTCCTTTAGATACACTACTTAAACAAATCGATATGGAATTTACATTCCATGTTACCCTAGAATCCCTTGAGTATGATGTCATCTTTGGTGGACCTTGGATAAGTGAATCGTTGTATTCACTAGATCAATCCATGCAAACAATCACCTTGAACACTCCTGCAGGCAATGTACAATTGCTATTACGGGGGAGGAAGAAACCTTGCAGGATCTGGAACTTCTAACATATCTTACTGAAAAGATCCCTAGGATTTTGGTTGGATTGGAAATTGCAAATAAAATCACCACAGCTCAAGCACAGCTTTATCCAACACGAGAACACAATCTCATGACCCTCGAGCTATGGGATTTGTTAGGTCAACCAACACTCACGGCATATCCTGAAAGGATTACCTTTACAACACAAGACTTGAACATGCCATGTCTGGGGTACTTTGAACATACAATGTATATTGAAACTAACCCCCTCACTTGCAAGTTTTTTGTGGTTGAGTATGTGTTGGAAGTAGATTTAATCTTGGGGAATAAATGGATTATTGCTGCCCAAGCACCACTGTGCTTTGCTAGCGATAGAGTCATCATGATGTTCAACAAAAAGTTAACAATACCATACTGTGAGGAAGAGGATCCAACTTTAATGGATTTCTATGATGTTGAACACAACAGATACAAGCCTCTTCCACAAAATCCCCTCTACACAAGGACCTACCATCTGCGTCAACGACCGACTCCGATAAAGCATCAACTCCTTTAACTCCATCCTCACCTATGAAGTTCGATGCCAAAACCGCGCAATCACAGCAACTATTCCTAAAGAAGTTTCCAGAGCCCAACCATCTATCTCTAACAGGGAACTCAAAGGAAAGACCCCGGAGCCTATGCATTTTCATCGACAAACCTCAACAAAGGAGACAACCACATGCTCAAAGGCCTCATCATCAATAGCCACTCCACAAGAGACTTTAACCTCATCATCATCAACAATGCCCATGAGTCTCAAACCCACAGCCTCAACACCAGCCAAAGTCAAGAAAGGCTCCAAACCTTCCACATCAACCCTAAAGAAAACTCCACCAAGACTCCCACAATCACGATATCTTAATAGTATCAAAACGTGGGTGGAGAAGTAGCTACTTGTAGCTCAAGGCTACTATGAAGGTGCCAATCGAATTTGGGTGCCTTGACAGTCAAAACCTCTTCCTCAACAAAGCACTCGAAAGCCAAGGAAGAAGAAGAGTACTCCACAACACCGTCCCACAAAAGCCTATGCGAGTTCCTCAAAGAACTCCACCAATGCAACAAGTGTGGGTACCAAAAACACTGTTGCAAGCATAAGGGTACTACCAAAGAAATACCAAAGTTTGGGTCCCCAAGCACATCACAAAGTCCCCTAAGCTTGCACAAAGAAGAAAGCCTCAACAACACCAAGCACATCGGCAACCAAATTACAGTGTTCGTCAAAGATGGGTGCCTGTGCATGTACCTCAACAACAAGAATACTTTGATAGTAATTCCATCATATGCTTGCCAAAATCGAACAATGTGAAGAAAACCTCACCACCGACTTCAACCCTAACAACTTCACCTAAAGTTCGCAAGAATGGAGGCCCAAGAAACAGCAAGCAAATCACTCTACCACTCGTGTATTTAGTACCAACACAAGAGCTTGTCTGTTCAACCAAACAATCAGCATCATTCTTCCCTACTACCTCGACATCATTTCAGCAACAAATTCAAGATCAAATACAAAGACTTAGGAGCACATCAAGAACAAAATAACAATGCTCTTGTCACCCCTCTGGAAGTGAGAAATGAACGCACAAGAAGTTGTTTGCAAATCATGACCTGGATGACCCATCAAGGTCAAAATTTGCAAATTCAAGGAATTCCATCTCACGAAATTAAAATTCAAGGAGTTCCATCTCATGGCTTAAGAACCTGCACTTTCACAATTTAAGCCTCATCACACAGATTAAGCCATATCACACAATAGCCGCTATATGTTTGTTAAGCTTATTGCTTACTATTCTTTTGGCTAAATTAATGTAGTAGCTACTCCATGAGTACGTATCCATACTCATGCACTGGAGAACATTTGTACCAAAGCCTCACCATCGACAACTTCCAAGTACATCTCTGGATGGGGGGCCATGGTGGGCGAAAGCCTAGTCAATGGTACAACCCATCGCTTGGAATTTTTCTTCAAATTACAAACCTTTCCAAACGACGCCACTATCTTCACAAATCCTGCCACACAAAGGGACATCATCATAAGTCAATTACTTCAAATGATAAATGTTGCTTCAATGAATCAAATGAGGAATTGAGAATCACTATCTCGTTCTGATGATTAAGTCTACGTTCTTCCGCATCCTTCTCTCTCTTCTCTTCCATTACTAACATCTCTTAGTGTCCCCACTAACAAATATCACATGTAACCTTGCTGATGATTGCCAAAAACAAAGTGAGCCAAAAAAAGGAGGCTCACACAAATATAAAAATGCAATCATTCGCAAAAATCCCCACCCCGTTAGGAATTCCCAATACACAACTAACCTCTTCATTCATTAACAGGCTTTTCTTATTTTTTCCAAAGGAACAAAGACCATTGAATGTCATTCAACATCAAAGCCATCGACAAAGCTTGTTCATTCTCCCTAAACAAAGGTCTTCAATGTGATCACGAGGACACGATCGTCATCAGGAAGGGGGAGATGTTAATCTAATTCTAGGATTAACAAGAGCTATTGCCATTATCTTACATCAAGGAGTCACGGTAGATACACCAAAGGGTCATACGTTCAAGATATGAAGCAATATTGTCCAAAGCTACAACTTGGATGTGCGCCCGTAATGGTGTGACGGAGTATTTATGGCGATTCCCACTTCAAGAGCGTGTGGTAGCAAGTTAGGATGAAGTTCTAAGTGATGTACTTTATGGATATATTATGAGAGTAGTCATTGTAATAGCATTAGGCCTCTTATGAGCCTAAAGTGCCTGGCTGGCCATAGTTTAAGTAAGTGTGAACACCTATGGCCATGTATATAAGTGAATTTCTCTCATAATATAAGTGTGAACACCTATGGCCATGTATATAAGTGTGAACACCTATGGCCATGTATATAAGTGAATTTCTCTCATAATATAATATACTCTCCCATTGTGCAATTGAGTCTTGCTCTTGCTAATCTCTCTCCCTAATGCATGCTAGTGAGTGTGTGTGAGTAAAGTGAGGTGAGAGGAGGGACGAGGACCCATAGTGCAATGCGGTGTGACAACGCTCACGGGAGACGCAGTGGAATTTCTTCTTAAGGAGTTGTAGAGCTTGGAGACCTCAAGGGTTATGAGCTTGGCCATTGGAAAGATCCTCACGACAATTGCGGTTCACCAGGTAATCTCTTTTTGGATGTGTTTCAAGGAGGGTTAGGGTGAGCCATAACACGCATGCATAATGTTTGCCTCCCAATGAAATACCTGGTCATAAAAACAATCAATGCTTAAAAGTAATGGATGCCACCCTAATAGAATTTTCTATAAACACAAACAAACTTTATGTTTTGATTTCACTTGAATGTAACATCTGGCATTGTTTCTTTGCATTCAATGGCATCTTCTATAGAGGTCCTCTTTACATCCCATCCCTCCCCCCAAAAAATTGGTTCATCTAATCATTATCAAGGGACCTCACTTGATATGTTAACTTTGTTTTCTTGACACCCTCACATGACACAAACATCTGTGCAAAGGTGCTAAAAGGTATAAACCAATTCAAATGGATGTCCTTAGAACCTGTTGATGGTTTCATTGTTGCATGCATATCTATTCTTATCTTATTCTCATATCTTATAGTGATATTAAATAAATTAGGCCCTGCACATGCACATGTAGTTGCACACTGCACATAAATTAAATTACTACTGCAATTTAAGGTCAATTTTAAATTAATTTGGCCCTTCCAATGTGCACATGTATTTGCACACTGCACATAAATTAAATTATTATTATAGTCTAAGGTCAAATATATAATTTAGGAGCTAAGAAAATTATTCCAAGGTCCTGACCCTATATGCAAGTTTGGAAGAGAAAGAAAAAAATACACTTGGACTTGCATAGCCTACACATAATTTTGGTAGTTGTGAGAGCTTCTTTCCCAAGAATAAAATTTGTGGATTTCTCCTTGGAGGGTGTGCTCTTCTTCACCAATTTCTTGTTGCACTACACTAAATTGACCATACATAAGGTTAGTGTTATTTGTCTAATTATGCATATCTCATGTATATATCTCATGTATATACAAAAGGTTAGTGTTATTTGTCTAATTATACATATCTCACGTATATACACAAGGTTAGTGTTATTTGTCTAATTATGCATATCTCATGTATATACATAAGGTTAGTGTTATTTGTGTACACACTAAATTGACCATACATAAGGTTAGTGTTATTTGTCTAATTCAAATTTTGCATGTCTCATGTACAATGCAAGCTCAACAAACATGTAATTTGTGTCTATTTCAAATTCATATTAAACAATTATTCTATTTCTCTCAAATCTTTGTAATTTTAATATCTCTGTAATTACAAAAAAAAAAACAAAAAATAACCACAGTGTTTGTAAGTCACCTATACCTTTTAATTTATATTATTTTGAATCCTTGATAAGCTTTAATGGGACAAACCATATCAATTTATGATTTAGACTTTAGAATTTCAAACCTTAGATAATTATCAAGCTCCGGGACACTGCAAACTTTTGTGAGCTATTCAATTCTCAAGATTTGTGGATGAGTCATTAGTGACTCCAATGTATGTATCGTAGTGGAGTTTGTTTACTCTAGTAATCACTGTAGTGGGGTTTGTTTGCCCTGGTAATCACGACATTGTGGTTTGTTGTTGTCGGAGGTTGACATCAGTGACTCTATATCGTAGTGGAGTTTGTTTACTTTGGTGTCACTGTAGTGGGGTTTGTTTGCTTTGGTAATCACCGTAGTGTGGTTTGTTATTATAGGAGGTTGACATGAACCCAATAAATTGACTACAAAGTATTACACATAAAGCATAAAATAGAATAAATAATCGCACGCATGACACAAGATTGGGTCCAATTTCCCCCCACAAAAGAGCGAGCCTATGCTTTCTCTTGGTGTATTAAAATATATTGCTTGAAATAACTTATGGGGCTCAAAATAGTGTTCTCTTAAAAATATGTCGACTTCTTAAAAAAATAGCTTGCTTATTAGACGTATAAGCTAATCTACTAAAAAATAGATGTAAACCTAAAACCGTATAAATGTATACATCTCTTATAAAATCAAATATGTATAAGAGAGCTTTCACATGTCTATATATATATATATATATATATATATATATATATATATATATATATATATATATATATATATATATATATATATATATATATATGGATGATGCCTAAAATAAAATAATGGCATGCATTATCACAAAATCAAATAATATTTACTGACCCTTAAAAATCAATTATGTCAAAATATTCTTGATTGCACCACTAGCTCATCTCCATTATCCAATCCAAGGATCTACACTTACATCAACTATGCCAATCGATTAATAAATTAGGTGACTAAAAATACAAATAACTATATGAAATTCATAACAACAAGATGATGCAACCAATACTCCCACGCATGTACGGATTCACTTGCGTATGTGTAAAGTAAGCTATGCTCGCCCAAATTTAGAAAGCCATCCCAATCTAAACCCGTCTGGGAGAATTCCTAAATAATGAAAAACTTGGGAAGGTCACAACTATAGGCTCACGTCTCTTTTGTATGAACTAGGCTCATGTATTTTATTTTTATGAAATAGGCCTACATGGGACACAAACTATTTTATAGTAGGGCTATGACAAGTTGGTGTGGCTAATAATTATACTTTAATGTCTCAATATTGTAAAGGATAAGAATTTTCCTTGGAATTTGTAGTTGGTACATATTATATGATACGAAAATCCTTAAAGGAGAACATGAGTAGATATGTCCATGGGTCATCAGTCAACCATAATATTTTCTCTAATGTGATAGGTGATGACATCATTTTGACCCCATCAGAGACATAGCGTCTCAGGGAAGGATCATTGCACATCCCCTACACATTGGCACGTCCAAGCTCACCACTAAGTGAGTACGAGCCAAGTGAGTGCAAATATTGCACGAGGGTCATAGCATGCCTCACATTGGCCCGCATCCAAGCCCACCTCTGATTAGTACGAGCCAACTAAGCATGAATATTGCACAAAGGTCATAGCATGCCTCACAACCTTCTTCTCCTTGTAATTTTGAGTCTTATACAAGGGGAATTCTCAAGTGTGGAGAGACTTATCCGACTAAATGAGTGGGAAATTAACCTTCACCAGTGAAGATATCCACGTTGATACTTGTACATTCTATTATCTTCCTCTCTTCTTTACTTTTTCTCCTTATTTCTTTCTTTCTTCTCCCTCCCTTGTTTTATGTGTTCTTCTCTCTCCCTTATTTTCTTTCATTCTTTTTTTTTTTCTCTTGCCCTTTAGGGGAAGGAATGAATTGCGGGGACATGGCAACGACTTAGGGTAATGTGGCAATGAAATAGGGGGATGTTGCCATTTTTTTGGGGAGGTAGAAATGATGTAAGAGTTTTGGGGGATGTTGCCATTTTTTGGGGAGGTAGAAATGATGTAAGAGTTTTGGGGGAAGCTGGGAATGGGTTAGGGGTATGCGGACACCTTTGGGGAGATGTGGCCACCTTTGGGTCAAAAATAAATAAATTGGATTAGATGCTGATGTAGCCCCTCTTTTCTTACTCTCTCTCTCTCTCTCTCTCTCTCTCTCTCTCACACACACACACACACACACACACACACACACACACACACACACACACACACACTTGATGTTAAAAAAATAACAAATAAAAACCCCAAGCTTCCTTAATAATTTTTTTATTAATATACTTTTTATTACTAAAATTTAATATGTAAATGTTTTGAGTTTTTTCAAGCTGTTATATGCACATATAATGTGCACATAACATATGTGCATATAACACAAGCCTACCTAACTAGTGCCCCTTCTATAATAAATCTGGCTAGTTAACTAGTGCCCCCCCCTCTATGATAAAGTTGTCTCCATTGACCACCATTCAAATTGCTTACATCGCCTCTTTTTGATGCTCTGTGTGTGTGTAAGGAGGTGTCGCATGTGAGAGCTAGGGGAAAATTAAAAATGGGAAGTGGCCTTCATACGGGAAAGATGAAGTGGATTTGCACACATAAGAGGTTGGCCCATGTGCACAAAATGGGGGGAACTTGAATGAGAAGTAGAGGCCCTTGAGAAAGTTGAATTGGGTGAGCTTACAAGCACTGATTAAGTTTTGCATTTACCTAAAAATATATCTATGACCCTTAGGAATTTCTTGTACTCCATGGGCAAGGTTGCATTGGAAAAAAACCGCTCTCCCAAAACTTTAGTTTTCCTTGCATTATTGAATTCCGATTCCCCATAGTAAGTCATCACATCTACTTCTCCATTCATCGAGATTTTATATCTTTCCATCCATTGCTTCAACAATTGCCACAATTTGAAGCTATTTTTAGCAATGTTCATTGGCAAGCTAAGGAGTTCTCTCTTTCATATACCTTGCTCCATTCCCTTCCCAATGTGCATGCTTATTCTTCGCTCCACCTACTAACTAAGCTCTCAACCCAAAGTTTTAAAGAGAAGTCAATACAAGCTTCTCCTAGTCACATAAACCTCAAATCTCAAATATATACTACAAAAAGCAAGTAAAACCAACAAGACAAGAGCTCATATAAGAGCTAGAACACTTATAAGTACAATGAAAGCTATAAGAGAAGCACAACACAGAGAGTAATGAGAAGAACCCACAAGAGGGAAAGAGGGCAAGAGAGATCCCAAAGTTAAAATAGCATATAAAAAGCATATTGAGTGAAAATATTTTAACTCATATATAAGTTGAATTATGAGCGTTCACACTTTTCCATTTCCCAAACACTCTAATTTCTTATTCTCATGCCTCTGAATAAGAAAATATGGCCTCGGCACATATCGTTGGGCATGCAAGGTGCCTAACATTACATCCTTAAATCTTTAAGATAAAAATGGCCTTCCTTTATACTGTTGGGTTTCAATCTTTAGGCATTGAAGGAACCCATCTTTGGTGAATGTAGACTTGTAATCCACCTTGAATCACCATATTTGACCTTGTTATGGGCGTCTTTCACCATGTGAACCTACCTCGATGCCCATTCAGACACCATGAATTAAATCACCTGTGTGCTTTTAATACTTTTGGGGCAAAGCTTTGTAATTTACACCCTTAGCATCATGCCATCCACTTCCTTGACTCCTATGGACTCGGTCAACACATTGATCAAGTTAATAATAATCAGAAACATTTTTCCTTATTGTAGTCTTATGTCATTCCATTAAGTCATGTATATTTCTTCGTAAGTGACACTAAGAATGAATCGATGACTTGTTAGTGTTGTGTATGCTTTGGTTTGCATCAATTCCATATAGTTTAGAAAATTTAGCTTTCTTACTTTATAGCAACAATGAGAATGAAGCATTGACCAATTAGTGTTCTACATGCTTGGGCTACGACACTATTGAGCAAGCTAGCATACTGTCTTTGTTTTCTTAAATCAACAATGAGAATGACTCATGTATCAGTTAGTGCACTTTTGATAAGTCCTGTACTACATAGCAACATTAACAATATCAAATTGATGAATCAATGCCCCACATACTTAATAACACTCTCAAATATTTGTATCTCCCTCATACAATACATTTTAAATGTACACAAGAAACCACATACACAACTACACAAGTAATCTGGTGATGACAAACCCTAGTTTCTCTAACTAGAAGGCGTGCCTATAAAGGTTATTTTTTTTCTCATGTGAATAAAGCCATAGGTTTCTTATTGCTTTTATTATATATACAAGAATGACAAGGATAAGCTAACCCAAGTCTTCAAAGGTCCAAATCCTAGTTTATCTAACTAGATTGTTGCATATCTATAAACCCTAGCATCGATCCAATATCACCATGAATTACAGCAAGGAATACGTATCAATTCATTTGAGAGTAGACTTAGATAAGTGGAAAATCGAACATTCCATTCACTCCACCATGTCTCATCACAAATAGAGAAATCCATTGCTAATCATGTTACTCTCCAAAAATCCATGCCATTGTTAGAGGGCAATGGAAAGATGTAGACGAATGAAAAAAATGATAAAGCTCCAAGAGAGAGAGGAGAGAAAACAACAAAATGTTGATGCACTAATCCTCAAGAAAAGAGTGGATACAACTAGTCTGTAGGCGAGGAGTGGACTCCTTAGGCAGAGGGCTGAAGGTACAACTAGTCCATAGGCGAGGAGTGGACTCCGTAGGTAGAGGGCTGAAGGTGCTCACCAAAGTGATCAACAAGAATGATCAAGGAATAAATGAATGTGAGGAAGAAGGCAGTACGTATATATACTTTTATATGAGCTAGTCGACTGCATCCTAGTCCCCCACATGACCTGAAAATAGGTGAAAAACTCCATAAAAGGATGGGCAACCCACATCAAATGCCCATAAAATAAGGGAAAATATGGGAAAAATGGGGAATACTTGAGCATAGAAATGGCCCCTGTAAACACCAGAAAAGCCACCAATAGGAGATGATATATGCCATGAGCGTTGATAGCTAATTGAGATAATCCTTTGGTTGAATAAGTCTGTAGCGTTGTCTTGGGTAGGACAATATTCAAGGATAATGTCTTCCTCAAAGGTCCGCTTTCGCACAAAGTGGTACTGGATCTCTATAAGTCTGCAGCATTGTCCTAGGTAGGACAATATTCAAGGATAATGTCTCCCTCAAAGGATCGCTCCTGCACAAAGTGGTACTGGATCTCTATATGCTTGGTACGTGCATGAAATATCGGATTCTTAGCAATAGCCAAGCAACTCTGGTTGTTATATGAGATAAGGGTAGGCTGTTGCAGTTGAAAACCGATCTTGTCAAGTAGCCACCGCAACCAAATCATCTCACAAGCAGCCGAACAAGCTGCTCGATACTTTGCCTCAGTCGATGAAAGTGCCATCGAAGGTTGCTTTTTACTCGTCCATGAAATGGCTCCAGATCCAAGAGTAAAGCAATATCCTATAGTAGATTGTCGGGAATCCACATCTCCAGCCCAGTCAGAGTTGCTCTAGCCATGCAAAGTGGCCCCCTCTATAGAAAATGCCAAAATCCTTGGTACTTTTCAAGTAGTGCAACACGTGGAGTGCTGCTTATTACCAATGAGTGTCCAAAGGTGCTTGCATGAGAGCACTGAGAGTTACCACCACAAATGCACAATCACGCCGTGTGTTGAGCAACCAAATCAAGGAACCAACCAGTTTCCTGTACAGAAGTGTATCTGTTGGTGGTGGATCGGATCCGGAAGAGGAAAGTTTGATGCCGAGATCCATGGGGGAAGTGATGGGCTTACAATGTGTCATCTTGAAAGCCTCCAGTAGCTCTGTAACATACCGTTGGTGAGAAATGAATATGCCATTTGAGTGTTGAAAAATCTCCAATCCATGAAAGAAGTGAAGTAACCCAAGATCTGTCATCTCAAATTCCTGACTAAGGGCAACCTTTGTCTAAGTAATGTGTGTTGCATGGCTACCTATGGTGCTCAAGTCATCCACATAGAGAATGATAAGAGTATGCAACCCTTTCTCGGGATAAATGTATAGATTTGGATCAGCCGCGTCGTCAATCGTTTGAAACCCTTCTGTTGAAAGAAAGCATCAATCTTCTCATACCAAGCCCTAGGGGCTCGTTTCAAACCATATAAAGACTTTTTTAGCCTGTAGACCATACCTTTGGAGCCAATAACCTCAAATCCTAGGGAAAAACTTCCTTCTTTAAGCACCCCGTAGTGGAATGCTAACTTGACATCCATTTGAAAGATGGGCCAATGAGGGTGTGCAGCAAGAGCAAGAATAGTCCATATGGCTGCCATCTAAGCAATTGGTGCAAAGGTATCATCAAAATCCACGCCAGCTTTCTGAGAATAGCCTTTGGCCACAAGGCCTTGTGCTTATCCAGAGTCCCATCCGATTTGTACTTGGTCTTATAGACCTATTTAACACCAATCACCCTCCGCTTTGTCGGCCTAGGAACTAGCTCCCAAGTTTGATTCTGCTCAATAGAGTCAAGCTCCGCTTCCATGACCCGCTTCCAAGTCAGTTTGGAACAGTGCCTCCCCAATATAAGCAGGTTTCGAGTCCTTTTGGATGCATGACATTAGTGCATAGTTGACGCACAGGTTCTTCTGACATGATGTCATGGTATGCAACCGCTCCAATCGACAAGGACCCTCTACTGGAGGTGAAGGCAACCATGTTACCCCTGAGTTATGCAATGTCTGGTACAACCAATTGGGAATACGAGATCCCCCCTCAGGAGTTGAACCCTTCTCTTGAGATGTAGCCTGCTATGGAGCATCCATTGAAATCTCCTCCTCCTAATCAATGTCAGATGATTCCTTTGGACGTGCCGCGTCAAGTCGAGGAAGAGGAACATGAGGATCCAGCACGAGGAACCAAGGAGAGGCTAAGATGAATCATCCCCTGAAGATGAAGAAACCCCCTCTGCAACGGAAGATGAAGTGTCATCAACCACCACATCTCTGCTAACATGATCTTCAAGGTTGCAGGAATGTAGAGCCGATAACCTTTGGATTCTGAGATGTAACCAACCAAAATATGATGCTTGGATTTAGCGTCTAGTTTCCCCCTGTCACCATTAGGTACATGAACAAATGCATCTGATCCAAAAACCCGAAAATGAGAAACCGTGGGTTTTCTTCCGAGGTAGGCCTGAAAGTGGCTCTGTCCTGGAATAACAGTAATTGATTAAGAATATAAATAGTAGTAGCAACTACCTCCACCCAAATCTTTTGAAGAAGACTCCGATGTTCCAACATTGTCCGAGCCATCTCAATCACCGTTTGGTTCTTCCACTCCACCATTCCATTCTCTAAAGGAGCACCTCCTCTGGTAATGTCAAGACACAAAGTGTCCCGGCAAAACTCCATAAAAGGGTGGGCAACCCACGTCAAAGGCCCATAAAATAGAGGGAAAATATGGAAAAAATGGGGAATGCATGAGCATAGAAATGGCCCCCGTAAACACCAGAAGAGCCACCAACGTGAGATTATATATGCTAACAGTCATTACTATGCAAGCTAGGAATCAAGATTTACTTAGTAACCATGTAGAAGTTATTTTTCTTGACAAATCTACTCTCTAACACCCTTGCCTATATTAAAGTACTTTTGCAAAAAAGACGTGTGGGTATTTGCAAGAAAAAACCATGTGAGTGAACAATATCATGGGTTCATCAATGGTATCGCATGTTGGACGAGTTGAATTCATGTTAACACTATGTTTTCTTGTTATATGGATTCATGTTTTCTTGTTATATGGATTCAGGTTAACACAATGTTTTCTTGTTATATGGTGCATTTATTTACAAATGTTCCTTGAGACTAGTTGAAAACTTGGGGAGAGATTTACAATTTTGAAATTTTGAATTCAGGTGTGAGTTCAAAGGGGGCCTTGTGTGTCACCCTTGCCACCCATTATTCATTATGCTTGCATGTATAATTATTATCAAGTATATATGTGAATGATACTGTCATGATTATTATAATCTATAATTAATAAATTGACCATAAAAGCTCTAATTAAAAACCCATGATTATAATGAATGAAATTTACATAAAAATAACATGTCCCACTGCCATCATTAACTTTTAGTGAAAATTGCTTTGCATAAATATATATATATCTAGATGAATCTAAGAACATGCCCAAATTCACCTTTTAGGAACGTGCATGTTATATACTCATGGTAGTCAACCCACAAGACTATATAACTGTTAACTCCATTATGCATAGTATGTAGATACTACGATATCCCCACTAACGTCATCAGTGCCCAATAGTGGGTGTAGAACTCTGTATCAAGATATGCTCTCACACACTCCACACACACACACACACACACACAAGAGCATATATTCACACAAAGCCCTTCGTACTGAGTTTCTATCAAACCTCTGGAGATGTAGGGCAAACTCATCCATAATGAAGCCTAGCACTAAGAAAGAATTAGCACAGCAAACAAGTAGTTGATAGGGCGAATGCACCGCTAAAGATAGAAAGAATTAGCACAATATCAACTAGCCCCAACTTGGACGAAAACTTCACAATGTGAAATCTGCATGTATGCTGATACTTAGATGAATCCAAGAACATGCCCAAATTCACCTTTTAAGAATGTGCATGTTATATACTCATGGTAGTCAACCCACATAGCATGACCAACTTGTTAATGAAAAAAGAACATTGTGCGAAATTCCATCTTGCTACCCATCACTGTAGTAGATTTGAGGTTTTTCCACCACTGTCTTTCAAATTGTTGTCATGCAGGTGATGAGACTCGAAAGGCTAGATCCACCTCATCATCAAAGGTAACCCAAAAGGCCATCAACTAATCTAATGAATATAGATTTATTAACTCATTTAGGGCGCCTATTGCAGCACCACCTGTATATAGATCCTAAATATTCTATCATATTCTAGTGTTCCTTGGCAAATTCTTTTCTACAAGGTGAATCAATATCGTTTCCACTAGTGAATCTCCATCTTACATGCTGTAATCATACAGAAATCAACTTATCAGATCATGAAGCACCATCAGGTATGTATGACAAGGTTCAAACCTTCAGAATCAATCAATGGTCAAGGGTTCCCAAGGATGCTCGTAGCACAATTTGTCCACTATGACAGGCAAGGCAACCCTTCAGTGGTGAGATGGAAAAGAGAGCCAAGACATTGTCCATTCCCATGCAAGCAGAGAGTCCCTTTGCTTGTTAATGAAAAACCACCCCTACTTATGCCCTAACTCTCTACACCATCCATGCAATAACTTTGTCAACTAACCTTTTAAGATCTTGAAACATTAGCATCTTTTTATACAAGTTAACAGTGTATATAAAATCTTCCGCGTGAATGGGCATCAAACTTGTGATCCCATATTGACCTGATAAAAATGAGAAGCATGAACCCTTCATATAAGAATGTTAGCAGATAGATGCTTGACAAGAAAGGAAGGAGAAAGATGGTCTCTGATGTTTTCCATCCCCTAGCCACATTACATTGTCTTATAGTCTAAGGCCACCAACATATCAGTGACCACTCTGTTACTCACCACACCTCACCTCATGAAGCATATCCAACCTCAAATTAACCAAAAGACTTAAAACAATCTACAGGCTACTTTTCAAGCCTTAACTTTCCTCCAAATTCATAGAGACAGTGCAAGTGATGATAACCCAGAAACAGTGCAGTCAATGATCACTTCAAAATCCAGGATAACTTTCATTGCAAGGCACAGACACTGCAATGAATGACAGCTTAAGTGTTTCCAGAAGCTTAGACTAAAAATGGGGATGAATTATTCTTCAAAATCCATCTGAAGCACTAACAACCTTTACTGGTTGATATGGTGGTTCTGTAACCAATGCGTCTTTCAAAAGAGATGAAACTTTGATCTCCCTGATCCAAGCGAAGAGTCGTCCTTGTCACAAGTGTTTCTACAAGGGTGATAATTCACAGAAACTGTTTAAAACCCTAGTACCAGAATTCTCGGTTGTAATCAAGGAACAGATCTATATAACTTAACCTAGTTGTCATGTACAAAAGGCATGCCTTCCTATTGATGGTGCACTACAGGCAAGATAGTCTAGCACTATGTACATGCTTGATTGTGTCCAAAAGCACAGAAACATACCCAAATTACTTCCTATACTCAGTACTCAGTAATAATCCATGGTGCGGCTCCTCAACCTGAGGGAGACAAGGTCCCATAGCCGTGAAGCAACCCCACCCAATGCATCAGGGAAAACACGGGCCAAGAAACCCCTGCCTCTGAGATTGGTGTCCACTACCCTTGCAGCTATGGAGCTTTGTGCATTCTCGCTTGCAGCATTAGCGTCCTGCTCCTCTTCTGCCATAGCCAAAGAACCTTCACAATCCAGTGGTGTGACCTGGTTGCTCTTGCGCTTTCCCGCACGCTGATGCTGCTGCAGCGTAGGGCTATTCTTGCCCTGAGTACATGCCAGAGGCAAGCCTCCAGCCACCATGGCTAGGGATGCTTGAACAGTTAAGCTTCCATCCAGCTCTGCTTCTTTCATTGCACCTGCTTTAGCCTTCATCTCTGAAACCCTAGACAAAGCTTCACCCGTCATGCCTGAACCAATATATGCTTCATTCTTCATTTCTGTAGCCCTGGGTGCTTCATCCTTCAGGTCTGTAAGCCTAGAAGCTTTCTTCTTTGCTTCTGTTCCACCATCCATCAACTGTGTAACGACCCAAGGAACTTCATCCTTCATGTTTTTAACCCAAGAGGCATCATCCATTACATCTGTAGCAACCCTCGGAGCTTTATCTTTCATGTCTGTGAATCTGGAAGTATCATCCATGGTCTCTATAAACCGACAGGCTTCAGCGTTCATATCTGTAATCCTAGAAGAAGCAATAGCTTTCACAGTCGTTTCCACCACATCACCTTGCAGCTTCCCTTTCTCTCCCATGCTCTTCTCACCGTCGGCTTCCTTCTCGAGCACGTGCTTCTTGTCCTGCTTCTTCTTCTTGCCTTTGCTTACGTGCGGGCCTTTCTCTTGCATCTCAACAATTTCAAGAATCTTGTTGATGAGGTCCCTGTTGGGAGAAGCAGTCCACCTGCTCCAAAAGCTGGAATAGCAAGCAAAGCAGTCACAGCTGAAGCTTGGCTTATGTACTAAGAGCGATAAAGCCTTCGTACACGCCATTTCTCCTGGTAAACGCATGGAAGCAGACTGTGTGGTCACAAATGAAGAGGATCGAGAAGGTACAGCCTGTTGGCGATTGACAGCCGTGGCATCACTTACCATCGAAGCAGACGACGACGCAGAATTCTTCCATGGTTTCCATACAGATTTGGAGGAGGGAGGGAGCGCTGCGACGAGCAGCTCCATATGGCGGCCAAATGCGACCAGATAGGCAACAACCTCTTGGTCATCGCCCGACAGAGGGGATGCGAGCGAGCGCGCAGTAATTGGCAGGAGCTCGGGCAGCGATGGTGGCTCTGCAGAAGCTTTGCCTCTCCTGCGGCGAGAAGCGACGCTCACGGCCATGGCAGAATAAGGAAGGGGAGGGAAGGAAGGCGGGAGGAGCTCTACAAATCTAAGAGCTAGGGTTTGGGGGAGAAGCCAGGGTTTCAGAGGTGGTGGTGCAAAGCTAGGGCTTCAACAATAGGGAGGACTGCTAAGCGGCGTCGAGAGGCTATGGAGGGGGGGGGGGGGGGGGGGGGAGACAGGAGGAGAAGAAGCCATAAGCGGTGAAGATGAGAGCGTCGAGATGAAGAGAAGGCTTTGGATGCACGCTCTACAACAAGAGTCCACGACTCCGAGAGACCATTTCCTTGAAATACGATTTTTTGCAAAAAGATTCTATTGGACTCTCTAGGCTTGAGCCTTGGACCTGGCCCTAACAAGGTGAAGGTATTGGGTTACACCAATATTTGGGAAACTATTTTCACCTAGCCTTATCCATTGATTGGGGAGGGGAAATTTTAACTATTTTAACAAGCATTTTCTTCATACTTGGAGTCGCTTAGCAATAAAGTGTTCAACCTTTACTATGTGGGCGTGAGCTCAAATCAACTCTCCACCCCTCACACACCATTAGGTGTACGACTAGCCTTTTGTGACTAGCATTTTGCCACAAAAAGAACACACATTTTCTAATTCACACTTTTATCGAACTATAACTAAATTTCAAAAAAATTGAGCGAGCACTTAATAACAATTTTGGGTGGATAGGCAAATGGATGGGGAAGACTCCATGTCCATGGGCATGGGCAAGGGTAGATCTCTTAAGAACTTTGGGATTATACCAATTTAGTTGGTTTTTTTTTTTTGGTGTCTGTGTTTGGGGGGGGCATTATGTGTAATGGTTCTAAGAACTTTGGGATTATACCAATTTAGTTGGTTTTTTTTTTTGGTGTCTGTGTTTGGGGGGGGCATTATGTGTAATGGTTCTAAGACTCGATACAAAAATATATCTAGCCCGTCCCCTACAAACAGAAGTCTTCGGGGGACCAAATTATCTCATGCAATACTTGCATCGGATTTCAGTCTATATCAAGTGACTATTTCACTTTGAAGTTAGTTAAAATCTTAAACATCCCTTTTCTTTTTTATTTAGAAGGACGTGTATAAGCTGAGGGGTGTTGAACAAGCAAGATTGCTCATCCTTCATGCATGAGCTACCTTGATGGAGTCGGAAATCATGGTGTGGATATTTGTTCTCCTCAATGGATGATCAACATTACCTAGGAGTGCATTGTTCAAAATAGGTAGCAAGATTGCTCATCGTTCGTACATCCTTCATACATGCTACCTTTATGAAGTACGAAATGTTAGTGTGGATATTTTGCTCAATGGGTGATAGCTATTAGGGCATTGTGCAGAATAGCTAGATGCACCACTATTGCATTTTCATCATCATAATGGAAAGGTACCGCATTAACCAAATCCAAAATATATAACAATCCATGATCAATACATCAACTCTGGTTGTTGCTGAAGATCTAACTGACTTATCTAATATGTAAACAAGATTAGAAGAGACCCACAACCATTACATGCCCCTACTATGTCTATAACTAGCTCTAGGAGATCTTCACAAGGGAGAGCCCCAACACACGTCCATTAGCATTGCCTCAATGTCACATGTACACTAGATTAGAAGAGACCCATAACCATTACATGGTCTGTAGCTAGCTCTAGGGGGAGCTTCAAAAGGGAGAGCCCCGCCCGTCCATGGCCAATACACATCTACTATAACTAGCTCTAGGGGAGCTTCAAAAGGGAGAGCCCTACCATCAACATTGCCTCAATGTTGCCAAAAAAAGACACGATCCATGTGAATGCAAGCCTTTGTCAAAGATGGGGTCTTTTAAAAATGCATTCTTAAGCCTAGTTCATAAGTGTCAAACATTTGACTTGTACATAGTGGATAGGTCTTACAATACGTATCTTGTGAAATGAAATGGAATTAAGTTGAACAAATTCAATGCACTTATCATATAGGTTGTTCATGTGGGGTGGAAATGCACACATTTTCGGCCACCGTCGATGGCTTGAAATCTATGTGTGTGGCCCATTTAGTGTGTGGAATCTGTGTGTGTGTCCATTAGGTTATTCGGCTTTGCATTTAAGCCACCATCCCACTGGCATACATGTGCCCCATAGAATGAAATACATTTTAATAATTTCTCTTATAACCTCATAAATAGATCTAGCAAGGGCCATAAATATATTTGACTAAGACTCAAATTGAACAAGTTCAATGCACTTATCATAGAGCATTTGTCAATAAATTTTAGAGCACTTGTCATATAATGAAATAAAATTTAGAACACTTGTCATAGAGCACTATCATAGAATGAAATAAACTTTAAGGATGTCCCTACTTATTTTAATGATTTCTCTTATACAACCTACTTAAATAGTATCCAAACTACTCACTTGTCATAGAATGAAATAAATTCTAATGATTTTCCTACTTAAATCCTATTTAAAAGAAATAAATTTTAATGATTTCCCTTACAACGTATTTAAATACTAATTAAATAGCATCTACCAAAAGCCATAATATTTGACTAAGACGTCTCTCAAAGAAATAAATTTTAATGATCTCCCTTACAACTTATTTAAAATACTACTTCATCTAACAATACTACTTCAAGCATCATAATGCCTTTAACATTTGGGAAATAATAGGTAGAGAAAGAGAATCCACCTCACTAATAAGGGCCCCCATCCTTATCGCGACGAAAAATAAGGAATAGGTAGAGAGAGAGAGAATCCACATCACCAATATGGGTCTCCCCATCCTTATCGTGGAAAATTGCCATGGATCTTGACTTGACATGTTCTTCATAAGTTTTATAGATCATTCTACTCCCCATGATAGCACATTAAACAAAGTTGGCAAGAGCACAACGTGAACCAAAACATGGATCAATCAAAACATGAAGTGCTAGACTAAGTTTTATAGATGAAGGTCTCATTCTACTCCCCCCATAGCACATTAAACAAAGTTGGCAAGACCATAACATGAAACAAAACATGGATTAGTTGAATATGAACTTAAAAACACTTTGAAACCATGTCTTGAAAAAAAATTCCATGCTTTCTTAGCCCCAATAAGAAAACATATTTAATAATGATCAACTATTGATCCTAATTAGATTTTGATAAGGATCCAAAAATCTTTCATAATGATCAATTATTGACCCTAACTGCCATTAGAATCTGATAAGGATCCAAAACATCTTTAATAATGATCAACTATTGACCCTAACTACCATTAGAATTTGATAATAAGAAGATGACATAAAAGGGGTGCAATGCTTTGCAACTAGGGGGTAACATAACCATAATGACATAAATGTAATTCTTCCCTCCCTTTCATTCTCCCACCCTCTCTTTCTCTCTCCTTTCCCTCTCTCCCTTTCTCTCTCCTTCTCCCTCTCTCTCCTTCTCTTCTTGATAATAAGAAGATGACATAAAAGGGGTGCAATGCTTTGCAACTAGGGGGTAACATAACCATAATGACATAAATGTAATTCTTCCCTCCCTTTCATTCTCCCACCCTCTCTTTCTCTCTCCTTTCCCTCTCTCCCTTTCTCTCTCCTTCTCCCTCTCTCTCCTTCTCTCCCACCCTTCCTCTCTCCCTTTCTCTCTCCCACCCTCCCTCTCTCCCACCCTCCCTTTTGCCCTTCCACCCTCTCTTCTCTCCTTCTCCCACCCTCCCTCTCTCCCACCCTCCCTTTTGCCCTTCCACCCTCTCTTCTCTCCTTCTCCCACCCCCCCCCCTCTCTCTCTCTCTCTCTCTCTCTCTCCTTCTCCCACCCTCTTCCCTCTCTCTCTCTCCTTGTCCCACACTACCCTCTCTCTCCTTCTCCCATCCTCTTCTCTCCCTTTCACTCTCCCACCTCCCTCTCTCCTCTCCGTCTCTCCCTTTCTCTCTCCCACCCTCCCTCTCTCTCATCTCTCCCACCCTCCCTTTTGCTCTCCCTTCTCTCCTTCTCCCACCCTCTCTCTCTCTCTCTCTCTCTCTCTCTCTCTCTCCCCTTGTCCCACACTTCTCTCTCTCTCTTTCTCCCATCCTCTTCCCCCCCCTTTCACTCTCCCACCCCCCTCTCTCTCCTTCTCTCACCCTCCCTCTCTCTCTCTCTCTCTCCTTGTCCCTCCCTCCCTATACATAATCTCTTCATCCAGATGTTATTACACGTGGATGTTATTATATGTGCATGTGATTGCATGGTACTCCATGTCCTTTGCACGTGACTTTATAGCATTTAAAGCCTTTGCATGTGATGGCATATCTTTGCATGTGAGTACAATTAACAAGGTGAATAATTTTAAGATTATTACGTGTAAGCTATCTACTATGCCTTACGTAAGAAACAATGAAGAATGTAAATTTATTAAGGTCAATAATTTTCAATTATGATTCAGATCATGGCCTAATTCTTTGAGAGGAAGAGAGAGAGAGAGAGAGAGAGAGAGAGAGAGAGAAGAAGAACACGACACTGCTATTCAAAACATACAATAAACCTAAAATCTGATACAATTAATTATAACAACAACAAATCCATAATTAATACAAAAGACATGGAGATCTATACTATAACTACCTACGGATCATACACTTATACACTTTTTTGGGCTACTTTATTCTTCAACTTCTCCCGTAAGGGCTCCTTCTCCTCTTTTGCAAAATATCCGAAACTTTGCCAAGTACCGATGGCATTTCCAATCTTCATGTTTCACACGAACAAATCACTAGAATCAATAGGCTCATCTGCTAGCATCTTTGTCCAAAGATTGCGGGCCTCTGCGGTGATTCTGAGATTTTCTCTTGCATCTTCGCCCATTTTGTTGCATAAATCTTTGCAAATCCTTTCTAGGGTTTCCTTCAAAGTATAGCTAGGGCCATTAGAAGAAGCCATTAGAGATGAACAAAGGTTTTTGGTGGTCGTGAGGGTTGTAAGGAAGAGAAAAATAGACAGGAAGATAAATACAATGAGAGGGCAAGGGAGGCAACAAGAGGGAGAGGAAGGCAACAAGATTTGGAAGTGAGGATTAGAGTAAGAGGCAGGGGCCAAATTTATAGATACACAAAGCAAAAAGCTACTTTGCATGGTTACCCACCACTAAATTTAGAAAAGTTGATGCTTGGCTATTGTAAGGTCAATAATAACTTCTTTTGGGGTGCTTGGTGTAGTGTTGCTTGACTCTCCTATTATTAGAATAACAAGGTATTCTGTTGTTATATCTTTATCAAAGATATAACATGGTTCCTCTCTCCAGGTGGGTCTAGCTGATTGGATAGGTATAAGATGTTCTACACCTTCATCTTGTGGTTTGATTGCAAAAACTTTTAATCCAAAGTGAAGACATAATATTCCATCAAAATCATTAGTTTTAGTAATATAATAACGACCATGTACAGTTCTAACAATAGGATCACTCTCCAAACCTCCCACAAAAATGTGAAAAGAAGTGCTCTTTATGGCAAGAAAAGCTCTTAGAAAACCAGCTCAGTAACACATAAGCTCTCAAAAAACCATCTCACAAACATACAAAAAAGTAATGACAACGAATTCAAAGTCTAAACATTAATTTTATACATATTAGAAAATTTAAAAAAAATATACTCATTTTATGAAAATGATCATTTTAAATAATGTCATTAATGCACAAAATCTAAAATTCATTTTCAATAATTATACTATACAATAAATGCATGCATAACTACCTCTCATTTAATGATTATTCCATAACTAACTTTTATATAATGATTATTCCATAACCAATTCTTAGATAATGATTATTCTATAGTCCACTATCATATAATGATTGCATAACTTTTATATCTCTGCCGTGATCCCAATTTAAGTTTTAACCTTTTTATCATCTCTTTTATGATTCCATCCATTTTTATTTCAAATGAAGAACACAATCTTGTATTGCCCCCAACAATGCATGGGAGAATTTGAAAAGATTTAGAATGCAATATCTAAGCATGTCTATCATCATCATGGACATTGTCATCATCATAATAATAAAGGTCTCTCCTTTAAGTTTAGCCACAATTACAAAGTTATGCTTACAAAGTCAACTCGTGAAAGATAGCGGACATCACTATTACTTATATATAGATGTCTTGAACTTCAAATTTTTTAAAGGTTTTGTAGATGCTTTAAATTGATCAAGACAATGTAAAAGAGGTCCATAATTACCACTTGTTTTTTAATCAAGATCCCATGGCTACATGGCATCGTGGAACGTGTGTTATTTGGAAAGGAGAGAGAGAGAGCGCATTATTTGGAAAGGAGAGAGAGAGCGCATTATTTGGAAAGGAGAGAGAGAGCGCATTATTTGGGGGGGGGAGAAAGAGAGCGCGTTATTTGGGGGGGGGGATGCTTGCCCTTAGTGGGGCTTACCCACTAACGGCTACCGCGTCGCCCTTAGTTGGGCACCCCCCCAAATAACGCACTCTCTATCTGTCTCTCTCTCCCCCCTACATTCCACGTGCAGCAGCCTGCCCAGTAAGGGCGACGTCGCCCTTAGTGGGACACCCCCCCAAATAACGCGCGCTCCATCTCTCTCTCTCCCCCCTACGTTCCACATGCTCTCTCTTCCCCCCCCTCCCAAATAATGTGCCATCTCTCTCTCTCTCTCTCTCTCTCTCTTTCTCCTCCTACATTCCCTGTGTTTTCTCTCTCTTCCCCCCCTCCCCCCCAAATTCAAAATACCCCCTCCTTCCCCCAAAAAACAAAGCATTCTCTCCCTCCCTCTATAACGCTTTTCATACTTCTCCCAAACAAAACCCTTTTCTCTCCTTTCAAAAAAGTTTTTTTTTCTTTCCCAAAACCCTTGTCCTCTCTCACCAACCCTTTTTCTCTCTCACCAACTCTACTTTTCCATACTCCCCCCTAAACAAAACCCTTCTCTCTCTTTTCAAAAAGGCTTTTTCTCTTCTTTTATAAATCCTAAGCTTTTTATCTTTCTCTCTCTCTCACCAACTCTATCTTCACTCTCTTTTTTCCTCTCTCTAAACCTTTTTTTCTCCTCTTCTTTGTTTGTTCTCTTCTTCTTTGTTTGTTCTTTCAAAACCCCAATTTCATACCGCTATTTATATCTATCCCTCTATTTATATCACATCTATTTATATCCATTGCTTTTTTGATCTATTTTTCTCTTATATCTTTTTATTTCTTGTTTATTCTCCTTCCGTGTTACTACTCATGGTGTCTCCCCAATTCCAAAGAGGGACACAAGTCTCCTTAATGTTCAATGATACCAAGGTAGCTACTGGGACTGTTCTGCATGTAGATCCCACCGTGGATACTATCCATGGAATTGCTTTGTCGCATGGTGATGTTGGCGTGTCGATAGAAGATGTTGAAGTGGGAGAAATTCCTCTTCCTTTTCCCCTCGAAGATGGTGATATCAACAAGTTAAATGAAACCAAAGGATACATCATTGTGTGGCCAGCCAGAGATTGTGTAAGTCTTATTTTATCTCTCTCCACTTTTTCAATTTTGCTCTTTTTAGTGATTTGTTTTAGAGCAATCTGTCTTGTATATGTCGATGTGTTTAGATTGTTATAAACACATCAAAGGAAACCCCACATCCAAAGTGTGCAAAACGTGTAAAGAGCACACCTTCCAGGCAATAAAGCCAAGAAGTGACAAGTACCAAGAAGAGGAAGAAAGTGCAAGAGGAAGATGATGATTGGAGTCCTCCTCGAAGGAATCCAAATCGAGTTGCTAAGTCTTCGAAGAAAGGTGCTTCTTCAAAAATCATTGAAGAAACTACTTAAGGAAGTAGGAGAGGTGGACGAGGGAATTGAAAAGGGGGAATTGAAAAAGAAGACGAGAATGAAGAGAGTTTCATGGTGACTCCAGCAACTCGCTTGCGATTAGAACTCCTACAAGACACTCTTAATAGGGTGAAGGTAATTGTTAACCACTTTTTATCAAATCTTACATAAGGTATCTTTTGGATTACCAAGCATAAGGTGTGTATATGCGTGCATTGCAGGTGGTGAAATCCACTCCTTTGCCACCTATTCCCTTGTGCAGACTTGAACCTAACTCCTCTATATGAAGAGTGTAGTTTAGGTACAAGAAGCTGGCAAGAAATTTTATACGAGTGGCTTTGTTGCCACCGATAGATGTAGGTTCATTTGCTCCATCTCCTCATCCCGTAATCCTGTTAGAGAAGTGACTCAAGATGATGTTATTCCATGGGATGACATCTAGTGATTGAAAAATAAGGAGTTCGAGAATATGATCAAAGGTACAGAGTGGGAATTCATGAGCAACAAGATGTTGTATGTGTGGGACGGCAATCATCGAGTTGTGGCATGGATGGAGGAGATTAATAAATGTGAGTCTACTTAAACTGCCTACTTTTTTGAATGTGGTCTTTTATTTTATAAAATAGTTTTGAGACTAATTAGATTTGCACTATCTAACTGTAGCATTCAAGAATGTTGCATCAAGACATCCTTGTGTTGATGCTATCCTTATTGAATTAAATGAGGATAGTGATGAGGAGGTTCTCACAATGATCGTTTGCTTAAATAGGTAAGAGAATATATGTTTTAAGACCCTTTGAATTAGGAATATTTGACGTACTATATTTCAATCTTTCATCATCATAGCCTTAAATTTTGTTGCCGTAGGATGAATGAAGTGGGATATGTTTCTTCTTCCCTTGTGGACAAAGTGTGCCTCATTAGGGCACTTGGGCTCGTAAACAAAGAAACAATTATGAAGCACACTAGAGAGATGAATAAGGCATGGATGGACAAGCATGCCTCGACACATAAAAAAAGGGCCACCCATCTTGGTATAACTACAAGCTTTCGAAACTTTCCCAAATAGTATTCTAGGTAAACCTTCAATCTTTAGACAATTGCAATATATGATAAACATTTGCATATCATCCACTAATGTTGCAATTCGAGAACGTCATTTTATAAAGATGAAAGAAAGTGGAGGCATGCTACAAGGCAGCTGCTGGCGGTGAATAAAAACCCTGCATAAGGGGAAGGTTTCTTTGAGTAAAAAATCCTATACTATTTCCTCTATCTATTTTGTAGGTAACAACATTTAATGTTTATAATGTTGCGGTTTAATGATGGTGTTGTGTTTGTGAGATCCCTGTTCCCACCGCACAACGGATTCGGGGTACTAGCAGCGGAAGTAGCACTTCTAGCGCGAGGCAGGGTCCCACACTCGGGGCCTCGTCCACGGATATCCGGACAAAAGACTAATCCGTCGGTTTTTCAAAAACCGAACCCGAAAAAACTTCCCTTATCCGGAAAGCACGGGCGATTCCTCCAGGATAACTTTTTACTCTAACGTAGTCAAGACCATTAATAGATCAAACTGATCCGACTGCACCTATAAAGATACTCAGTCAGATCAAGGAAGAAATTGCACTTGGATCATTGGGATCAACGCTTTTTTCCCCATCAAGAGGCACAGCCGTTGATTCCTATCCATAGAATAATTACTATCCGAGACTTACTTCATCTATCGTAATAACGGAAATTGAGTCTCGATTTACGGATCCATCAGTCCAGCCTAACCCCATCCGATCCCATGGGTTAGCCAACCGCCCAACCACTGTAGTGATGGGATCCAATTTGGAATTTGGTTAGGTTTTGTCCCGGGTACTAAGGAAAAGAGTTCCAAGGCCCCCTAGCCGGAAGTTCATGCAAACATAAAACTAGCCACACCACTTACACACCCAATATGAAATTGCCTTTTCTTAGCATCAGCTAACTTTAAAACAATCCTTTAATGAAACCATAGTACCACTGATCACAATCTTCCAATTTATCCGGTTGATTTATACCATCATTCCTTCATCAGAGTATCTATGGCATCATTGGCAACTAGAACGCTCACCACCTGTCCACACAGGGGCCTTTTCAATAGTTCCTAGCCCATAATACTCGGCAATATAATCACTTATATAAATCAAGATGGACTCTCGTTGAAGATCATCAAGATCAACCAACAGATCCATAAAAAGAGCCATGGACTCATCCATTGAAGACCAGCAAGGTCAATCAACCAGATCCATGCCCGGTTTCAGAAAAACAACTCTTACTCCTTGTTCCAATATCTTCCTCGACGCACGTGTGGGTATCTTCGGCGACCCAGAGCCCGAGCACCGTATGGTCAGCACCCTCTAGGATCCTTCGCAGGTGACCTAGCGCTTCACTCATAGGCCGCTTCCTTGGTCCCAACGTACCGGAAGCTCACCATTTAAATCGAACCGAGGCTGGTCAAGACCTCGGTCGACCTTGCTATGCGAGACGTCCTCCATTGACTCTCCGTCAGCAGTTGCAACTTTAACAGTTAGGTCTTCATGACCTTAATTCACAAGACGGTCAAAATGCTTCCCCAGCATTCATGACATAAAACAGTCATTTACAAACAGTCACAAAATACAGTTTCTAAATCAAACTCTCGTCTTTCCACATTATCCCTCCTTAGTCCACATTACTTATTCCACATTCCATTTAATGTGTACTCATTCTCATCCATTTCCTCAAATCGGCGACACATTAATTCACATACACATTCACATTCACATCCCTACATCCACATCTACATGCATACATCCATTTTTACATCCTCATTTATACATCCACATCCCATATCCACATTCATACATACACATCCATATCCACATCCATACATCCACATCCACATCCACATCCACATCCATACATCCACATCTACATGTTTACCTCCATTTTCACATCCTCATTTATACATCCACATCTCATATCCACATTCATACATACACATCCATATCCACATCCACATCCACATCCATACATCCACATCTACATGTTTACCTCCATTTTCACATCCTCATTTATACATCCACATCTCATATCCACATTCATACATACACATCCATTTTCACATCCATACATCCACATCCACATGCATACATCCACTATCACATACATCCACATCCACACACATACATCCACATCCACATTCCCATTCATATCTATACATCCACATCTACATCCACATACATACATACATCCACATTCACATTCCATATCCATATCTACATCCACATTCACATACATCCACATCCACATTCCCATTCACATCTATACACCCACATCTACATCCACATACATATATACATCCACATTCCACATTCACATCTATACATCCACATCTACGTCCACATTCACATACATCCACATCCACATTCCCATTCACATCTATACATCCACATCTACATCCACATATGTACATACATCCACATCCACATTCCACATTCACATCTACATCCACATTCACATCTATGCATATACATCTTCATGCATACATCCATTTTCACATTCATACATCCACACTCCCATCTCCACATCCACACATCCACATACATACATCCATTTTCACATTCCCATTCATATAACCCCATATGCCTTCACATCTAATCTTTTACATCACATCCATTCTTGTCCTATCACAACCCATATACATCTTATCCTATCACATACACTTCTTACCTCATCTCATACACATCTTATCACATCTTAATTCATCTTATCACCTGCTAACTTATTTCATAAGCATCTTATCACCTCTTATCACATCTTATACACCTCTTATCACATCCCATCATATCTCAAATCTGTGTATAGAATACAAGAGAATTCTTATATTTGATATAAGATTTCTTTACACATTTATTTATGCATAAATTCCATTTAAGGAGATTAATACTTTTGAAGTAAAAATCAATCTTTTATGCATCTTCCTATACATAAATTTATGATATTTTTGAATTAGAATTTCAATCTTTTATGCATCTTCCTATGCATAATTTCAATTTAGATGAAAATGACACTTTTGAATCAATCTTTTATGCATCTTCCTATGCATAAATTCAATATTACACTTTTAGAATAAAAGAATTTCTCTTATGCATCTAAGTTATGCATAAAATCCATTTATGATGAAAATCACACTTTTAGTATAAAAAGAATATCTTTTATGCATACTTCTATGCATGCAATCCAAATATGATAAAAGTAACACTTTTATAATAAAATAATCACCTCTTATGCATACTTCTATGCATGAAATTCAATTGTGATAAAAGTAACACTTTTATAATAAAATAATCAACTTTTATGCATACCTCCATGCATGAAATCCAAATATGATAAAAGTAACACTTTTATAATAAAATAATCAACTCTTATGCATACTTCTATGCATGAAATTCAATTGTGATAAAAGTAACACTTTTATAATAAAATAATCAACTTTTATGCATACCTCTATGCATGAAATCTAATTATGATAAAAATAACACTTTTATAATAAAATAATCATCTCTTATGCATACTTCTATGCATGAAATCTAATATAATAAAAGACACACTTTTATAATAAAATAATCAACTTTTATACATACCTTTATGCATGAAATTCAAATATGATAAAAGTAACACTTTTATAATAAAATAATCAACTTTTATGCATACCTCTATGCATGAAATCCAATTATGATAAAAATAACACTTTTATAATAAAATAATCATCTCTTATGCATACTTCTATGCATGAAATCCAATATAATAAAAGACACACTTTTATAATAAAATAATCAACTTTTATACATACCTTTATGCATGAAATTCAAATATGATAAAAGTAACACTTTTGATATAAAAATTTATCCATTATGCATACTTCTATGCATGAAAATAAAAATGGCAAAAGTAACACTTTTGATATAAAAATTTATCCATTATGCATACTTCTATGCATGAAAATAAAAATGGCAAAAGTAACACTTTTGATATAAAAATTTATCCATTATGCATACTTCTATGCATGAAAATAAAATTGATAAAAATAACACTTTTGATATAAAAATTTATCCATTATGCATACTTCTATGCATGAAAATAAAAATGGTAAAAATAACACTTTTGATATAAAAACTTATCCTTTATGCATGATATTAAAATTCAATTTCTCCATGATTATAATGAAATTCTTTCAATTAATCTAGGATGATAATTCCTAGAATATGGTAGGAAATCCTCTTTTTATGCTTTGAATGAAATTATTTTATGCATAATTTTTATAAAAATTTTGCCATAGCTCCGCTGCTATGACTGATAAATCTCAATTTTTCTAAGGGATAAAGCTTATCATTAAGAAAATAATTAAAATGATCTCTAATTGGATCATTAATCCATAATGGATTGAATCATCAATATACATAAACTAAAAGCATAGAAAAAAACCATTAATTTGGCCTCAAGCATAGCTTAATCTTGGGTTAAGGAAAAGCTTTATGAAAAGCTTGATTTGGATTGAGAATGGGTCACCATTTCTTGAGTGAGAGAGAGAAATTACATAAAAACCATTAGAATTTAAACATAAATAGAAATTAACTTCAATAGCATTTATTAAATTATGTAACTCTTCACTACTATTCACCAATTAACTTCAATAGCATTTAAAAAACCATACCAATTAAGCTTCTCAAGCTTGAGAGGGGTTGAGAAGAGAGAAACATTGAGAAATTATAGAAAAGATCAATATTCACTAATTACCTTACAAATTGCTTGATTCTTTGTTCACGGTAGAGGCCCCCAACCAATCAATTGGTTAAGTATGTTGATGGAGCCACTAATGGGGATTGAAGAAAGAGGGAAGCTCCAAAAACTAGTGAATTATTAATGAATTCATAGTTCTTGGCTTAGGTGGAGTAGAGTAACGACGCATAAACACTATATATTTTTCAACAAGGGGGAGGCTTCTATTTATAGGAAAAATTGAGCTCCTAACCAAACAAACTGATTCTAGAATTTTCTAAATCAGTTTGGTCAATATTTGACCATTTTTAGGTCAGTTAAGCTAACTTTTTGGAACTAGACTTGAATGAGGAGAGAGGAGAGATGAAATATCTCAATTTTTTTATGAGTTTAAAACTCATTCAAGCATGTGAAATATGCACCTCCTTTAAAGAACTCCCCTTAAAATGTACAAGGTTTATTAGTAAAAAAACTATGAGCAATATTAAAAATATGAGATATTTTGGGTATAAATGAGATATTTTTATCTCTCCTCTCTCCTGTTTCAACTAGATCCAAAAAGGGAGCAAAACTGACCCAAAAATGGTCAAAAATTGACCAAACTGATCTGGAAAATTCTAGAATCAGTTGGCTTGGTTAGAAGCTCACTTTTTCCTATAAATAGAAGCCTTCCCCTTTGTCGAAACTCAATAGTGTTTTTGCACTCTTACCCTGCTTCTCCCTAGAGCCAGAAAACTGTGAATTTACTCATAATTCATTAGTTTTTGACCTTCCCTCTTCTAAAGACTGGTGGCCACTCTTGTTTCAAACAAGAGTTACCCTCAAACCATCAAGCCAAAGGAAAGCTCTCAAATTCCTTCGTAAGTTGGAGATTCTTCTCTTTTTTATTCATTTTTATGGTTTTTACGATTTTTGTCTTCTCTAAATTGTAAATGATGTTATGCCTCATTAAAAAAAGGCATTCCCCTCTCTTCTTTAGCAAACTTATGTGAAATATGCACCTCCTTTAAAGAACTCCCCTTCCTTACATATGTGTCATAATGGAATCATTTTAATATTGCTCATAGTTTTTTTACTAATAAACCTTGTACATTTTCAACTCTTCATCTTATGTGAAATATGCACCTCCTTTAAAGAACTCCCCTTCCTTACATATGTGTCATAATGGAATCATTTTAATATTGCTCATAGTTTTTTACTAATAAACCTTGTACATTTTCAACTCTTCATCTTATGTGAAATATGCACCTCCTTTAAAGAACTCCCCTTCCTTACATATGTGTCATAATGGAATCATTTTAATATTGCTCATAGTTTTTCACTAATAAACCTTGTACATTTTCAACTCTTCATCTTATGTGAGCATTTACTCATTTTTGGATACCCAAAATATCTCATATTTTTAATATTGCTCATAGTTTTTTACTAATAAACCTTGTACATTTTCAACTCTTCATCTTATGTGAGCATTTACTCATTTTTGGGTATCTTCTTTTACAAATTGGATTTATCTCCTCCCTACACATGGATTGATGCTATTGGCCCATAGGAACCTTAATTGGACCATAATCCAAAAATTTCTGAAAATCTAGACCCTTAGGCTAAGGTCCTTTATACCCATTTCCAATTAATTCCAATTGCACATTGAAAAATTCTTTTTGAATTTCTGTTTCAGGAAAATTTATCTTAATTATAAGAGATAATTTTCTATCCAAAAATATTCAAAATTTGAATATTCTCTCTCTAGAATATTTTCTCTCTCTAGGTTAAAACAGTTAGAAACAAGTCTTTTATATTTCTGAAGAGGGATTGATTACAGGGGAAGATGCTGGCCATTTTGAGAGGCTGGGGAGGAATCTTACAGTGTTGTAGGCGACTAGTACAAGTTAATTGGGACAAGAAATCGGATTGTTTGACAGAGGATAGGTTATACAGCTTGGCAGCTAGCTCATTGCCAAATGACCACAAAGAACAGATTTTGGATATTTTGATTGATGGCGATTTGCAGAGGGACTGAAGGATTCACAAATCCCTAAAAGTATGTAATAATAACTTTTCCTATCTTCTTGATATTTACAAAGTACTCTATTTTGTTTAAATAACAATTTCAATGACAATGCAGCAAATGTAAGTTTATTCAGGGATTGGCTTCAAAGAGATTGGGGCGCAGGGTGTAATTGTCCTTGTAGAAATATCAAAAAAGTACAAGGTAATTTTTCTAGATACATACCTTGATGACCTCGCCGATCTTAAGAGAATGTATTTTGGGAAGCTGTTAGAGGAAATGGTGGGATCCCTAAAGAAATAGGTGTGGTAACTTCAAACCTTGCTGTCCTGAATGGATATAATAATGTGTAGGTAGATTTGTAAGTGCCATGCAGAGAGATCTATTTTGCAGATGTGATTGTAATCTTAAAAGAATGGCGCAATCCAAAACATGAAAGCACTATGTATACACAGCAGCAACTTCGAGACCTTTGGGATGCAGAGATATACAAGAGATGCCCATTGTTCCTTGACTTTCCAAAAAGTGGTAAATTTCCCAAGAGAGAGAAGGAGATGTATACTCGGGAGATTGTAAAGCAAAGCAATTAACCATGGTATGAACTATATAATTAGATATTTCACTTTAAATAAAGTTTCTTATATCTTTTCAAATGGTGAATTCTATTATGAAGCCTAGAAGTCTACGTGACAAATCACATGTCCAAGGCAAAGGTAAAGGTCTTGTGAAAGATGAAGGGGATGATGAAGATGAAGAGGATGATGATGATGAAGGGGAAAAAGTGTAAAAAAAGGATGCAATGAAGGGAAAAGGAAAGTCATTATAGGAAGAGGACGACTCTGATACCTCTCCATTAGAATATGATGAAAGCGATTCTGATGATAGCACACACAAGATTGAGGCAACTCCAAAAGTTGAAGAAGTTGGTCATGCAGCAACACACGTAGGGCACTCTTTTACTTGTGGTTCATTGGTATTATTGTTACATTGTTTGCATACTAACATAGATTAAGTTATGGATTCAGATAAGCTTGGCAAGAGGTGAAGCGCCAAATGTACCATTGCGACCAATCTTCAACCTAGCCTGGGTGACCTGACTCCAATCCAAATGAATTTGCCAGGTATGATTTTACTCATTGAATGATAATGTAAAGTATTTGTGATGGGTGACCTGACTCCAATCAAAATGAATTTGCCAGGTATGATTTTACTCATTGGTAATGATAATGTAAAGTATTTGTGTGATATGTGCACTTACAAAATGTACGCTTTATAGAAGTGTCTCGATGTACCACGACAGTAGTCCTCGGGTGCTCCCAATGAACATCAAAGTGCCAGTTCCTCTACCATTATAGAAGCCTCGGCGTTAACAGGTGTAATAATCAATTGTGACCACATGTGAAATGATTGTAAAGGTGTGTCTTTTATATCATGTAATAATAATTGATGTATAACTCTACTCAACATGGTGTGGCAGGACATCATTCTACAAAGATGATGGCATGTGTTGGGGATCCTTTGAAGATAGGCCATGCACTTTTAAACTAGCAGTGTCCACCGGAGCTAGAACATGTCTTTGATATGTTGTTGAAGGCCAACATGGGAGACATGACCTTTACTATTAAAGGTGTCAATACAAACACAACGTGTGATTTGTATTGTAGTGAGGTTTCCCACAGGAGGTTCTATTTATGGTTTCCCCAATGACATTGTCCCACCATGGAATCTCTGCACATGTGAGTGATGAGATTATTTTCCCTTCATTAAGACCTTGTATGTTGTTGTGCATATGTTGCGTTTGTGTATGTCATGCTTACGTTTTTTTTGTGTATGTCATTAAATGCCACATAGATTGAGAGGAGCATGCATTGCTTCAGATTTGTGAGACCATCTTAGACAACAATGGCTCTATTATTGTCATCGGTACTGCGTATCAAGTGGTAACCATTATAGTTCATGCTGCGGAGCATTCTGGCTTCTCCTTGGACACCTTGGTGAATGTACGATGTACAACGCAGAGTGGAAGGGCCTTTGGATAAGAGGTGAGCAACATTAATCACTTTTTGGTACAAAAAATCATAGAGGTTTCCATTGAGCATCACTTTTTGGTATAAAAAATCATCTCATACTCGTGCAAATACACATCCTCGTCGCGCTGCTACCTTCACGAGCATACTTGGACAAAACTATACACAACCTTTCTCACCTGATTATATCATTGATCCTTGCAACATGATGCACTGGGGTAGAGGCCCAAATGGGACAACATGGCGAGGTATGGAGTTAACTCTTCATGTGCTCCAAAATAAGAGCCTTACATTTTTGGTGGAATTAAGAGAGATGTTTTCTTTGTAGGTGGATCTCAGCGTGGATATGAATTTTGGGATAGCTTGTTGAGGCGTCATGTAAAGCAGGGGCAAGTGTTAGTAGAGCTTTATGCTGGATGTGGAGATTGTGCTATGGTAGCACGCAAATTAGGCATGAAGGGAGGGTGGGCTAGGCTTGGGCAGTGGTGGACGAAGATGGTGCTGGCAATAGTTAGAGAGAGATTGTTCAAGTAGAGAAAGAGGGCAGTCAAGAAAAGCTCCCTCCACCAAGCTCCCTCGGTAACCATCCCCAATTACTATTAGAATTTGATAATAAGAAGATGATATAAAAGGGGACATAAAAGGGGGGCCATGCTTTGCAACTAGGGGTAACATAACCATAATGACATAAATGTAGTTGTGATGTCATCATTAAGTTAATAACTAGGGGTAACATAACCATAATGACATAAATGTAATTGTGATATCATTGTTAAGTTAATAACTATCTGGAGGAACATCAATAATGTTAATTAACTCGAAAAGGGATGACTTGGATGACTTGGATGACGTGCTAAACATCATTAATAAAATAAATACACTAGCGCTTTTCTAAGTTATTGTTGATAAATGTGCTCTTTATCTAGATAAATATATGGCCATGAAATTTAAACAAGATAGAGAGACTTACCTGGGGCCTTATATCCCATTATCTCAATGCTTAAAAAGGTTTGTTTGGAAAAATCCTTAGAAGGGAATTGCATATAATTTCACTAGATTATTCTCTAAATAATTCTCACAAACAAGTCCATCAACGGCTCCCCGAGGCACAACGCAATGTCCCTTGATTATGAGGAAATTTTCTCTATCCTTTTTGAACATTTTTGAATTGCTCTATTTTCCCCAAGTTTTTTGTTTGAATAGAAATTAGTCGTAGAGTAAGATCCCTTCATAGGCAAGGTGGAGATTCCACCAAGGAAAGTTTATGTTTCTATCTACATTTTCTTACTTTTCAAATCCTTGGTGGAGATTCTACCAAGGAAAGTTTATGTTTCTATTTACATTTTCTTACTTTTCAACCCTTGCTATTTTTTATATCTTATATATGATAAGATATCTTGGACCAACCAACTAGACTTCAAGCCCAATTCCTTTAGGTCTTAATTAAGCTGCAAGACCAATTTCTTTAGGTCCTTTTTCTTATTCGACTACCAAGGGGTTGCAACCTCGATAGACAATCTCATGAGTCATCTCAAGGGGTGCCACTCGCGGCGTGACATGGCCCTATATGTTCTACCAAGGGGGGTCACCACTCCAATAGACAGTTCCCATGGCCGCATTCGGGCACTCATGAGCAACATAACCTTTTTACTCTCTATTGGGAAAGAGGGCTATGGTAGACGGTCCCCATAAGGATCCACTTATGGGCAACATCTCCCCCCTAATTTAGGGAAGAAAGATATCTTGTAGATGATTGAGAAAATAGTCTTATGAAACTATAAGATAATGTATACTCTTCCTTTTTAAAAGAAGTGTGTGAGAAGGGTTTCCAACCTCAAACAATCTCGTAGAAGAGATCCATCTATGACAAATTGCAAGTATGCGTGATTTAATAATGTTTCACAAACGATCCTAATCATTGAGTGGTGGTTGAAGTTGTGGACGCTCTAAAAAAAATCTCTAAGGTTCCACACTCTGCTCGAGAAGAAAATTTCAAGGTTGGGGTATATTTTCAATTTATTAGTTAATTATAATGTATTTCTTAAAGGGATCAATTTTCATAATTAAATGAATGGTAAACACTTGGTTATATGATCGTAGACCATAAAACTAAATTGAAAGAAAGACCTAAAGACATGAGTATATTCTAGAAAGTGACCTCAATAAAAGGAACTAATTCTAGTGCATGACGGTTATATGATAGACTTAAACTAAACTTAATGAAGTTTTGATGGGAAAGAACCCAAAAATAAATTAAAGCTTTGATCACCCTTATAAGGAAATAACACTTTAAAAGTAAACAAAGTTAATAAGTGAATCCAACCACAACATGAGGCAGTCCCCCAAGGATCCTGGGGGATCTTCCCCTTGATTCTTATGGATAATCCTCCAACTTAAGTCTTCCTTTAATCCAATGAATAATTACAAGTATTGTTCGGATGTTACTTCTTTAAGAGTTGACCTTTCTCATGATTTATTCATATATTCTTATGTGCATAACAAGTGATTCTCCTTTCCTATATGTGGGCTAAGTTACCTGAACATTACGTATAAGCGACGTTTAAATACATATATTAGCACATCTAGCATCTTATTGAAGCATGAAAAGAAATGAAAATAACCATTCTAATTGATAATTTGGGTTAGTATCATCATGTATGTGAATATCATCATAGCATCACAAACTTATCATATGAAGTAAGGTTAGCTTCACAAAGATCAATAAATGTGAGATTAGAAACTTTATTTAGTTTATGACTTCTATCCTTATTCTAAGCATTAACTTTAACGGATTAGTCTTAACCATAGCTTGTGAATCACATAAATGGCCATTAACTTTTACGTGAATCCCCCTTACTAGTTGGGGTATAAAGAAGCATTCTTATATGACTACTTCTTAATAATGCTCCCCCTTACTAGTTGGGGTATAAAGAAGCATACTTATGACTACTTCTTAATAATGCTCCCCCTTAACATCAACAAAACTTAGTGAAACCTAATTTCTATTCTTCAGAAACCCTCCTTCACCCCATCACAGTGGGTCACTAGGTTTCAAGAATAGATCATCTACCAGTAAGAGTAGTTCCTTATGCAGGTTCTTCATGAACCAAAAGAGAACCCTTATCTTTTTTTTTGGGGGGAAAAAAGATCCTTCTATTAGCTAACAAAAAACCAGCTCCACGAGGGGCTACATCCAACCGCAAGTAGCTAAATACAAACTTGCCTCCATGGGCACGGGGATCAAAGGATCAAAGGTGGAGAGAGATGCACTTCTCCTGCAAGCTGGCCACCCTATGAGGAGAAGGCTATCTCATATAGGGGGAGGGGGGGATAACCACATAGGTAATGCTTAGACTATCATTACCCTAATCTTATGGGGAATAAATCCTTGTTCTTATTAAGAAATCAATTGAGATTAAGCTCTTTAAGCTTAAGGACTAATACATACTATAAAAGATTGAATGTTTAGACTATCATTACCCTAATCTCATGGGGAAGAGATAGGGTAAAATCCCATCATCTAGTTCTCTCTCCTCCAAAGGAGAGACTTCACTACTTATTTGAAAACGATTATGACTAAGCTTTTTAAGCTTAACAGTTTATGAAAACTCTTAAAGAAGGGAGGCCTAGGTTAGCTTTACCCTAGTCTCAAGGGAAAGAGACAAGGTAGGCTCCTCTATTTGGCAACCTTTATATTTTTTTTAAATTTTTACCATAACTTAGTTACTATGACATGATTATCTATAATAAAAAAAAAGAATGGACTTTCGTTACTTGAACTATAAGAAGGGATAGGAATCTCTTGATTAGGGAGAGAAGAATTTCAAAACATTCTTAAAACAAAAGATTAAGCAACTATCTATCTTGTTTAAAGAATTAATCAAATAACTCGTTAACTACTACACATGCTTAAGAACTAGAATCATGGTTGCCTTGATTAGACTAGCCTCTCCGTGGAGTGAGGGAGAAGATAATTAGAATTTTTGAAAGAGTAAGGATCTCCTTCGGGAAATGATATATTTTGCCAGGGCTCCTCCTTTGGAGGAACTAGCTCTAAGACTTTTACTTGGTCAGATTTGGACAAAAAAAGGGAATCAAAGTGGACAATTTGGGGTCCAGTTGGCTTACATGCTTGGAACTTTGAAAATATCTGATGATTTAAGATGCTTCTTGTTTTCTTAATTATATCGATAAAGAGTTTAATAGCTTACAAAACTTAAGAATTAATTTTTAACTAGTTGTTAACCTAAACATACTACCTTGCACAAGAGAGGAGAGAAGAAGAGAATGAAACCATGCAAGGGTCGATTCGGAGAATAGCATTTAGCCAACCTTAATGAGGGTTAACTCCCCTATGTGAGGCTACTAGGGGCTCACTCCACCACCACTTGTGTCAACCAAGTGGAGATTCATAAGCTAGGTAATGAGCAAGGAAGAAGGGAGCTATGGAAAGCTCTACCTCCACTCAATGCCAATGTGCATGCAAGAGGGATCTTGATAGAAAGACAAGAGAAGGGAGAGGAGAAGAGCAGCTAGATTAACATCATCCCCTCCATGCATACACAACAATCAAGCAAGCAAGCATTCACAACACAAGCATGCAACCATAAGGGAGAGAGAGAGAGAGAGAGAGAGAGAGAGAGAGAGAGAGAGAGAGAGAGAGAGAGAGCAAGACTCAATTAAGACAAATGGGATTGTCCCTTTTCATATTTCATAAAATGACTTATATACATGAGCTCACTTTTTACAATGGTTAGTCGCCCATTTACAATTCGGGACCCAAAATTGGCTTTCTATGTACATCTAGCTCATTCCTACGACCACTGGCATTACACAAGCCGTAAGCTCGGTCATCCCATATATCTTTTATCAATAAGAACTTTGCACGGTTACAAAATGATAGGTTACAAGAAAATTGACCACGCTTGAAAAATGCTGTTAATCGGAGTTGTTAACATACCCCCCTCCCTAATTCAGGCCCGTCCTTGGAGCTGGCAAAGGATCTAACGGTAGTAGATTGAGTACGTTTGGACGAAGTGGCGTCACGAGGTAGGATGTGGGGGGGGGTGGGGGGGGCTCGATGGAAGACTCAATAACTCATCCAGAAGGTTGTCTCCATCATATCCTCAAAGGTTTGGAGGCGCCAACAAGTAGGCATCCACTAGATGCGCTTGTAGTAGCCAAATAGTTGCTTCAGTGTTGGGCCTTTGTTGATGTCAAAGGCCAAGCCTTTAGTGCCTTCGTGGTAATGGCTCCAATCTGGGAAGGTCTCCAAAAGTGTGATGATAAGATTGAAGAACCTGATTGTGGGCGACCACAAGAGGATCTAACACTTGCTCGTATGATGAAGCCATGTAGGCGTTTAAGCATGTTGGCTTTGGTTTGTATGGGTTCTGTGGCGTTGGGGATGAGCGAACCATGGGAAGTTGTAAAGGAGTTTTGGGTTCTTGGCCTGCTCCTCATGGAAGAGATTCCATGCCCATAGGCGGCGGATCAGCAGATACTCGGGGTTAATCCTGAGGCTGGCATGACGCCTTACAGTATTGGTCCCAGATATATGGTTTGAGAAAAAATGGACGCCACCACGTCGACTGCTTGCCCATGAGATCGAATGTGATGGGATGAGCAATGGCAGGTGGCCTGTGGTAGCCGCCGCATTATCGAGGGGGGTGCTCACACTTCCAACCACCGCGATGCTTGGTGTTGAGGTAGGGTTACACGATGTGGAGGTCCATGATGATCAGTGACTCTGGTGATGGGTGCCTCCTGGGGTTATCGCCCGAGCAAGATTCATATGGCCTGCTTGAACTCTGTATAATTAAGTGGATCATGCCAATTGAGGGGGTTTATCGGAGGGTCGATCTTCTCTTGCTCTCGTGGTGGTGGCAGTGGGATTTTTCCTTCTTCCAAGTGTGTGGGTGAAGGGATTTCTGGTGACAGTCACACACACTTGAGGGTCGAGGGGTGGCTGATGCGAGGTGATGGTGGCAAGGCTTGCGGGCGGTAAGTAATGGGGGAGGCCTGGTCGATGTTGAGGGTAAATCTGTGATGGCTTTGGGTAGGCCTAAGTTGAGGGTTAAAGTGGTAGGTGAGGGAGGAGTTGGTGAGGGAGGTAGAGTGGAGAGATGGGGGGGTGTAGAGGACTGTGAGGGAAGAGAGTGAGGAGTTGGTGAGGGAGGTAGAGTGGAGAGATGGGGGGTGTAGAGGACTGTGAGGGAAGAGAGTGAGTGTGGTGGTGCCAGGTGGGGGTGGGGGTGGTTGTGTGCTTGTGCTCTCGGGTTAGAGGAGCTTGGAGGAGGAGGCTGATCGGGGGGAGATAAAGATGGGGGTTGCTTAGGGGGTTGGGTGCACGGGGCTCCTTCGCCGTCACTGTCATTGTTGTCATTGTGGTCGTCATCATCTGAGAGTCAGAGTCATCAAGGCGTTTGGAGTTTTAAAAGGCTTTGGTGGCTGGCGACTTCTTTAGGGATGTACTCGCCACATGTGAGTCATCAAAATGCATGATACCTATGGCATGGGTAACCTCCATCTGCAAATGGCAGCTCTCTGGTACATGATGAGGAGGCCTTCTACTGAGAGTATGGCTAGAGCTCATAGCGCTTGAGGGATTGAAAAATTATATACGACTTCCCAACCTATGCAATGTAGGAATCATAGGCCTTCAATAGTCTTGGGGGAGGAATAAGGGTAAGGGCAGAGCCCATCTGCTATGGTGAGGTCTATGGGTTTTGGGTGTTCGGTTGGCTAGCCGTATCAAAGGAGATGGGTCCAATTGAGAAGGTTGGCTTGGAGAGGATGGACTAGGAGGTCAAAATAATGGAAGAGTGGGTGAAAGAAAGTTGCTCTTGAAAGAAGAGGGTTTCTAGGAGGATGATGCTATGGGCTGGGAGTTTGGTTAGTATATAAGAAAAGGTGGTTTGGGATAGGGGTTCATCGATAAATATGTCATGCTATAGGAGGTTAAGGCGCATGGTGCAAAAATTGAGCTCAAGGGTTTGTGAGCGGTTCTAGGGAGGGATGGCTAGGATGGGAAGCTCCGTGTGTCCATCAAAGCTTCGACGTCTCTTTTGACCGCGCTAGGGGACAGGGCCAGAGGGAGTGGCTGGGTGTTGGGATGTTCATGCCTCAGTGGCTTCTAGCTATGCTATTTCTGAAGGAGAGCCTCCTCTGCAACCTCACGATAGTGCTAGAATTCAAGGTTTGTTTTGTTGAAGCTTTCTTTAGCCTACGCTAGAGAGGAGGTCGTGTGCTACGGCTTGGCAAGGGAGAGTTCATGGAGAGCCCAATGCTTTGCTTCATTTGCTGATTGTATAGTTGGCTTTGAAGTTCTGAAAGGGAGGATAGGGTGCTTTCTAATACCCGCTCTCTGTCAGAGGTTAGTATGGCCATGGCTTCTTTTGGTACGGTTGTGGCAAGGTTTTTTTTTTTTTTTTTTGCATGGGCACCTTGTAAACATTTTTTGTACCCCCGGGCTATATAGCCAAGCACCCCATTGCAGGTTTTATAGTGACTTCATGCCTAGATCACCAAATCGAGAAGACGGTTCCAAACGGGTGATGGCTAGGTTGGTATCTCCCTTGGGAGTTCAAAGTCTTGTAAATGAGGGAGTAGCTGAGAATGGAGAGGTTAAGGGACTGAGTGGGAGTACTCCGAGGTAGCCTGATAATGACGAGTGGGGGAGTAGCTGAAGTTGAGGGTATATCATTGTTATGGACCGTGGGCTTCTGTTGGAGGGGTAAGGGGTCATTGTGAAGTTTTTTCTTCCCTTTCTCTTGTGCAATACTAGTGGTCGAGGCCAGTTTGGGCTTCCATTGGAGGTTTGGTAACTACAAAAATGAAAAGAGTAGGGAGTTTGTAGCTTGGTGATTTGGGGACCCAAATTTGGTGATCGCCCTCATAGTAATGTTGAGTGTGAAGCAGAGGTATTGGGATCCACTTGTTGGGTAAGGCTTAGGGTGTGAGCGAGGATGGTTTGGCCTTGGGGAGCATTTGGGCCAGTGATTGTCTTGTACCCTATGGCTTGGGGTTGCTGAATGGTTTGCCTTCGAGTGGGACGAGGGGCTTGTGTTGCAGGTAGATGAGTATGGGAAGTGGATCAGCGGGGGTGTGGCCAAGTGGGGTAGTTGAGAGGATACACGAGGTAGTGGAGTGTCCAAATTGGGGAGCGGCCTCTTTTTGAGCGGTATGGATCGGTGTGGATTGGAGGGCAGAATAATAGTCGTGAGGGGAGGAGTATCATCTTAGCATTAGGGAGTAGAGGGCATGGGTTCTTTGCCCATCATTAGGATTGTAACTTGGTTGGAGGCCAGTTGTAGGGTGACAGTCCTTGCATCCCAGTCGATGTTGCACCGGTTGTTTCTCATCCAACCTTGTCCGAGAAGAATCTCCTCACGCATGGTTCCTCGAGGCATCACATAAAACTTCGCTTCCAAAGGATTATTTCCAATGTAGAATAAGATTGTGATCGTTCCTAAATAGTGAGAGGCAACTGTTGTGACCATGGTAGGAGTCTCTTTTAATGGGGGTTTTTCGAGGGAAAGCCATGTGTCATAAGACATTAAGTTGTAATTAGCCCCTATATCTACAAGAGATAATTTTTGGGTGAAGCTTGTCAGGGTGGTCATTCCTAACCATAACCGAGTAGGTTTCACCTCCCAATCTTCTTCTTCAAGATCTACAACTTGGCCCATGTTGACCATAATATTTTTCCCTTGAAGTTTGGCTTGTCACTCAGCCTCTTGTTAGGCTGCTTGTTTCATTTCTTCATGTTCGTTTTTTTTGTTGTTTTTTTTTTGTCATGAATGGCCCTGAGGGTGGTTTTGGTTAGTGGGCCATAGTAGCATTTCAATTTGCTACCATTGAAATATCTTGCCATCTTGACGTTGTCGAGTGTCTCTCTGCACACTACGCCTTGCAAGGTTATCTCAGTGACTCTGAGCTTGAGTTTCTTTTTATGGGTTTTTGTGCAGAGGAAGATCATGTCACTCTCATTCATTTGTTTGTCCTTTAATTGGTCATCAAATCATTGTTTACGCCTTGGCTTTTCTACAATCATACTATAGACAACAAGGAGGTGTGTTTCATCAAGCTTTTCAAGCTCGAATAGGCTATAGCCTAGGACATTGCCCGGTGAGTTTATCTTTTGGGACCAAGAACTCCATTGGCATAACCACTTCAATACCATAGGTCAAGCTGAAGGGTGTCACATTGGTAGCAGCCTTGTAGAATGTTCGATAGGCCCAGAGGGCTTCCAACAACTTTTGTTCCCAATCATTGTTGTGGCTGGCTTTAACCATTTTGGTGAGAATGCCACATATAACTTTATTGGTTCTTTCTATTTGGCCATTAGCTTGGGGGTAATATGGGAAAGATTTCCTATGAGCGATGAGGAATTCTTGTAAGAGGAATTGGATTACCTCATTAATAAAGTGCATGACATTGTCGCTCACAATCTCAAGGGGGAATATGAAGCGAGTGATTACTGACTCATATAGGAATTTTGTAGTAGATTGTGCATCAGCTTTACGGTGGGTAGCCCTTGCTTCAACCCATTTTGTGCAATAGTTCGTCTGGTTGCAATAATGTATCAAGTGTGAGTGTATCTAGCCACGGGACTAATGGGTCCAATGAAATCAATGCCCCATTTTTTGAATGGTTACAAGGACATAACGGGGTTCAGGGGCATACTATCCTTAAAGTGGGAAATTACCACTTGTTGGCATTCATTGCACCGCTTGACATATTCCGCTCTGTGGTGGTGAGCCTGTTCCAAAAGGAAGACATATTCATATTCTCAGACACAGCGTCTGTGATAATTTTGTCTTTCCCTGCCTGTAGAGTTAGCCTACAATCAGTTGGTAGGGGGCTGCCTATTTAATGAGGCACCATGCACAATATTTGTTGAGGAGGGGGCCAATTGGTAGGCCATTGGCTAGAAAGTGTGCAACCTCCTCTCCCCATTCCAGAATTAAGCATAATTGGAACAAGGCGATGTTTGGTAAATCGTCATCATTAACTCCCACCAGAGTGGCTCGCCGTTGGGGATGCATGACATATGGTCTGCCAAGACTGTTGAGATGTCAAGCTCAACATGAACTGACACTCATGAGGCGCCTGCATGACTATTCGACATTTACATCACTGGTGGGTTTGGTAGCTAGCACTGATATATCTTTACCAAAGATTCTACAGCTGGACTACACCGAGACTAGTCCACACCTACCCACTCCTCTTAGCGTGTTCACATTATGGACCGCTTGTATATACTCTATTATGTGTGTTAGTCACTTTATCTTCCTTGTAGACCTCTATTGCTGTGTGAAGAAGAAGAAGAATTTTTAGCCTCTCACTTGATGTTTTCTCTTCTAGGGTTTGTGTGAGTGTGTGTGTGCTTGCAAGAACTCAAGCTCTCTTCTCCCCTACATTTTGCATGGTATCAGAGCTTGCTTCATGCTAAGGGCTGAGCGACAAGCAAGAGAATCATGGAAAATGGTACGAGAGTAAGAGCTTCATCTACTCTTCCCCCTTTGTGTTGGCTACTATACATCCTTGTCGGGAGCTCTTCGGGAGGCACCGGCAAACGAACTCCAATTGAGGAGCTTTCTTCGCGGGAGCAGAGCTACAGGGCAACTATTTTGTCCCTTGGACCAAATTTTTGGACCAAAAAACATATTTCAGGGCATGTCTGGACCTCCATTTTTTAGTTTGCAGGCGTTCACGGGCACTGCAGCGTACGTTTTGATTCTTTGCAGAACTCTATTGTTAGAACTACAGGAAGGGCGATTGGTTGTGCACACACTGTGTGTACTGCAAAGAGGTCTTAAAGTTGCCATTGGGTGTATGTATGAAAATTGAGGTCACTGGTTGTTGTGACAGTTTGGGTGTAGTATAGTACCGCGCAGAGAATACAACAATTTGTGTAGGTCAAACAAGAGTGTTGTTTTTGGTAAATTTGTGCTGTAGACAAGATGTTGAATGATGAAATAGACCATATTGTTGCTTGACAAGAACATCTTCCATGCTTGGAGGTTTAGATTGACAAATTTCCTGATGGGAAAAGGTTACTGGGACTACATTGAAGGTGAACATGAGGAGGCATCGGAGATTAATCCAATTGCTGTAGATGTAAAATAGTTCAAGGATTAGAATCAAGGAGAAAGGAAAGTCATGTATTAGCTTTCTATTAGTATACATGACACCATGATTGGGCATATGCAGGATGCCAAGTCACCTAAGGAGGCATGGGACACCTTGGTGAAGCTGTATAAAACTAACACCAAGGCACGAAAGATTCAGTTGAAGAATAAGCTTCATACTGTGGAGAAGAAGAATATGTATGTGAATGATTATACCTTGAAGATCAAGGGCATTTTGGAATCCCTTGCATCGATTGGTGTTTCTATTGATCATGATGATAAGGTGGAAGTGTGTCTACGTGGTCTCGGGCTACAATACAAGGCGTTCAAGATGTTTATTCAGACTTGGGAGAACTTTCCAAACTTCATAGATTTGGTATCAATGCTGATCATTAAAGAGAAGAACATGGGTGAAGATCAACAGTCTTCACAAAAAAAACAATTCACATGCCTTCTACATAAGTGCAAGTAGAGGACGAGGTACAGGTCGTGGACGTGGCCAAGGTGGTGGTTGAACAGGTAATTAGAATTATAGCCAGCCAATAACAGTCCCAAGATTTGCAACAACACATAGGTGGAAGAGGCCAGTTTAGAGGCAGGGGGAGTCAAAGAGGCTGTGGTAATTTTGGCAAAGGCAACATAATGATATACGAGACTATTTTTATTGTGGTTGGTAAGCTTGGACATGTGCAAGCAGATTGCTCCTATAAGAAACAGAGTGACATGCAAACTGGAAAAGTGTAGCAAAAACAACTATGCGTCCTCTAGCAAAAATAATGAGGATAATGAGAGGTTGTTTGTTATGCAACATATGGTTAATGCTATGTCTGGAAATGATATACCAGCATGTAAGTATGGTGTATGGTATGTTGATTCAGGTGCTTTGAACCACATGACAAGTCACGATGAGTGGTTCGAGGAGGAAATGAAGAGTCTTGAAAGACCAGGTTTTGTTGAAACAGGGGATGACACTGCTCATCCGATTTCCCATGTTGGAGATGTGCCATTGTCTATGCTGCAGGATGGTAAACTGAAGTACCTTGTAGATGTACTTCATGTTCTAAACATTGCAAAGAATCTGGTTTCCGTTGGCTAGATGATTGAGTAGGGTTTGTAGGTCTGATTTAACCCTGATGGATGTTATAAGAAACAGAGTGATATGCAAACTGGAAAAGTGTAGCAAAAACAACTATGCGTCCTCTAGCAAAAATAATGAGGATAATGAGGATAATGAGAGGTTGTTTGTTATGCAACATATGGTTAATGCTATGTCTGGAAATGATGTACCAGCATGTAAGGATGGTGTATGGTATGTTGATTCAGGTGCATTAAACCACATGACAAGTCATGATGAGTGGTTCGAGGATGAAATGAAGAGTCTTGAAAGACCAAGTTTTGTTGAAACAGGGGATGACAATGCTCATCCGATTTCCCATGTTGGAGATGTGCCATTGTCTATGCAGGATGGTAAAGTGAAGTACCTTGTAGATGTACTTCATGTTCTAAACATTGCAAAGAATCTGGTTTCTGTTGGCTAGATGATTGAGTAGGGTTTGTAGGTCTGATTTAACCCTGATGGATGTTATGTAGAAGACTTTAAAGATAAGTGTAGGTTGGTTACAAAAGGTAACAGAGTGGGCAGAATGTTTACATTGAATGTAAATATACCTAAAGTAAGTGCTGCAATGTTTGCAAATGGTTTAAGAGTTGTTGCAGATACATACATTTGGCATAAGAGAATTGGGCATGTAAATGTGCAAAGAATGAAGTTTATGCAGACTAAAGAAATTGTGACAGGGCTGCCTAAGTTTAAAGTTGAAGGTATGTAGAAAGTATGTGAAGCATCTCAATTTGGAAAGCAAACAAAGAATGTATTTCCACATGACAGAAATGTGAGCAAGACTGTACTAGATGTTGTACATTTAGATGTATGGGGTCCTGCAAAGACTATATCTATGGGTGGCTATAGGTACTATACGACCACACGAGGAAAGTGTGGGTGTATTTCATGGAGGAGAAGAGTGAAGTGCTCACTCATTTTAAGAATTTTAGAGTGATGGTGGCTGAAAAACAAACAGGAAAGCATGTGAAGTGCCTAAGGTTAGATGGAGGGGGGAGAATACTTCTCCAATGAGTTCTCTGAATTCTTGCGAAAGAATGGCATTCAGAGACAATTTACATGTAGATACACTTTGCAGCAAAATGGAGTTGCTGAGCAAAAAAACATGCACATTGTAGAGATAGCACGAGCATTAATGGCAGACAAGAATATGCTGTATAGATATTCAAAGATCTTGTCCCCACCGCGCAACGAATTCAAGGGTGCTAGTAGCGAAAGTAGCACTTCTTGCGAGGGCTAGGGTCCCTCACTCGGGGCCTCGCCCACGGATATCCGGACAAGAGACTTATCCATCGGTTCTTCCAAAACCCGGAAAAACTTCCCTTGCTTGGAAAGCACGGGCAATTCCTCCGTGATAATTTTACTCTAACGTAGTCAAAAGCCTTAACTAACTAAACTGATCTGACTGAACCCGTAAGTCCCATAGTTAGATCAAGGAAAAGATTGCACTTGGATCATAGAGACCAACGCTTTTTTCCTCATTGAGAGGCACAGCCATTTGATTCTTTTTGAATAGAACAATTTTTATCCGGGATTTACTTCATCTATCGTACCATAACAGAATTGAGTCTCAATTTAGAGATCCATCAGTCCAACCTAACCCCATCTAGTCCCGTGGGTTAGCCAACCGTCCAACCAGTGTAGTGATGGGATCCATTTAAGAATTTGGTTAGGTTTTATCCTGGTGGGTACCAGAAAAGAGTTCCGAAGCCCCCTAGCCAGATATTCATGCAAACTTAAAACTAGTCACACCACTTACACACCCAATATGAAATTGCCTTTTTCACAGAATCAGTTGTCTTTAAAACAATCTTTTAATGAAACTATAGTATCACTGATCATAAACCTCCAAAATATCAGGTTGAATCCTAATTTCCAATTTTTCCTTCATCGGTGTACCTATGGCATCATTGGCAACCAGAACGCTCACCACCTGTCCACTCAGGGGCCCAGAACGCTCACCACCTGTCCACTCAGGGCCTTTTCGATAGTTCTTAGCTCATAGTAACCGGCAATATTTTTACTTATAAAAATCAAAATGGAATCTCCGTTGAAGATCAGCAAGATCAACCAATAGATCCATATAAAAGAGCCATGGACTCATCGGTTGAGGACCAGCAAGGTCAATCAACCACATCCATGCCCGAATTCAGAAAATAACTCTTACTCCTTGTTCCAATATCTTTCACGACGCACGTGTGGGTATCTTTGGTGACCCAGAGCCCGAGCACCGTATGGTCAGCACCCTCTAGGATCCTTCGCAGAGTTCACCTAGCGCTTCACTCATAGGCCGCTTCCTTGGTCCCTCATCCACCGTACCAGAAGCTCACCATTTAAATCGAGGTCACCTTGGCCAACCTTGCTATGCGAGACGTCCTCCATTGACTCTCTGTCAGATGTTGCAACTTTATCAGATTAGGTCTCCACGACCTCATTCACAAGACGGTCAAAATGCTTCCTCAGCATTCTTGACATAAAACAGTCATTTTAAGAACATGTCACAAATACAGTTTCTATAACGAACTCTCATCTTTCCATATTGTTCCACATCAATTCTCATTTATTTCATATGTATTTCCATTCTCATCACATCATTTCATATGTATTCCCATTCTCATCACATCATTTCTCATTTATCCGCATCAGATCTCATCCACTCGCATCTACCTATATCCACATCTCATAACATCATATTTGTTCACATCACACATCACATCTATCTCCATTTTCATCACATCACATTCATTCATATCCATCACATTCATTCGTTCATATCCACATACATTCTCGTAATCATCACATTCATTCATTCATTCATATCCATCACATTCATTCGTTCATATCCACCACATACATTCTCATAACCATCCCATCACATACATTCTATCCACATTATATCACATCACTTCTATCCACGTCATATCTCATTCATACACATCTCATCTCGTTCATCCACATCCATCCAATCGTTCACATGTATGACTACCCACATCTATTCATACATTCATATCTATCACTTCACATCCACATATATTCATGTCACATCACATTCTTTCACATATACATCCACATCACATTCTTTCACATACACATCCACATCACATTCTTTCACATACATCCACATCCATTTTTCACATATACATTCACATCCATTCTTTACATACATAACCACATCCATTCTTCACATATACATTCACATCCATTCTTCATATATACATTCACATCCATTCTTCACTTATACATTCACATCCATTTTCATCACATATCATCCACTCATATCCTATATAATTCATTTACATCTTGATTCACATGACATCACATCTCATCCATTCATTCACATCTATCTGATTCACATCACATCTCATCACATCTATTCACCTCACATCTCATCACCTCTATTCACATCACATCCATCCATCCATCCATTCACACCTATCTGACTCATTACATCTATTCACCTCACATCTCATCACCTCTATTCACATCGCATCCATCCATCCATTCATTCACAACTATCTGATTCTCATCACATCTCATTACATCTATTCATCTCATCACCTCTATTCTCATCACATCTCATTACATCTATTCATAGAATTTAAGAGAATTCTAATTTTGATATATAAAGATTCTTTACGCATCTATTTATGCATAAAAATCAACTTCAGTGGGAATAACACTTTTATAAAAATCCTTTTATGCATAAAAATCAATTTTAATGAGAATAACACTTTTGAAATAAAAATAAATCCTTTATGCATCTTTCTATGCATAAAGTCAATTTTAATAAGAATAACACTTTTGAAATAAAAATAAATCCTTTATGCATGTTTCTATACATAAAATCAATTTTAATGAGTAACACTTTTGAAATAAAAATAAATCCTTTATGCATCTTTCTATGCATAAAATCAATTTTAATGAGAATAACACTTGAAATAAAAATAAATCCTTTATGCATCTTTCTATGCATAAAATCAATTTTAATAATTAATATCAGAGATATCCATGCATATTCATAGGTGAATATGTACATGGAGTAATTAGAATATTTCTTTTAGAATGCACAAACGGTGGGAATTACTCTTTTGGAATAACATAAAAATAAACTTTCTTTTCTACAAAAGTTTAGAAAATTTTGCCATAACCTCCTTTGTATGGCTGACCATTTCTCATTTTTCTCATTCTAATTTCAACTTAAATTAACCCAATCTAGATGTATATGACTCTAATCTACTCAATTTTTAAAAATCAAGAGAGTAAATAATAAGAAAAGTTTAATTAATCATTTAACTAATCTTTCTAGGATTAAGAAAGGCTGAATTGTAAAGAAGAGAAGGGGGTGGCCTTTTTATCAAGGCATAGCATTAGAATTTACTTCAATCAACTATAAATAAGAAAATCAAGAAAACCATAGATTTAAAATTAAAAAAGTAAGAAAATTTAGCTTACATGGAGTTGTAAGCTTTCCTTTGGCGGCTTGAGGGATTGAGGGTTCTACTCTTGTTTGAAGCAAGAGTGGCCACCAATTACTTTGGAGAGGATTAAGCCAAAAATAATTGAATTATCAAGAAATTCAATGTAAATGGCTCAAGTGTGAGATCCCTCTGCCCCCTCCGCGCACCGGATTCCCGGTAGAGCTGACAGCAGAAGCAGCCCCCTCATGCGCGGGGCAGGGTTTCTCACTCGGGGCATTTTATGCTCATAAAGAGAGCAAACGAACTCTAATTTGTGATCCGATTGAAGCGTTGTGTTTGCAGCTACGTGGGCTATGTGAAGGTGAAGAGAATGGCTCCTCCACAAAGACACCAAAACACCACCTCGGAAAGCATGCATAATAGTGACCCTAGAGAAAATGCTCCAGATGCAACCCCAACTCTCCCCTTGGGAGTTCCACAAGGAATTAATGGCCAGCTAGGTGGCGACATTAGCAAGGCCCAGAGTCGACCCAAGGTATCCCTCCTACCATTGGGAAGATGAGGTTCGCTAGTTTAGGCGAGTAATATGATGCTGCCTAGTTTTGCGAGCCAGGCTAGTGAGGTCAATAAGTCGTCCCTAGTGCGTAGACATCCCTTTGAGGAGTGGGAGGTTCAAGCAATGGAGCTTGAGAGGATGATAGACTAGCTTGAGTCCTTGCCCCACGATGAGGTGTATGGTCCCATTAGGGATTGCCCAGTCTATGGAGGCTGGAAGGCCGAATTCTAGATCATCGGGGCAAAATAAAGCAAAGGAATAAGAAAGCCTCGATTCGGCTATGGATAATTTTGAACATTGTATCTATTTCTTTTATTAAATCCTTTGTTTATAAGCATTGTTGTATCACTGTTAAAGGCTATTTAAACAAACAATGTGTAAGGTTATTAATTAAGGAATTTGTCTATATATGTCACATAGCATGATAAGACTAATTAGAAAACAAAATTGATGCATGAGTTGGGTGGAAAGTGGGAGGATGGAATGCCCTGACGGTACCATCCTATGGACGAGTGGACCCGATTAGTCGAGTAGCTTTCCAACAGATTAATTGGAAGTTCTACTTTAGGTAAGTAGGTTCCTAGGAAACTCTACTCTAGAGGATTAGGCTAGCGGCTGTGCCTTGCATAGATGAGGAAAAAAGCGTTGTTTCTAGGAATCAAAATAGAGCCTGCCTGATTTAAGGTCGGTCACTCTATGAGTGATCTGATTTTAAGAGTCATTTAGAAGACCATGCTCCCCCTATGGGATAGAACTAGGTCTTAATTTACGAATCGTATCCTTGTATCTTTACATGGTCAAGGTGTCGATGAGTAGGAAATTTTTAAGTTAGACTTAGTAGACTATCTTATGGTTTTTCCCTATTTCTTTAAGGGCAGGAACCTTACAGTATTTAAGCCAGTGAGTGTCTGAATCGGTAGGGAAGACATAGCATTCTTGTCTAGGGAATCCGTCAGGTTTGCGAGTTCTATATGAGTGTGTTCCCTGTGATGGTTCTGCATTATCGGCCTTTTTAGGTTCATGAGTGGTGACATCAGGCAACAAATATGCAGTGCTAAGCATGTAGAGAGACATAATCTCCTGCCCATCGGCTGTCGCAAACCTAGTTCCCGTGCACCTTGGAAGTATGTCCAAGGTAGCAAGGATATGCATCCAATTCTTAGAGTCTTTTGGCTCCAGAAGAGGTGCACATTCCTCGCTATCCTTTTCCTCATCTATTGTTTTCTGGCACGTTTGACATAGGTGGACTGTAGTGGATCCGGTAGTTGTTATTGAGTCCTCTGTGAAGGGTCGACCGCTCATGGGATGAACTTTCCATGTGCATATATTGATATTGACGGTTTGATCTTTCCTCCATATGTAGATGTGATCGGTATCCCAATCATGGATCATTTTTGTTTCCCTCATGAAGGGTTATCCAAGGATGCAATCGTATATGAAATTGGCTATCGGTCGAAGTTCATCACCATGAAGGTGTGGGCAGAAGGTGGTTCCAAGGATCGTTATTTTTAAATCCTTCAAAAGACCAATGAGTCTAGCGGTGGCTCCATTAGCAAGTTTTACCAATAAGGGTGTGTCATCCATGGTTGGTGCCCCCCATTTTCCTAGCATTGTTTGGTGACAATCCTCACTCCTGTCCCCCATCCAGGCCGTCAAAAGTTATTAACAATGCAAAATTGAGTTCATCGCCTTCAAAATATTTTTCACGTTTATTGACTCAAACCGTGGGGGTGCAAGTGATCTCGTGGGGTTCAATGAGTTAATATTCCTTCCTATAGCCATGTCCATGCCTTCCTATAGCCATGTCCATGCCTTCCAGGAAGCATACACATGTGTCAACTTTGCCACACCCATTCCTTCTAAATCATACGCCCGTGTCCTCAACAAATCCTATACCCATACCATCTTGAAAGCATACAACCGTACCATTCAAAAAAAAAATAGTAAAACAGACTATCCACAGGGGGGTCCAGCATTGCTATTCAACACATTCAAGCACCTACACTTGGGAAAATTGATACAACCCTCTATTTGACGATCTAAAATCTCCTCATGCTCTCTGTGAGGTGAAAAAAAGAAAAAAGACCACTGCCTCTATAGCCCTTCACCTCCCAAACTTTGAAAATACTAACACAACGGAGGCACCACCACCGGCTAGAACACTTCTCACGATTCTCCACCCACCCACACCAAAAAGAACAGCCAAAACAGGGGCATCATAAACCACAAATAAACATTCGGCAACACATACACTTCCACCATGTGCGTGACGAGGTAATCAAAGGCTGGCACAAAGTGCGCTGTGAGAGTGTAAACCCGTGGACTACACCACCAAAACACGTCAATCACGCCTTCTCCTGCAAATCAACACACACAGGATACCAACACAACAACATAACTAGACACATCACCAGTGTCTTTCATCTTTGATTCCCAATCAACACTTCATATAGCTTCTTTCGACACAGAAGCTTCACTCACACAACCTTCTCACATACACGACCCTCACATCAACACAAGGATGTATACTCACCCAGCTGTCCCCATTAATCTTGGCCAATCCCTCTCTCACCCTTCCTCAAAAACACATCACCTTTGCCCTCGAGCTGCCCTGAGATACCAAACCGCAGCTAATCAGCAAAACACCCCACACATGAGCCCTCTCTCCCTCTCTGTGCTTCCAGCTTCTCCTTCAACTTCAGTCTTCACTGCTGCCAACAGCAGCCTTCTCTCACATCCAGCTCTTCTCTTCAGATGACCTGTAGTTGACGTCCCAAAACACCAACACCTTCTCTTCACTACTTGCTGCTCCTTTCTGCTATCCCTAATCCGTCAGTCGGCGCCCCCAAGTCGCCGTCAGCTTCTCGTAGCCAATTCGCTTGCCCATCCCTCAAAGGCGGCTTCTTCACATCGTACCAGCCCCACTGTCTCCCTCTGCAGCTATCACCAGGGTGACCCTCTTATACAAGGCGTCTTTGCCACCCTTCACTACTCACTGCAGCTATCACCAGCCAGGCCTGCTATCAGCTGCTCTCACCTGAGAGCCTTTTTACACAAGGCGCCTCCCACGTTGCTATGATCACCCGCGAACCCTCGCTCCAGCGGCAACCTTCACCAGCTTCTTCTCACCTCTGGTTCTACACAGCACCTTCGCCAGGCGGCCTCGTCTACACTCGCTCAAGGCGGCTACCACGCTCAGCTCGCCCACACAAGCCCGTCTCTTTTCGATCACTCCAGAGCCCCCATGGTCGGCGCCTCCCCAGTTGCCTCTGCGCACCCAAAAGCCTGCAGCTTCTCTAGCTTTGTGCCTCTCTGCAGAACCACCCAGAGCCCCCTTCACATACCCGAGAGCCTCCGCATCTCCATGCGGCAACTCCAGCTCACATACTCGCCAGCCTTCTAGATGGTCTCGCTGGCAGCCAAACGAAATCTCCACGTAGCTACAAGCTAGCCACTTGTGGTATATATTATTATTTTTTAAAGTCTTAAGGATGGCCACACACTAAGAGGCCCCTTGCTTCCTTGTATTTTCCTGAACAAACGGCGCCCACAACCTTCCAAAACAAGAGCTTCCCACAGCCTTCGTCAGCTGCATCATGATTTATAAAAAAACCGACTATTTCTCATGCTCCAAAGGCGGCCTCTCTTTCGAATCGGTCAGTGCCCTACATTTGGCAACCACCCGCACACCACATTGCTGCAATAAAAAACTTCCAAATCTCCAGCATTTGCTCCCAAAAAAAACAACACATGTACCAGCTCACTGCAAAACCACCCGCTCTATACATATGCCAGGGCATTCAGAGCAAAGCTTATCCGCAAACCATGCATCCCATATGTACACAGACCCAAAACACTTTTCAAATTTTTACCTGACACTCTCCTCACTTGTAACGTCAGACCCATCGATCAACACAACTTGGAGCCAAATGGTGCTAGTCTTTGACAACACCAGTGAGAGTGAAGATCATCCCATCATAGGACTAGTTACTCCTTACCTAGAAACAGGACGACTAGAGAATCAGTGCATGGACAGACCACCTGTCCATGCATAGGACTAGTTACTCCTTACCTAGAAACAGGACGACTAGAGAATCAGTGCATGGACAGACCACCTGTCCTGGAGCAAGACCCTACCTCCCCTACCCATTCACAAACAAGTTTTTTTTCAAGGCTCCGGAATTTATCCTAGGAAATGCATAGTCAGACGAGCCACATCCTAGGGAGAGAGGTATGGAAATCCAACTTGAAAGAGATCCCACGCTGCCTCTAGATCCTTAAGAAAAAATAGGCTAAAGTGAGAGTAACCAAACCCAGACTCATCCCTCCTCCACTAATGTTCCCCAACCCCAGCACCTGCTCTAGCCATGGTAGGGATCACTCCTAAAATAGGAAGGGGGTAGCTGCCGACATCAGCTCAACCAGGGCTTAGAGTAGAATAAACTCACTAAGTTCGATGGGACTGGAGACCCCATACCGCACTTAGAGATGTTTAATCTGATCTACGAAGATTTTGGCCATATGGATGACCAAGTCAAGGTGAGTGCCTTTGGCCTCACCCTAGATGGCAAAGCCGGTCAATGTTTTAGGTCTTTGAAGAAGACAGAAGGTAAGGCCACTACACAATTCTTTGTATACCTTGTCCTATACCTCCTTCAAGCAATGCTACAAGAGTGCTATGAACTTCGAGGATAACTTCAAGGGAACGCGTTCTTGAGAACTTCATGAGGGTACATCTGAAGCCTCATTCAAAACCACCAGTACCAGATCTGAGGGAAAAAGTAAGGAGTCCATCTCGGTACAACAGGTCAAATAGCTTGCTGTTGCATTAATGCAGCAAATGACCCAACACTAGAGAATTGCACAAGGTTGGGATCAAGTTCGTCAACCCCATTTCTACCCTAAGAGGGAGCTAGTGTGGTGTTTGATTTATCAAGCTAACCATACTAGCACAAAGTGTCCACACATCTACGACCTTGTCCCTCTCTCTACTGCACATATTGCCAAAGATGGGGCAGTCATGAGATCACAAACTGCTATCAAACAAAGCGCTACTCAAGCCTGAGCCCTGCCAGCAAACCCAAGGCAACTATTGGCCTTGCCAGCATTTGTGCTTCACAACGCACCTCAACCAGGCCAGTAAGTGGCCCAAACACCTCAACCTCCATTACCACGAGTCATAATCGTTCGTCAGCCAACCCTGATGGAATTTTTTTAAGAAGGGGACAAGGGGGAAGTGGCTTACAGACCCACTTACGAGCCTCTGGAGCCAAACAGTCCACCCTCTACGATTTTAAGCAACTATGTGATGGAGGGTGACCAAATGTTCCCTGTATACTTAGCCGCCCCAATTCCAAGGGGATGGGACATGAATACTATGGCTAAACGACCACCCATGCAATGTTAACATTGCACAGGACCTCATCGAGTAGCTGAGTGTCCAATAAAAAAAGGGATGCCAAGTACCTCCGTAGGCGCTTCCGCACTGATCCCTTTATGCGTTAGGTGTGGGATAGACCACAAGCGCACGGAGCTAGATGCTTATGAAAGAAAACCACTAAAATTGGCAAAGGGGTAGTTATTAAAAGTGGTTTGGAAGATGGCACAACCACCCATGCATCAACCTCTTCATCAAAAGAGGAATATCTGCTACCTTCTGCCACCCATGCCAGGGTGCCAATCGACCCTAACCAACTTCCTAAAAAGCTAGCCAAATACCCTAATCCCATTGAGGAAAAGGAAAGGCTCTTGGCAGCCCAAGAATTGGTCAAGGAATGCTAAGCTCAGATAGAAGATGAGCCTCTAACAGCTTACCTAGAGCCATGCCCGTCGATCTCCAACATATGACCTACCGAAGAGGCTCGGGTATATAATAGAAAGCTCTTAGAAGGAACAGGCATGGCAAAGTTGCCGCAGGCGTGCCAGAGCAGATGGTACAAGCATGGCTAAGAAAATGGTACAAGCATGGCAAAGTTACCATAGGTGTGGCTAAGTTAACACGAGCGTACGCTTGTTGTTGTGAGGCAAGGAAGAAGGAACGGGCATGGTAGAGCAGAAAGGTACGTGTGTGGCAAAGTTGCCAAGGGTGTGGCTTCAGGGAAGGAAGAATCTTCCAAAACTTTGACATACATACTTGTACCGATTGACGCTTCGGTACTCTCAAGATGGTAAGGGCATACAATTTAGATGGTACGGCTGTACGCTTTCAGTTCACAGAGGTTTTTACTGTGTAGGTGCTGATAACCACCTATTGAGATTTCCTGATAGTGAAACTATACCCTTTATTTAATGCTCTTTATGCTCAATTAATGCAAATTATTCCCTTTTAAATGCCCTCTGCCAAATTGAATGCTGGAAATTTGCTCTGGATAAAGGTACGGGAATGGCAAAGTCGCCACGGCCATGGCACTAAGAAGGGTACGGTGTATGCTTTCTTAGAAACCCTTCCAGAGTGAAAATTTTGCCTGCTCTCCTCCTCAAATTTATGTTGATTTAGGTGCTTCCCAAATGTTTTTTTGAGTTTTTTTTTGTAGGATGCTAGAGCTAGTCCGTAGCTACCTAGAATGCCTAAGAAAACCTAATTAATTGAGATTAATTAGATGATTAAGATATTTATGCAAACTTAACAAATGTTGAATAAAAATTCAAAATTGCATGAATCTTAAGAGAAAAATCAAGTACCTACTTGTGTCTCCCACATCCAAAATAATGAATTTGATGCACCAATGCTCCATTGATCTCCATAGCTCCATAAAAAAAAGCAACAAACAAGCAACAAGAACATACAACATGCAACAACCGGTGGATTTCCACTCCAACTAGGTAATGTGAAGGCTCTAGCAAATGAAATGTATGGAGGACCCTAAGCTAAATGCTTATCCCCGAGGGCAGCGGCTCCAAAATGTTAACCTAAACATACTACCTTGCACAAGAGAGGGGGAGAATGAAATCATGCAAGGGTCGATTCAGAGAATAGCATTTCGCCAACCCTAATGAGGGTTAACTCCCCTATGTGAGGCCACTAGGGGCTCACTCCACCACCAGTTGTGTCACCTAAGTGGAGATTCACAAGATAGGTAATGAGCAAGGAAGAAGGGAGCTATGGAAAGCTCTACCTCCACTCAATGCCAATGTGCATGCAAGAGGGATCTTGATAGAAAGATAAGAGAAGGGAGAGGAGAAGAGAAGCTAGATTAACACCATCCCCTCCATGCATACACCATCCCCTCCATGCATACACAACAATCAGGCAAGCAAGCATTCACAACACAAGCATGCAACCATAAGCTCAAGAGAGAGAGAGAGAGAGAGAGAGAGAGAGAGAGAGAGAGAGAGAGAGAGAGAGAGAGAGAGAGAGAGAGACTCAATTGAGACAAATGAGATAAAATGACTTATATACATGAGCTCACTTTTTACAATGGTTGGCTACCCATTTACAATTGGGGCCCAAAATTGGCTTTCTATGTACATCTAGCTCATTTCTACCGGCACTACACAGGCCGTAAGCTCGGTCATCCCATATATCTTCTATGAATAAGTGCTTTGTGCGGTTACAAAATCATAGGTTACAAGAAGCGTGATCATGCTTGAAAAATGATGTTAATTGAAGTGGTTAACACTAGTCATTTATCGATGTTTTTTCAAGCAACATAGATTTTTTTTCTCCTAGCTCCCGTTGTTTTGGTATAAGCATCGATATAGGCACCGTTATCGATGTCAGTATAAGCATCGGTATAGGCACCGTTAGATGTCGGTATAAGGATCGATATAGGCACCATTATAGATGTGGGTATAGACATCGGTAAAAGTGTCAATATAAGAGATGGGGTATAAGCATCGGTAATGTTATAACATCAAAATTATTTTTGTATTAAATTTTTGAGGGAAAATCATTAAGAATTGATTTACATAAACTTCATGATTGTTTATCTTCTACAAGATTCATTGCTCCTCGAAGAGATCAATTTCTAATTCTATCTCTGTATCCCTTACATCTTTGGCTAGCATATGATTAACATGTAATTCATTGGCATCATCCATGGAAGGATTTGAGGAGATACTGTCAATGGATTTGATGAAAGTTCATGAGGCATCATCATTGTGGCATTCAACATCATGATTTTCAACGTTATTGTGAATTTTCTCATTATGATCATGAGTGTGATCTCTTATAATTTGTAAATCTTAGCATAATCTAATAATTCATGTGTGTGCAAGATATGATCTACTTCTTCCCTTGGAGCTTCTGCAATAATAGCTTCCTCTTCCAAGTCTTTATCTTCAAAAATTTGTTTGCTCTACAAGGAGCAACTTGAATTATGTACCACCAGTTTAAATTTAAAGGGTTTGGTTGAAAAATTACATGTTTTTCTCTCACTAAGTGTTATTCTCTCACTAAGTGTTATTCTCTCACGAAGTGCACATTGTTGTGGTAGTATAATAAATTAATAAGTTTTAGAGAAAATAATATCTGGTCACATTGTTGTGGTAGTATAAATGTATCCTGAAGATCTTTCCACAACTTAGTAGAGTCCACTACAATAAATCCACAATTGTCTCTTCTCACAATTGCATTTGTCTCCTCTCATAGTTGCATTTGGACCATTAGTGGCCACTTTGAACCATTGCACATCAAGAATGAGCATGTAAAATAGTCTAAATCTAATTGCAATTATGTTTTGTATAGTTCCACAATAATCAAGATTGGAGAGAATAACATTTGAGTTGCTAGCACTAGCTCGACTCTCTTGTACAAAGTTAGCCATTCCTCCATCATCAAAGTTGTTCTTTTATTATCTATTCGCTTCACACAAAAATGACATCCATGTGCGAACATAGTGCTCCATATTTCTGATTCTACATTACATATATAAAAATAATAACTTTAAAGAGAGCAAAATTTTAATTGTATGTCGAGAAAATTAATTATTAAATATAGATGTGTTAGTTTGATATACATACATGCCAATCACATCCTCTTGCAAATTCCATCTTTTGCTTAGTGATCCTTTCACCTTCCTCTTGCTTTTCTTAGAGTTTTTCTAGCCATATAATCAGCATATTCTTAGAGAGTTGTGTAAGCTCAAGAGGATATGGAGATGTCTGTGTCTTCTCCTAAATCTATTTTAGCATGTTTGATGTCTCCACTTGTGCCTCTTTATATCTCGTCCATCTTATGAGTTAACCCTTTGCCTTCTGGTACCTCTCCAACTATCCATTCATCCTCTTTATTGTGCCAAAGTTGAGGCATGTCATGATCATGTCTAAGAGACTCACATATGTACACCAATGATTCTTGTACTAACCAACCTTCTGCTATGCTCCATTTTGGCCTTGCCCTTTATCGAGGGTGTTAGCATGGTAATGTGGATCACTTTTAAAACTATATAGGGCTTGATTAAGGTTACTATCTAGTATATTTCAAATTACTATCTAGTATATTTCAAATAAGGCTGGCCATCTCATGATTACTTTTCTTGATCACACATGTGCATGGTGAGTTTTCGCAATATATAAGCATACAAACGTCACTCTTTTGACGAGGCCATTTTTGCACCATGAATCTTCTTCATTGGATACAAGCTACAGATCCTTTGCTTTGATTGAGGCACTGATACACATGTTTGTGTGTGTGTGTGTGCGTGTGCATGCGTGTGTGTGTGTGTGTGTGTGTGTGAGAGAGAGAGAGAGAGAGAGAGAGAGAGAGAGAGAGAGAGAGAGAGAGATGCATTTACTACTGTTGGACCACCCTGAGAGAATGGTGAAAGGTATATAGCCAACCACATTGAATTTGCTAAGGGCTTTGAGGAATAAACCAAACAATGTTTGTGTGTGTCAAGACAATTCTAACTCTCTAGATTCTGAGTGAAGCACGCTACCATGTTTGTGAGAGTATGTCTCCAAAGAAGGCAAAGCCAAGTCCATCAAAGAACGTTTAGATAAGCCCCATTAAGAAATTAACCTCCAAGCCTAGCTCTAGCTCCACTCAGCCCTCAAGAAGCCTTGACCTTCAAGAGGTTAACTTTGGTACATTATAGAAATTTTATAGGAAAGTAGAAGAGTTTAGGGAGGTACATGGTTGGAAAGAGGGGGGAGTTAGTCCACGGAGTTTAAAGATTGTAAGCATTTTAGATGAGAACTGGTTGTCTATTTTCACATGCCCAAAGCCGAAATTAGGCAACAAATTAAAGTGTTACTAGGTGAAGCATGAGTTGTACATGAAGCTAATGGTGCATCATGGCAAAGCATACTAAGAGCTGCCACCCACCAAAAAGGAGCTCTCCATATGGTTTGCCAAGGGATATTTTTGAATGAAAATTTCAATTCTATGTACTGACAAGGATAAATACAAGGTGAATTGGGCTCACAAAGCAAAAATCGTTATGCATGCATGTGAGTCAAAGGGGAGGTTCTACCAGGTGCTCTCTTCATTTGCTTCTAAAATGTTTCAGTCTTATTATGTTGCAAATGAAAATTTTTCATGGGTAAGGAAAAAATGCATGGTGGTTATGATGATGAAGGGAAGTAAGCATAGTATGCTATGGAGCAAAAAGTAGCATAGTGCATCGTGCAATTGAAGGCCGTGCTTGACGAATGGTAGGTTGCTGTTGAGGAGGTTGTCTGTAACCTCCATAAAACATAGGGTGCAATAATGGAGAAGAGAGAGGATATCCTAGCCTTTAACAAAAAGAAGTTTGAGACCATCTTTGCAACCATGGCATCCTTGTCCAATGATCTAAGTTCAACTATGCTCAGAGAGGACCTATCTAAAATGAGCAACATGGAAGACATTGAATTGTTGTGTGGGACCTTGGAAAATGCAAAGGTACATCACTCACGTTTACTTGTAGCCGTATTTTAGCACTATGTTCCATCTTCTAGGAGAATAGCAGAGATTTGTGTTGTACATTATTATGGAACATCCATTTGGCAGCTCTTCAAGGACAATACTTCATACTAGTAGTGCTGCTAAGTAGCAGATTTGCTATAGTTAATAACAAGTAAGTTGCTATATAGTTTTGCTTCCTAATTTTGGTAACTATGTGGCATTAGGAGTAGTGCCCTTGTGTGTTAAATTTTTCTCATGTTTACTTTGTTTCTTATGTTTACATTCTTTGAAAGTGCTATATAGCTTTTTTGTGCTATATAGCACTATTACTTTGTTCTATATAGTGTCGATAAAACTAGGTTGCATTCTCTGGAAAATCTTATAGCTATTTTTTGCTATATAGTAGTCTTTTGTTCTTTATAGTGTTTATAACACTAGGCTGAACTCTGTGAGAGTGCTATATAGCAGTAGTAATCTATTTTTATATAGTGTTTATAAAACTAGATTGCATTCCCTAAAGTGCTATATAGCTATTGCATGCTTTACTTTACTTCTTTATAGTGTTTGTAAACTAGGCTTCATTCTATGAGAGTGCTATATAGTTGCTTTTAGCTATGTAGCAGAATCTACTTCTGCTATATAGTTGACCTTGATGGAATCTACTATATAGTTGACCTTGATGGAATCTACTATATAGTTGACCTTGATGGAATCTACTATATAGTTGCTTTTAGCTATGTAGCAGAATCTACTTCTGCTATATAGTTGACCTTGATGGAATCTACTATATAGTATACTTTTTATAGTGTTTAGAACATAAAAACTATACTTTTTATAGTGTTTATAGTGACCTTGATGGAGTCTGCTATATAGTATACTTTTTATAGTGTTTATAGTGTACTATACCTATTTTATGCTATACTTTGCTTCTTTATAGTGTTTATAATGCTAGGCTACATTCTATGAGAGTGCTATATAGTTGTTTTAATGCTGTATAGTATACTATACTAGTTTTATGCTATACTTTTCTTCTTTATAGTGTTTATAATGCTAGGTTACATTCTATGAGAGTGCTATATAGTTGTTTTAATGCTATATAGTATACTATACCTATTTTATGCTATATGTTGCTTCTTTATAGTGTTTATAATGCTATGCTACATTCTATGAGAGTGCTATATAGTTGTTTTAAGCTATATAGAAAAATCTACTTCTACTATATAGAAAACCTTGCTAGAGTCTACTATATAGTATACTTTTTTTAAAGTCTACTATATAGCAGAGATATAATGTATAGGCTTGCAATGATAAACTCTATATGCCATTCCCATACATATTTAGCACTCATGTGCTATATAGCTTTCTGTTCATCTAGATGAGAATTCTCCTTGTATGAGAGAGGAAGAAGAGATGAGAAAAAAGAAGATGTAAGGGTTGGTTTGGGAACATGCACTTAGCCAGAGCCCTAAGAGGGTTAACTCCTTGATGTGAAGCTGCTAGGGGCTCCCTCCACCACCACTCGTGTCACCCAAGTGGAGCTTTCCTTCAGCTAGGCAGGGATCAATGAGAGAAGGAGCTATGGAAAGCTTAACTGCTACTCAATGCCTTCGTGCAAGAGGGAGAGAGAGAGATAGATAAAGAAGAAGAAGAAGAGGGTGAGGGTGAGAAGATACAAAGCATCACCTACAGGCACACACATACACAATCAAGCAAGCAAGCATGCATCAACACACAAGCTTACCACCATAGCCACAAGAGAGCAAGAGGGAAGAAGAAGAAGAATCACTTGTGATAATGGGATTGTATCCTTTTCATATTCCATAAGTCACTTATATACATGAGCTCTCTTTTTACAGTGACTAGTTGCCCATTAACAATTGGGGGCCCAAGACTGGTTCTCTAGCTCTATGTACATCTAGGCTTTGTAGCTAAGGCTGTCATTACACATGCCGTTAAGCTTGATCATCCCATATCTTTTTACATGAAGTGCTTATCATGATTTTGCACAAAAATAAATTACATGAAGTGTAACCGCACCTTGAGTAATGTTAACCATTGTGGTTAACATACCCCCTCTCTAATTTAGGTATGTCCTTGGAACTGGTAAGAAAGCTTAGTGGAGGCAGTAGAGGGAGTAGGTGTGGGGACGAAATCATACCGCTATTTAGGGTATTGGGGGGAAGGATGGAAAGCTTTATAGCTTGTCCAAAAGGCTATCTCCATCATGTTTTCAAAGGTCTAAAGGCACCAGGAAGGCATCCACTAAATGCGCTCGTAGTAGCCAAATAGTTGCTTGAGTGTGGGGCTTTTTTTGATGTAAAAGGCAAGGCCTTGGGATCCTTCATCATAGTGGTGCCAAGTAGGGAATTATGCCAAGAGGGTGATGATTAGGTTAAAGAAGTGGATGGTGGTAGGGTTAGGCACTTGCTCATACTTGGCATTGAATGTGTGCATCCGAGGAGCGAGCATGCTTTCTTCAGTGTATGTACCACCGGAAGTGAGGGGGATGAACCAAGGGAAGTTAAACTAAAGCTTTAGGTTATGTTGTTGTTCATTTGTGGAAAAAGTCTCATGCCCATCGATGGGTGGATGAGAAGATACGCTGGGTTGGGCAAAGGTGGCATGGGTCCTTGCAGTATTCTGTGCCTAGATGTGAGGCTTGATGAGAAAGGGATGCCGCCAAATAGGTTGTTTGCTGCTAATGAGATCGAACGTGATGGATCAAGCTTCTAGGTCAGTCGCATGTAGCTTCCGCGATGTCAATGCAGGTGTTGTTTTTCCAAGCATCCTACTTGGCATCGATGTAAAGTCAAAGGACATGAATGTCCATGCGGTTAATGACCTTCGTCAATGGTGCTTGTTGGAGTTGGTGGAGGCCAAGCAAGATTCGGATGGCCTATTTGAATTCGATGCAATCTATAGGGTCACGCCAGTTAAGGGGATTAAGTGGAGGATCCACCTCATCCTTTTCCTGTGGGGTTGGGTAGAAATTTTGCCTTTCGAGCCTCTTTGAGGGTGAAATCTTGGGGGAAAGCCACATGTGAGTCATCAAATTAGATTATGGCAGTGGTGGACAGCTATGATTTCTAGTTGATGGTAGATCTTGTTGAACAAATATGTTAAAAATAAAGAAATATTCTTTACAATTTAGTTGATGGAGAGGAAGTTCTTACAATTTGGTTGATGGAGAGGAAGTTCTCTATGTCTTTTTGGCAAGCAAAGTTCTTTGTGCATGTACACATGCCACACAAGAACTTCTAATAGACTTTTTATTTTGTCCAAGTCTAAAATCTTTTAGCCTTCCCTTCCATGATGAGATAAACTCATTCAAACTTGATCCTTGAGACTTACATTTTTGTAAAAGAAACCAGCTTTCTTTTCCAATCATTGTGGGTATCAAGTTGTTATCTTCATCTAGTGTATTTGATATAGAAATAGAAATAGAAGTAGACGAAGAAATGTGATGATAACGTAACATTGTTTGTAATAATGTATTAGAAAATGATACATACAGATAAGAGATACACATATAATAGAAGATAAGGAAGAAATATAATACAAGACAAAGAAGAAGATGGTACTGAATGTACTTGTTTTCAATGAATAGTATATCTTTTATGAGATGTTATATGTAATAAATGAGTTTTTAGTAAAGATTTTAAGCATAATCTATTCAGAAGTATTATTCAGATATTTTAGGATATTTATCTCTATACTTTTATACTAAGAAATAATGAGCGATATATAAGAAACTTCTGTTTACTGAGATTATCGATCCCTCTCTTATTGGTCTAGGACCCTTCTCTCTCTAGAATGAAACGGCCCAAAAATGACCTCCCAATTCCCCCAATGCATATGTTGTCCATTATCATCATCAACCCTGATGTGAGAACTTGCAAAATGCTCAAGAAAGGCCCCTACTAACCCCTTCCGAGTAGCAATCCTATCTGCTTCATGCTTCTCCATGTCATAGAACCAATTTTTAGCTTTTCTGTGCCTAAAGTTATCGGGAACCATGCTTTCCACTCATTGGGGTGCATATCCAGCTCTATCATACATTGAATAATGAAACCTCTAGCATGAGTGTTTGCTTCCTTGTTTCCAACCCTAAATTAAGGCTTTATATTGATCCTTCTAGGTTTAAGAGGAGTCTTGATTGCATGATTGTCTCCCCTACACTCTTTTTTGCCTTTACTCACAAGAATCTCTTTTGCCTCTAGATCTTGGTCATCAACAAGGTCATCAAGAAAGTCATATCTTATTATTAGGAAACTAGCTTCATCGTCTTCTGAGAAATTTTTGTGTTCTTTATCAACTTTATTAGTAGTTTGGGTTGCAAACTCTCTAGAATGTTTATGCTTAGGGTGATAGTGGTCCAATTATACCACAAATCTAAAAGAAAAGCCAGTAACATAAAATAAAAATAGGAATGTACTATGAGCTCCATGGAAAAAAAAAATATGTAGGTTCATGTCACTAGACCATAATGCAAAAGCTTGAGTCTCACATCAGGTGTGCGACTGTCATGAAATATTCTTGATCCTAATCTATGGAGCTAAACCCAAGCCCAAGAACACGTAGAAAGAGAGATGCTCCAAAACAATCAACTCTCAACTCTCAAAACCAAGCCCAACAAGAAAAGGACCTATGGTGGCTGGACTGTGCGACTTTGTAATTGTCTAGAATGTGCATATGCAATCTTGTCTAAATATCTCTCCCACTGATGGGCTCTATGTTTAAGCACAAGACATGTGTGTATTAAATATAGGTAATCGTCTTCAGAAGACACAATATATCAATGCTAATATATTTATGTCACCACATATAAAATCATTTTCATCACACACTTTGACAAGAATAATCTTTTTTGAACGTGTTTTTATGAGCATATGAGAGTGTTTGCAATTTATAAACAATGGTATTGAATAAAAATATCTTATCTCTAACTTTCTTGGTCAGCCTAAAGGTTTACAGGATCCTTTTGTGGTCATTGAGTTTGAATTCCTTCTATGTTGTTGTCGTTCTTGTTGCCATTCTTGAGTGTGTATATCACCTTAATGTTCAAGGTACACAAATCAATTGAATCATAAAAAATTTAGTAGGCTTTTTGTGTTTGTATTATCACTATGTATATGTATGTGTGTCACATATTTTTTAAGGAAGAAGAGGCTCTCACAGATTGCCACATGCAGTGGGATTTATCCCACATATTGTGAAGAGACTTTGCAATTCAGGTATATATACAACTTTGATCACCCCTCATATTCTTCAACCAATATGCGGTGCTTGTTCGTCCACCTCCTCTCTCTTGGCACCTGTTATATGCACCCCCTTTTTTATTGTACAACTACCCCTTCTTATTCTAAAGGGCCCCGACACCATTTCAATATACACTTTCAAAAATAAGGGTTTACCCTATAAGGGTATCCCTCCTCTCCATGTTTTCTTCCACATGACTCCCATCTAGTTGTACACAGTCGTTTTGATCATCTCAATAGTTTGGGTTGCAAACTCTCTTTAGGGTGCTAGCGGTCCAATTGTAAAAGAAAATCTAGTAACCTAAAATAAAAATAGGAATGTACTATGAGCTCCATGGAAAAAAATTGTAGGTTCATGTCACTGGACCACAATGCAAAAGCTTGAGTCCCATCGGGCATGCCAGTGTTAGGAAATATTCTTGAGCCTAAGCTATGAAGCTAAACCCAATCCCAAGAACACCTAGCAAGAGAGATGCTCAAAAACTGTCAACTCTCCTCAACTCCGAAAACCAAGCCCAACAAGAAAAGGAACTATGGTTGGAGTGTGCGACTATGTAATTGTCTACAATGTGCAATATAATCTTGTCTAAATATCCCTCCCAGTGAGATAGGCTCAATGTTTATGCACAAGACATGTGCGTATTAAATAGAGATAATCATTTTCACAAAACACAATCAAAACAAAATGTGTATATCAATTCTAATATATTTATGTCACCACATATAAAATCATTTTCATCGCACACTTTGAAAATGAATATATTTGTTTGCATGTGTTTTTATTAGCATATGAGAGTGTTGCAATTTATAAACAATGGTATTGAACAAAATATCTTGTCTCTAGCTTTCGTGGTCAGCTTCAAGGTTCGTAAGCTCCTTTTCCTTTCATTGAGTCTGAATTCCGTTTATGTTGTTGTCATTCTTGATGCCATTGTTGAGTGTGTATATCACCTCAATGTTCAAGGTACACAAATCAATAGAATCATACAATGTTTAGTAGGCTTTGTGTGTGTGTATTATCACTAGTGTATATGTATGTGTGTCTTCTTTTCTATAATGGAGAGGAGGTTCTCACAAAGTACCACATGATGCAGTGGGATTTATTCCACATAGTGTCAAGAGACTTCATAGTTCATGTATATATACAACTTTGATCACACCCCAGTCTCATTAAGCAATGAGAGAGAGAGAGAGAGAGAGAGAGAGAGAGAGAGAGTTTACTCTCCTTGGCGGCCATGTGTGCACCATTTTTTGACATTGGCGTTGCTGCTACGCTCATGTGGTGACTGAGGTTACCCTCATTTTTTTTCTCATGGCGTGGGTGCTTGCCGTTTCCACCAGATGTAGTAGATGGGCTAGCCTGGCTTGTGGCTCTCGAGGCACATGGCGCTTGATTGCCTGCCTCCTCTCTTGGCGCTTGTTGTACACGCCCCCTTTATTGTTGTCTAACCGCCCCTTCTTGGTCTACATGGCTCCCATGCCGTTTCAATATACCCTTTCAAAATAAGAGTGTGGCCTATAAGGGTCCCCCTCCTCTCTGTCTTTTCTTCTACATGACTCTCGTCTAGTTATACACTATCGTTTTGGTCATCTCAAAGGATCCCCCCAAATCCCCATCAAAAGCACGTCCACCTCTTTTACATGCGCAGGTGGCAACCCCTTCATGTTATGTTGGACGTCGTTTCATCTTCCAGGTGTGTCCATTCAATGGCCACCCTTTGTTTTTATAAGGCTAAGTGGATAAAACTATTTTAACTCAAGTGCCCATCTTTTCTCATGTGTTATGGTGGATTTCCATTAAGACACCTAATCATGGCCTTCCACAATGCATTGCCAAGGATCTTGTCTTGATGGCTTTCAAATTTACATCACAAAGCTTGCTTTCCTTGATGTTGCCAATATTACTTTTCACACAACTCTTCACACACACATATTTTGAGATGAACTGTAGGATGACATGAATTTGCAAAAATGAATTTGTGCTTGAAATCTTGTGCATCAAAACTTCTTGGGTTTGTGTTAACTACATCAAACCTCCATCTTCTTAGCTTCTAGACCTTGCCACTTCTATCTCCTACCATGACCAAACAACCTCGAACAAGACCAAATGAAAGCATCCTTGTGTGAGATAAATATTATGAGAAATGCACATAACAGTAATGGACACATGCGGACACATAACACATACATGCACACAATGCTCACTCATACATAATGGTAATCAATGGACACGTGCGGACATAAAACACATACATGCATACAATGCTCATACAATAACATACCTCAAGGCTCTGAAAAAAATACAACAATGGGGTCTTGCGAGGAAACTAGCCTGGTAGTGTGAACCCAAATTTCTCGTTATTATGGTGCCTTATACATTGGGCTTCTATTAAGTGTTTTAGCTATCCCATTTTCTTTTTTTCTCTAAACATAAATCATCTTCTTCTTTGACCCTCTAGCCTTTGTGGAATCTTATCCCCCTTCACTACTACAAGACAATGCTGCCATACACACGTTTCATACACGCGATAAATTACGGGCGTGTATATGGTCGCGCATGTATTTGAATAGTATCGGGCGCGTGTATATTGGCATTTAAATTTGCGTGTATATTGGTGTGAGACAGCTCAAGAACACAAGAAGGCCGCTATAGCTCGCCGACTCACCACCAGAGGTGTCGAGACAAGACGGCCACCTCCCAGTAGAAAGCCAATAGCTGTACCAACACTTGTCACCTCTGAGGTGGCTGCTCACCCCCTCTCGCCTCTACAGACTCCCCATGTTGTCTCGCTAGTCTGCAACCACTCTGTCCACTAGCTGCCCAGGTCCTTCACTGTTTTACTCTTTCCCTAGCCCACACAACCTGTGTACTCGCACCAGGCGGCCCAGTTTTAACCCAAGGCTTACCAGCCACCACTGCGCTGTGCTCCAGCCGTGAGCTCTTCGCAGCAACTCACAAGGAAGGGCCCCCAGCCTCTACACGACGAACCTGCGCTGTCCAGCCCTCGCACGTACACCGTTGGCCTGCGCCTCCCAGGCAATTTTTTATTTTTGGACCCCGGCACCTACTCCTCAAGCGGCCACCCAACCTTCGTCTCTTCAGACCCACCAGCCAGGCCTTCTCCCACGCCTTTCCTCTACGCTATATGCCTTTAAGATTGGCTGGTACAGTAACGCTGCTTTGATTTGCATAGACCTCACCATGCCTTTGTCTTGGTTCTGTCGTTCAGTGCCTCTCTAAGCTTGCAGTGATGCAATCTTTGATGCGCTTTCATCCCCTCCTTTGCCTTCGTGCTTGTTCCATGCCATATTCTCCTCTTCTTTGCTCTGCGGGCCCCCAACCCTCAACACCCTAATCGTGTGTGCCCTATGCCTGTTGATGAGCTACCTTGCTGTGCTTACCAGCCTCGCAGCAGCCTCGCTTCTCTTCGCCACCAGCCACCCTTGGCTCTCCTTGCGCAACACCCTGTGCTACCCGCTTCAAAGGTGGCCTCCAAGCAAGAGCACCCCATCCATTTCAACGCGGCAGCCACACGCCCAGTTGCGCTTTCCTCTCCAACACCCACCGTTGCGCCCCACGCATGCAACACTACGAGGCCCCCCCGGCTCTCCTTCTCTGCACCCCTTCAGCCAGCCACACCTAGCGGCCTTGCCTCTTCACAAACGAGACGGCTCCCTTTGCGCTTGTTCTGCAGCTGCGCCCACTGCCTATAGGCTCACCAGCCTTCACGACCCAAACTGCTCCCCACAGTCCCTTGCCAACCCAACTGGTCTTCGCCTGCCTTCACTCTCTCTCTTTCTCGCTACCCGCCACCACCGGCCACGTCCAAGACAAAGCAAGGCAACTCCCCAGCCAATCGGCAGCCCCCAGTCGTCGCTAGTAGCCACAGTTCGCACTCCTTGTCTGCAGTGGTTACCAGCCTTACAGCAGTCTCGCGGTCCGCAAAAAGAACCTGTCCTCCGCAGCTCTCTCCACTCCGTCAGCTCTGCACCCCTTCTAGAAGAAGCATCCTCCTTTCCAGGCGGCCCACTTCCTTTGCCTTTTCCTCTTCGCCAACCTTCTAGGCGACTCCCTCGTGCTGGCGAGGGTGCTGGCAGCAAAACAAGTGCCCAAGTGGACCTTTCTTTTGCTGGCTACGTTGGTGGTGTTTATTTATTTATTTATTTTTTATATTTTGCCTAGAAGATGGGTTATATCTTCTCACCATCATTATCATGCCCAACCCCTTATTTATATGGAGAAACACGGCCATTCCAAAAATCTGCACAGTACATCCCAACACGAGCATAAAGAGCAAATTATGTTTGACTGGTATCCCTTGTAGATTTCAGTATTTGTAGTCTAGATTGGGCTCTCTCCACGTAAACCAGCCTGTCTACATTTATTTTTACCAGATGCTCATCAAAACCCATCATTGATATCCTCGTGCTCATCCACCTCTTATTTACACACATCCCAGACACCTTCTTGAGACTAAAAGCTCATACAATAAAAACTTCAAGTCTCCAGCACAGCTGCTTCAAAGAAAAATGCATGCATTGAATCACTCCAAAGCCATTCCGTCTGTACACTTGCCAGGGCATTCAGGGCAAAGTTTTAGTGCACACCACGCATCCCATATGTACACGGACTCAAAACATCTTTACAGAAAAAAGCCTGACATACTTTGCCCAACCCCCAGCCTGCTGAATCATTCATGATCAGCAGAAAAAAGCATTTCAAGACCTAAATCCATATCCAAAAACTGCCTTTCATCTGGAATCACATCTTCAGACACTGCATCCTGTACAATCACCATCAAACGTGCATAATACTTCTTCAGCCTGTATCCATTTACCCTGGAAGCATGTAAAGTCCCATCTAAGTCTGCCAATTGATAAGTGCCATTTGCAAATCCTTGCATTACCAAAAAGGGTCCTTCCCACTTAATTTGGAACTTCTTATGAAAGGCATTATCCAGCCTGCTATTTTAACGTAACACCAGATCATTCTTCATAATTCCTTTGCTTTTAATCTTCTTGTTCAACTTCTCCAGCGTCCTTGCCTGCATATCTTCATAATGCTTCAAAGCATTATCTCTGTTCAGCTGTGCTTCTTGTAAATATAACAGCCGCTCTTTAAGGGCATCTTTAGGTTCTTCCAAAAGCTTCTCCAACATTTTAACAGCTGGTATCTCCACCTCAATAAGCAATAAGGCTTCTTTCCCATAAACCAAATAAAATGGAGTGAAACCCGTACCAGTCTTAATTGCTGTTCTGTATGCCCATAAGGCAGCAGGCAGCTCCAGATCCCAATTCTTGCCTTGTTGCTCTGTCACCTTAGATAAAATCTTGATCAATTCACCATTGAACCGCTCATTCAGGCCATTACACTGTGGATAGTAAGGTGTGGTAAAGCTGCGACTGATCTTCATTTTTGTACACAAATAATCCATAAGCTCTGCTCTGAAACCTGGACCCTGATCAGAAAGCAATTCCAATGGCACACCAAACTTACAGCAGATATCCTGATATACAAACTTTGCTACCTTCTTAGCAGTAATTTGTTTTACTGCCTTTGCTTCTGCCCATCTAGAAAGGTAATCAACTGCAGTCAAGATGTAACACTTCCCTCGGCTGGTAATAGGTAATGGTCCTACAGCATCAATTCCCCACTTTTCAAAAACATCATAAGAGTTCTTGCTTGTATGTGTTACCTTTTTTGGAGCTTTTAAGGGTTTTGTGAACAATTATTAATATGTTTGAAGCTATGTATTTTTTATTTTTCAGCGAGAATTGTCTTCCTCATTTCAGGCTTTAATATCCGTTTACTGTGAGCTTGGCATTGTTTGCATGACCTGCACCAATGATTAATATCCTTATGTATACTCGGCCATACATAACCTTCCTGCAATACCTTATGCAAGGTAATCTTTGAGGCAAAATGTCCACCGCATGCTCCCTCATGATTTTCCTTAAGAATTTTGTAGATTTCTTCCTTCCAAGGTACCCGTCGCATTATCAAATCAATTCCCTTCAAATACAAAGCATCACCAACCATCACATACCTTGCAGCTTTCCTGATGAAACCATATTTTTTTGATTTGTCAATGCCATTAGGAATCATCCCTGTTAACAAAAACTCCTCAACATCCTGTAAATTTTCCCTGCCACAATAAAATGATGCATGAGCTTTAAGAACAAAAACTTCACCAATCATTCCCTGGGCTGCTTCATGAGCCTCCTCATTATGGCCTCGATCCACATGCTTTAGACTCCAAGCTTCAAATTCCTTCAGCAGACCTTTAATCTTAAAACACATTTCTTTGAGTAACATATTCTTTGACTTCCAAACTCCCAATACCTGTTTTACCACGAGCAATGCATCTCCTCGACGAATGCGAATCCTGTGTACACCATGCTTCAAGCATATTTGCAATCCAACTTCCAGAGTCAGATACTCCGCTTCATTGTTGCTATGTGCATCCACTTTAACACCCTTCTTAAAAACAAGGCAACCCTGTGGATCATAAAGCACCAAACCTCCTGAGGCTGCATCATGGCTTTTCCTGTAAGAACCATCAAAATATAATAAGTAAGCATTCATCAACTCAGCCGCATCTTCAACTGGCTTCTTGATGGTCTCCTCCTTTATAATCCTTATATGTTAGTAGATCCGCTAAGGTAGCCCTGGTACTCTCTTCCACCAAGAATGAGAAAGTAAATTCCTGCAACTCAATCACCCACTTCATCATAGCCTTAGATAAATTTGTGCCATTTATTAACTGAGGCAAAAAAAGTGTAGCTTGTCAAAAACACAAAGGGGCGAGGCAACAAGTAGTGGCGGAACTGCCTACATGCATATAGTACACTAACCATAACAAGTTCCACCTCTGATAGCAACCTTTCTCTGGCAAGTTTTACTCTGCTAGCACAGTAGACAGGTTGCATATAATATGATTCTTTCCCCTTCTGTAACAGCATGGCTCCAATTGCATCTTCACCTACTGAAGGATTCACATAAAATACCTGTTCCCAATTAGGCGCCAGCATTGTAGGAATAGCTCCCAACACCTCTTTCACTTTTTGGAAAACCACTTCACACTCCTCCGTCCAATGCAAAGGATCATGCTTTGCTGCTTGCTGCAAAGGATATAACAACTGTGAAGATAGAGAAATGAATCGAGCCATATACTTCACCTTTTGCACAAAAGTAGCCAGTTGCCTTGTATTCTTTGGTGTAGGAAGAAGAAGAAGAGACTTGACTTTATCAGGAGCTGGATCAATAGCATTCTCTGAAATAACATGGCCCAAAAGCTTCACCCTCGGTTGAGCTAAAAAACACTTTTTTGGATTTAATTGACCACCACACTCATCATAACGCTGAAAAACTGTAGCCAGCTTATCACAATGCTCTTGCCTGGAGCTGTATATACAAAAATCATCAATAAAATCCTTCACAAACTTGTTCAAAAAAGGAGATAATACCCAATTTGCCCTTCTTTGATAGTAGGCCGGTCCATTCATCAATCCAAAAGGAAGAACTTTGTAGCAGAAGCACCCCCACGGTGTAATGAAAGTCGTCTTGCGCTGATCTTCTTCTGCAATCTTTAACTGGAAATAACCTGAATACCCATCACAAACACTATACCTTTCATATCCAGCTACAGTATCCAAGATCTCATCCAAAAAAGGTAGGGGGTAAGAATCCTTCTTCGTAGCAGCATTCAAAGGCTTGAAATCCACACATATACGCCACCTGCCATCCTTCTTTGGACTCACTACCGTAGGACTTACCCACTCAGCTGTATCCACTGGTATAATAAAACCTGCACTCAACAGCTTATCAACTTCCTCTCTCAGGGCCTGCATTTGTTCTCGTCCCATCCTGCGAAGCTTCTGCCTAACTGTTTTTACACCTTCTTTCAATTCAATCCTCAAATCTGGCCCTTTAAATCCTCGAATCTCTCTATAAGAAGTGATGAACAATTCTGAAAAATGAGACAGCATATTAACATATCTAACCTTTTCTCCACTCGAGAGATCCGGACTCAGCATTCCTTCAATCAGCTCCTGCTTCTTCTTCACTTCTATCTTTGGCTGTAGTAATTCCTCGATCACTTCATATGATCCCATAGTATCTTCTCCCTCAGCACCCACTTCATGCACTTCTTTATCTTCATTACCTTCTTGTTCTGATATAAGAAAAGCCACATCTGCCCCTTCTCCACTAGAAGCAGTGGTCGATGAATCTGTCTCTTGCTTATTATGCAAAGAAATGGTCCCATACCTCCAATCCTGTACTGCACCCACCACTCGCAACCAGGGTCGTCCAAGAATGATTGGAAAAGCACCCAAACCCGTAGGCATCACATGAAAATCTACAGTAGCTTTGACATTAAAAGCTTCAATTTCCAATTCCTTTATCATACCAAGACATTTTACCTTTTGATGATTAGCCATCCTGATTCGAAAACCAGAAACCCCAGACACCCTCAAGCCTGACTGCTCCACACATGACTGGGTAATCACACAGATTTGAGCTCCTCCATCTATATAGGCCTGACCAAGGCTCCTACCTTTACTCCACACCTCCACAATAGGGCAAATATCTGGAAGCTCCTCTAAAGATAGTACTTTGACTGACCTCTTCTCTGACTCCTTTTCCATTGGATTCACCAGTCTCTTCCATTGTCTTCTCAATTTTGGCACCATCTCCACCAACTGTCCAAAGGTGATGTTTGCCTTCCTGTTCACCAAATCAGATTTCAAGTCATAGCTGGTTTGCCCATCCCCCAGTGGGAAGTCTGACACCTGGAACCTTCTACGAGGCTTCCGTTTCCTTTTGGCTTTCACATCTTCTCCTTCCTGCTGCTTCCCCTTCTTACGGCTGGGTCTAGCCACCCCTTTTCCTTCTCTTTCATCTGTTGTGCACTTGCCAACAGGCATCACATCCCCTTCTTCTCTCACCTGAACATTCTCCAGAGTAACAACATTCATGACCTTTGCCTTTCCCTTCTCCTCAGCTGTGATTCCACTGGGGCCTGCTTGATCCCTGATATCAATACCATAATCATTTGACCTATCAGGTAACTGTGAAGGTAGTGGGTACATATCACCACCCATACGCTGAGGCTTATCACAATCTGTACTCAGATGACCAAGCTCACCACAGTTCCAACATGTAGGGATGAAACGACGGCCCCTACCGCGACCACGTCCATACCCTGCTTGTCCATCTCCCCCTTCATGATTGTTGCCACGGCCTCTACCACGTCGACCACCTGTACTTCCCATTAAATTTAAGCTCAAATTCTTCATAAGATCAACCATCTGTTTCATATCCTGCCGCAATCCTTCATCAGAACTTGCAGGAACCATAGGTACTCCTTGACTAGCTTGAGGCACCATTTGCATAGCTTGGGCTTCAGCGGGCTTCATCCTCTCAATCACTGCACTCATGGGTGTAGCCTCCATTCTACGAATCTCCGGCTGTGCTACAACTGGAATCATCCCCAGCTGATTCATTCGTTGTAGCTTCCAATCTTTTGGCTTAGCAATTTCTACTGCATCCTCAAAAGACCTGGGCTTCTTCAATTCCACTTTCCAGCGAATACTCCTCTTAAGCCCGGCTACAAACTTGTTTTTCTTCATCATATCAGGCGGCACCTGGTCTTCCCCTAAAGCCCTGCATAGAGTCTCCCATAGCAAAGAAAATTTCTTCATATAATCATCTAATGATTCAAACTCACCTTGTGTCAGAGCTTGCACCTCATGCCAAACCTTGTCGGGGTCTTCTATCTTCTTGAACCTATTGCTAAGTGCTGTCTTTAATCCATTCTTAGTCATATCAAGATGTGGAACAGTAACCCTCAATGACTCCTCATAAGTCCTGTACCAGGTCCTTGCATCCCCTTTCAAACAGATGCTCAGAAGCCGCAACACCTGTACCGACTCATTAATATGGTTGCTTATGCATGCAACCTCCATTCTTTCCAAGAAATCTGCCACATCCTCATTAGGGCTACCATAAAACTCTGGATAAGACATCATTTTCACCCCCAAACTTCACCTCAGATCCCAAGAAAGCACCTTCTCTGAAACTCTCAACACCTAGGGCACACACCCTGATAACTGAAGGAAATAACAGTGCAATCCTCAGTGAAACAATGTCTGGAAAGAGCCACTCCTCAGTGGGGGCACCAGAAAGATGTGAGGCAGCTCAAGAACACAAGAAGGCCACTATAGCTCGCCGACTCACCACCTTCAGAACACTCACAAGCACAAGGGGCACCACCAGCTTCTCTGGCTGGAAAGAAAAAAAAAAATCTCTCTCTCTCTACACCGCCCAGAGATACCCAAAGAAAGGCAGTTTCAACAGCTCACATATTTCATTATAAAAGCCTTTTATTTGTCAGCAAGGCTAAGCCACTCACATTCCATCAACCCAACCCTATTATCCATTTACAAGAGGTGATCCATCACCATAAATTTTATTAATTAACAAGGTTTAACCCACTCTTCCTCGCACTCTCCTTTTAGCAGACACTCACAGCAAACAACTCACACACACACACTGCCCGAGCTTCCTTTGGTCTCAGAGGTGTCAAAACAAGACGGCCACCTCCCAGTAGAAAGTCAATAGCTGTACCAACACTTGTCACCTCTGAGGTGGCTGCTCACCCCCTCTCGCCTCTACAGACTCCCCATGTTGTCTCGCTAGTCTGCAGCCACTCTGTCCACTAGCTGCCCAGGTCCTTCACTGTTTTACTCTTTCCCTAGCCCACACAACCTGTGTACTCGCACCAGGCAGCCCAATTTTAACCCAAGGCTTACCAGCCACCACTGCGCTGTGCTCCAGCCGTGAGCTCTCCGCAGCAACTCACAAGGAAGGGCCCCCAGCCTCTACACGACGAACCTGCGCTGTCCAGCCCTCGCACGTACACCGTTGGCCTCTGCGCCTCCCAGGCAATTTTTTATTTTTGGACCCCAGCACCTACTCCTCAAGTGGCCACCCAACCTTCGTCTCTTCAGCAGACCCACCAGCCAGGCCTTCTCCCACGCCTTTCCTCTACGCTATATGCCTTTAAGATTGGCTGGTACAGTAACGCTGCTTTGATTTGCACAGACCTCACCATGCCTTTGTCTTGGTTCTGTCGTTCAGTGCCTCTCTAAGCTTGCAGTGATGCAATCTTTGATGCGCTTTCATCCCCTCCTTTGCCTTCGTGCTTGTTCCATGCCATATTCTCCTCTTCTTTGCTCTGCGGGCCCCCAACCCTCAACACCCTAATCGTGTGTGCCCTATGCCTGTTGATGAGCTACCTTGCTATGCTTACTAGCCTCGCAGCAGCCTCGCTTCTCTTTGCCACCAGCCACCCTTGGCTCTCCTTGCGCAGCACCCTGTGCTACCCGCTTCAAAGGTGGCCTCCAAGCAAGAGCACCCCATCCATTTCAACGCGGCAGCCACACGCCCAGCTGCGCTTTCCTCTCCAACACCCACCGTTGCGCCCCACGCATGCAACACTACGAGGCCCCCCGGCTCTCCTTCTCTGCACCCCTTCAGCCAGCCACACCTAGCGGCCTCGCCTCTTCACAAACGAGACGGCTCCCTTTGCGCTTGTTCTGCAGCTGCGCCCACTACCTATAGGCTCACCAGCCTTCACGACCCAAACTGCTCCCCACAGTCCCTTGCCAACCCAACTGGTCTTCGCCTGCCTTCACTCTCTCTCTTTCTCGCTACCCGCCACCACCGGCCACGTCCAAGACAAAGCAAGGCAACTCCCGAGCCAATCGGCAGCCCCCAGTCATCGCTAGCAGCCACAGTTCGCACTCCTTGTCTGCAGTGGTTACCAGCCTTACAGCAGTCTCGCGGTCCGCAAAAAGAACCTGTCCTCCGCAGCTCTCTCCACTCCATCAGCTCTACACCCCTTCTAGAAGAAGCATCCTCCTTTCCAGGCGGCCCACTTCCTTTGCCTTTTCCTCTTCGCCAACCTTCTAGGCGACTCCCTCGTGCTGGCGAGGGTGCTGGCAGCAAAACAAGTGCCCAAGTGGACCTTTCTTTTGCTGGCTACGTTGGTGGTGTTTATTTATTTATTTATTTTTTATATTTTGCCTAGAAGATGGGTTATATCTTCTCACCATCATTATCATGCCCAACCCCTTATTTATATGGAGAAACACGGCCATTCCAAAAATCTGCACAGTACATCCCAACACGAGCATAAAGAGCAAATTATGTTTGACTGGTATCCCTTGTAGATTTCAGTATTTGTAGTCTAGATTGGGCTCTCTCCACGTAAACCAGCCTGTCTACATTTATTTTTACCAGATGCTCATCAAAACCCATCATTGATATCCTCGTGCTCATCCACCTCTTATTTACACACATCCCAGACACCTTCTTGAGACTAAAAGCTCATACAATAAAAACTTCAAGTCTCCAGCACAGCTGCTTCAAAGAAAAATGCATGCATTGAATCACTCCAAAGCCATTCCGTCTGTACACTTGCCAGGGCATTCAGGGCAAAGTTTTATTGCACACCACGCATCCCATATGTACACGGACTCAAAACATCTTTACAGAAAAAAGCCTGACATACTTTGCCCAACCCCCAGCCTGCTGAATCATTCATGATCAGCAGAAAAAAGCATTTCAAGACCTAAATCCATATCCAAAAACTACCTTTCATCTGGAATCACATCTTCAGACACTGCATCCTGTACAATCACCATCAAACGTGCATAATACTTCTTCAGCCTGTATCCATTTACCCTGGAAGCATGTAAAGTCCCATCTAAGTCTGCCAATTAATAAGTGCCATTTGCAAATCCTTGCATTACCAAAAAGGGTCCTTCCCACTTAATTTGGAACTTCTTATGAAAGGCATTATCCAGCCTGCTATTATAACGTAACACCAGATCATTCTTCATAATTCCTTTGCTTTTAATCTTCTTGTTGAACTTCTCCAGCGTCCTTGCCTTGATATCTTCATAATGCTTCAAAGCATTATCTCTGTTCAGCTGTGCTTCTTGTAAATATAACAGCCGCTCTTTAAGGGCATCTTTAGGTTCTTCCAAAAGCTTCTCCAACATTTTAACAGCTGGTATCTCCACCTCAATAGGCAATAAGGCTTCTTTCCCATAAACCAAATAAAATGGAGTGAAACCCGTACCAGTCTTAATTGCTGTTCTGTATGCCCATAAGGCAGCAGGCAGCTCCAGATCCCAATTCTTGCCTTGTTGCTCTGTCACCTTAGATAAAATCTTGATCAATTCACCATTGAACCGCTCATTCAGGCCATTACACTGTGGATAGTAAGGTGTGGTAAAGCTCCGACTGATCTTCATTTTTGTACACAAATAATCCATAAGCTCTGCTCTGAAACCTGGACCCTGATCAGAAAGCAATTCCAATGGCACACCAAACTTACAGCAGATATCCTGATATACAAACTTTGCTACCTCCTTAGTAGTAATTTGTTTCACTGCCTTTGCTTCTGCCCATCTAGAAAGGTAATCAACTGCAGTCAAGATGTAACACTTCCCTCGGCTGGTAATAGGTAATGGTCCTACAGCATCAATTCCCCACTTTTCAAAAACATCATAAGCAAGAATTGTCTTCCTCATTTCAGGCTTTAATATCCGTTTACTGTGAGCTTGGCATTGTTTGCATGACCTACACCAATGATTAATATCCTTATGTATACTCGGCCATACATAACCTTCCTGCAATACCTTATGCAAGGTAATCTTTGAGGCAAAATGTCCACCGCATGCTCCCTCATGATTTTCCTTAAGAATTTTGTAGATTTCTTCCTTCCAAGGTACCCGTCGCATTATCAAATCAATTCCCTTCAAATACAAAGCATCACCAACCATCAAATACCTTGCAGCTTTCTTGATGAAACCATATTTTTTTGATTTGTCAATGCCATTAGGAATCATCCCTGTTAACAAAAACTCCTCAACATCCTGTAAATTTTCCCTGCCACAATAAAATGATGCATGAGCTTTAAGAACAAAAACTTCACCAATCATTCCCTGGGCTGCTTCATGAGCCTCCTCATTATGGCCTCGATCCACATGCTTTAGACTCCAAGCTTCAAATTCCTTCAGCAGACCTTTAATCTTAAAACACATTTCTTTGAGTAACATATTCTTTGACTTCCAAACTCCCAATACCTGTTTTACCACAAGCAATGCATCTCCTCGAATGCGAATCCTGTGTACACCATGCTTCAAGCATATTTGCAATCCAACTTCTAGAGTCAGATACTCCGCTTCATTGTTGCTATGTGCATCCACTTTAACACCCTTCTTAAAAACAAGGCAACCCTGTGGATCATAAAGCACCAAACCTCCTGAGGCTGCATCATGGCTTTTCCTGTAAGAACCATCAAAATATAATAAGTAAGCATTCATCAACTCAGCCGCATCTTCAACTGGCTTCTTGATGGTCTCCGCCTTTATAATCCTTATATGTTAGTAGATCCGCTAAGGTAGCCCTGGTACTCTCTTCCACCAAGAATGAGAAAGTAAATTCTTGCAACTCAATCACCCACTTCATCATAGCCTTAGATAAATTTATGCCATTTATCAACTGAGGCAAAAAAGTGTAGCTTGTCAAAAACACAAAGGGGCGAGGCAACAAGTAGTGGCGGAACCGCCTACATGCATATAGTACACTAACCATAACAAGTTCCACTGCGGGCCCCCAACCCTCAACACCCTAATCGTGTGTGCCCTATGCCTGTTGATGAGCTACCTTGCTGTGCTTACCAGCTTCGCACAGCAGCCTCGCTTCTGTTCGCCACCAGCCACCCTTGGCTCTCCTTGCGCAACACCCTGTGCTACCCGCTTCAAAGGTGGCCTCCAAGCAAGAGCACCCCATCCATTTCAACGCGGCAGCCACACGCCCAGCTGCGCTTTCTTCTCCAACACCCACCGTTGCGCCCCACGCATGCAACACTACGAGGCCCCCCCGGCTCTCCTTCTCTGCACCCCTTCAGCCAGCCACACCTAGCGGCCTCGCCTCTTCACAAACGAGACGGCTCCCTTTGCGCTTGTTCTGTAGCTGCGCCCACTGCCTATAGGCTCACCAGCCTTCACGACCCAAACTGCTCCCCACAGTCCCTTGCCAACCCAACTGGTCTTCGCCTGCCTTTACTCTCTCTCTTTCTCGCTACCCGCCACCACCGGCCACGTCCAAGACAAAGCAAGGCAACTCCCCAGCCAATCGGCAGCCCCCAGTCGTCGCTAGCAGCCACAGTTCGCACTCCTTGTCTGCAGTGGTTACCAGCCTTACAGCAGTCTCGCGGTCCGCAAAAAGAACCTGTCCTCCGCAGCTCTCTCCACTCCGTCAGCTCTGCACCCCTTCTAGAAGAAGCATCCTCCTTTCCAGGCGGCCCACTTCCTTTGCCTTTTCCTCTTCGCCAACCTTCTAGGCGACTCCCTCGTGCTGGCGAGGGTGCTGGCAGCAAAACAAGTGCCCAAGTGGACCTTTCTTTTGCTGGCTACATTGGTGGTGTTTATTTATTTATTTATTTTTTATATTTTGCCTAGAAGATGGGTTATATCTTCTTACCATCATTATCATGCCCAACCCCTTATTTATATGGAGAAACACGGCCATTCCAAAAATCTGCACAGTACATCCCAACACGAGCATAAAGAGCAAATTATGTTTGACTGGTATCCCTTGTAGATTTCAGTATTTGTAGTCTAGATTGGGCTCTCTCCACGTAAACCAGCCTGTCTACATTTATTTTTACCAGATGCTCATCAAAACCCATCATTGATATCCTCGTGCTCATCCACCTCTTATTTACACACATCCCAGACACCTTCTTGAGACTAAAAGCTCATACAATAAAAACTTCAAGTCTCCAGCACAGCTGCTTCAAAGAAAAATGCATGCATTGAATCACTCCAAAGCCATTCCGTCTGTACACTTGCCAGGGCATTCAGGGCAAAGTTTTAGTGCACACCACGCATCCCATATGTACACGGACTCAAAACATCTTTACAGAAAAAAGCCTGCCCAACCCCCAGCCTGCTGAATCATTCATGATCAGCAGAAAAAAGCATTTCAAGACCTAAATCCATATCCAAAAACTGCCTTTCATCTGGAATCACATCTTCAGACACTGCATCCTGTACAATCACCATCAAACGTGCATAATACTTCTTCAGCCTGTATCCATTTACCCTGGAAGCATGTAAAGTCCCATCTAAGTCTGCCAATTGATAAGTGCCATTTGCAAATCCTTGCATTACCAAAAAGGGTCCTTCCCACTTAATTTGGAACTTCTTATGAAAGGCATTATCCAGCCTGCTATTTTAACGTAACACCAGATCATTCTTCATAATTCCTTTGCTTTTAATCTTCTTGTTCAACTTCTCCAGCGTCCTTGCCTGCATATCTTCATAATGCTTCAAAGCATTATCTCTGTTCAGCTGTGCTTCTTGTAAATATAACAGCCGCTCTTTAAGGGCATCTTTAGGTTCTTCCAAAAGCTTCTCCAACATTTTAACAGCTGGTATCTCCACCTCAATAAGCAATAAGGCTTCTTTCCCATAAACCAAATAAAATGGAGTGAAACCCGTACCAGTCTTAATTGCTGTTCTGTATGCCCATAAGGCAGCAGGCAGCTCCAGATCCCAATTCTTGCCTTGTTGCTCTGTCACCTTAGATAAAATCTTGATCAATTCACCATTGAACCGCTCATTCAGGCCATTACACTGTGGATAGTAAGGTGTGGTAAAGCTGCGACCGATCTTCATTTTTGTACACAAATAATCCATAAGCTCTGCTCTGAAACCTGGACCCTGATCAGAAAGCAATTCCAATGGCACACCAAACTTACAGCAGATATCCTGATATACAAACTTTGCTACCTCCTTAGCAGTAATTTGTTTTACTGCCTTTGCTTCTGCCCATCTAGAAAGGTAATCAACTGCAGTCAAGATGTAACACTTCCCTCGGCTGGTAATAGGTAATGGTCCTACAGCATCAATTCCCCACTTTTCAAAAACATCATAAGCAAGAATTGTCTTCCTCATTTCAGGCTTTAATATCCGTTTACTGTGAGCTTGGCATTGTTTGCATGACCTGCACCAATGATTAATATCCTTATGTATACTCGGCCATACATAACCTTCCTGCAATACCTTATGCAAGGTAATCTTTGAGGCAAAATGTCCACCGCATGCTCCCTCATGATTTTCCTTAAGAATTTTGTAGATTTCTTCCTTCCAAGGTACCCGTCGCATTATCAAATCAATTCCCTTCAAATACAAAGCATCACCAACCATCACATACCTTGCAGCTTTCCTGATGAAACCATATTTTTTGATTTGTCAATGCCATTAGGAATCATCCCTGTTAACAAAAACTCCTCAACATCCTGTAAATTTTCCCTGCCACAATAAAATGATGCATGAGCTTTAAGAACAAAGACTTCACCAATCATTCCCTGGGCTGCTTCATGAGCCTCCTCATTATGGCCTCGATCCACATGCTTTAGACTCCAAGCTTCAAATTCCTTCAGCAGACCTTTAATCTTAAAACACATTTCTTTGAGTAACATATTCTTTGACTTCCAAACTCCCAATACCTGTTTTACCACAAGCAATGCATCTCCTCGACGAATGCGAATCCTGTGTACACCATGCTTCAAGCATATTTGCAATCCAACTTCCAGAGTCAGATACTCCGCTTCATTGTTGCTATGTGCATCCACTTTAACACCCTTCTTAAAAACAAGGCAACCCTGTGGATCATAAAGCACCAAACCTCCTGAGGCTGCATCATGGCTTTTCCTGTAAGAACCATCAAAATATAATAAGTAAGCATTCATCAACTCAGCCGCATCTTCAACTGGCTTCTTGATGGTCTCCTCCTTTATAATCCTTATATGTTAGTAGATCCGCTAAGGTAGCCCTGGTACTCTCTTCCACCAAGAATGAGAAAGTAAATTCCTGCAACTCAATCACCCACTTCATCATAGCCTTAGATAAATTTGTGCCATTTATCAACTGAGGCAAAAAAGTGTAGCTTGTCAAAAACACAAAGGGGCGAGGCAACAAGTAGTGGCGGAACCGCCTACATGCATATAGTACACTAACCATAACAAGTTCCACCTCTGATAGCAACCTTTCTCTGGCAAGTTTTACTCTGCTAGCACAGTAGACAGGTTGCATATAATATGATTCTTTCCCCTTCTGTAACAGCATGGCTCCAATTGCATCTTCACCTACTGAAGGATTCACATAAAATACCTGTTCCCAATTAGGCGCCAGCATTGTAGGAATAGCTCCCAACACCTCTTTCACTTTTTGGAAAACCACTTCACACTCCTCCGTCCAATGCAAAGGATCATGCTTTGCTGCTTGCTGCAAAGGATATAACAACTGTGAAGATAGAGAAATGAATCGAGCCATATACTTCACCTTTTGCACAAAAGTAGCCAGTTGCCTTGTATTCTTTGGTGTAGGAAGAAGAAGAAGAGACTTGACTTTATCAGGAGCTGGATCAATACCATTCTCTGAAATAACATGGCCCAAAAGCTTCACCCTCGGTTGAGCTAAAAAACACTTTTTTGGATTTAATTGACCACCACACTCATCATAACGCTGAAAAACTGTAGCCAGCTTATCACAATGCTCTTGCCTGGAGCTGTATATACAAAAATCATCAATAAAATCCTTCACAAACTTGTTCAAAAAAGGAGATAATACCCAATTTGCCCTTCTTTGATAGTAGGCCGGTCCATTCATCAATCCAAAAGGAAGAACTTTGTAGCAGAAGCACCCCCACGGTGTAATGAAAGTCGTCTTGCGCTGATCTTCTTCTGCAATCTTTAACTGGAAATAACCTGAATACCCATCACAAACACTATACCTTTCATATCCAGCTACAGTATCCAAGATCTCATCCAAAAAAGGTAGGGGGTAAGAATCCTTCTTCGTAGCAGCATTCAAAGGCTTGAAATCCACACATATACGCCACCTGCCATCCTTCTTTGGACTCACTACCGTAGGACTTACCCACTCAGCTGTATCCACTGGTATAATAAAACCTGCACTCAACAGCTTATCAACTTCCTCTCTCAGGGCCTGCATTTGTTCTCGTCCCATCCTGCGAAGCTTCTGCCTAACTGTTTTTACACCTTCTTTCAATTCAATCCTCAAATCTGGCCCTTTAAATCCTCGAATCTCTCTATAAGAAGTGATGAACAATTCTGAAAAATGAGACAGCATATTAACATATCTAACCTTTTCTCCACTCGAGAGATCCGGACTCAGCATTCCTTCAATCAGCTCCTGCTTCTTCTTCACTTCTATCTTTGGCTGCAGTAATTCCTCGATCACTTCATATGATCCCATAGTATCTTCTCCCTCAGCACCCACTTCATGCACTTCTTTATCTTCATTACCTTCTTGTTCTGATATAAGAAAAGCCACATCTGCCCCTTCTCCACTAGAAGCAGTGGTCGATGAATCCGTCTCTTGCTTATTATGCAAAGAAATGGTCCCATACCTCCAATCCTGTACTGCACCCACCACTCGCAACCAGGGTCGTCCAAGAATGATTGGAAAAGCACCCAAACCCGTAGGCATCACATGAAAATCTACAGTAGCTTTGACATTAAAAGCTTCAATTTCCAATTCCTTTATCATACCAAGACATTTTACCTTTTGATGATTAGCCATCCTGATTCGAAAACCAGAAACCCCAGACACCCTCAAGCCTGACTGCTCCACACATGACTGGGTAATCACACAGATTTGAGCTCCTCCATCTATATAGGCCTGACCAAGGCTCCTACCTTTACTCCACACCTCCACAATAGGGCAAATATCTGGAAGCTCCTCTAAAGATAGTACTTTGACTGACCTCTTCTCTGACTCCTTTTCCATTGGATTCACCAGTCTCTTCCATTGTCTTCTCAATTTTGGCACCATCTCCACCAACTGTCCAAAGGTGATGTTTGCCTTCCTGTTCACCAAATCAGATTTCAAGTCATAGCTGGTTTGCCCATCCCCCAGTGGGAAGTCTGACACCTGGAACCTTCTACGAGGCTTCCGTTTCCTTTTGGCTTTCACATCTTCTCCTTCCTGCTGCTTCCCCTTCTTACGGCTGGGTCTAGCCACCCCTTTTCCTTCTCTTTCATCTGTTGTGCACTTGCCAACAGGCATCACATCCCCTTCTTCTCTCACCTGAACATTCTCCAGAGTAACAACATTCATGACCTTTGCCTTTCCCTTCTCCTCAGCTGTGATTCCACTGGGGCCTGCTTGATCCCTGATATCAATACCATAATCATTTGACCTATCAGGTAACTGTGAAGGTAGTGGGTACATATCACCACCCATACGCTGAGGCTTATCACAATCTGTACTCAGATGACCAAGCTCACCACAGTTCCAACATGTAGGGATGAAACGACGGCCCCTACCGCGACCACGTCCATACCCTGCTTGTCCATCTCCCCCTTCATGATTGTTGCCACGGCCTCTACCACGTCGACCACCTGTACTTCCCATTAAATTTAAGCTCAAATTCTTCATAAGATCAACCATCTGTTTCATATCCTGCCGCAATCCTTCATCAGAACTTGCAGGAACCATAGGTACTCCTTGACTAGCTTGAGGCACCATTTGCATAGCTTGGGCTTCAGCGGGCTTCATCCTCTCAATCACTGCACTCATGGGTGTAGCCTCCATTCTACGAATCTCCGGCTGTGCTACAACTGGAATCATCCCCAGCTGATTCATTCGTTGCAGCTTCCAATCTTTTGACTTAGCAATTTCTACTGCATCCTCAAAAGACCTGGGCTTCTTCAATTCCACTTTCCAGCGAATACTCCTCTTAAGCCCGGCTACAAACTTGTTTTTCTTCATCATATCAGGCGGCACCTGGTCTTCCCCTAAAGCCCTGCATAGAGTCTCCCATAGCAAAGAAAATTTCTTCATATAATCATCTAATGATTCAAACTCACCTTGTGTCAGAGCTTGCACCTCATGCCAAACCTTGTCGGGGTCTTCTATCTTCTTGAACCTATTGCTAAGTGCTGTCTTTAATCCATTCTTAGTCATATCAAGATGTGGAACAGCAACCCTCAATGACTCCTCATAAGTCCTGTACCAGGTCCTTGCATCCCCTTTCAAACAGATGCTCAGAAGCCGCAACACCTGTACCGACTCATTAATATGGTTGCTTATGCATGCAACCTCCATTCTTTCCAAGAAATCTGCCACATCCTCATTAGGGCTACCATAAAACTCTGGATAAGACATCATTTTCACCCCCAAACTTCACCTCAGATCCCAAGAAAGCACCTTCTCTGAAACTCTCAACACCTAGGGCACACACCCTGATAACTGAAGGAAATAACAGTGCAATCCTCAGTGAAACAATGTCTGGAAAGAGCCACTCCTCAGTGGGGGCACCAGAAAGATGTGAGGCAGCTCAAGAACACAAGAAGGCCACTATAGCTCGCCGACTCACCACCTTCAGAACACTCACAAGCACAAGGGGCACCACCAGCTTCTCTGGCTGGAAAGAAAAAAAAATCTCTCTCTCTCTCTACACCGCCCAGAGATACCCAAAGAAAGGCAGTTTCAACAGCTCACATATTTCATTATAAAAGCCTTTTATCTGTCAGCAAGGCTAAGCCACTCACATTCCATCAACCCAACCCTATTATCCATTTACAAGAGGTGATCCATCACCATAAATTTTATTAATTAACAAGGTTTAACCCACTCTTCCTCGCACTCTCCTTTTAGCAGACACTCACAGCAAACAACTCACACACACACACTGCCCGAGCTTCCTTTGGTCTCACACTAGAGCTGTCAAAACAAGACGGCCACCTCCCAGTAGAAAGCCAATAGCTGTACCAACACTTGTCACCTCTGAGGTGGCTGCTCACCCCCTCTCGCCTCTACAGACTCCCCATGTTGTCTCGCTAGTCTGCAGCCACTCTGTCCACTAACTGCCCAGGTCCTTCACTGTTTTACTCTTTCCCTAGCCCACACAACCTGTGTACTCGCACCAGGCAGCCCAATTTTAACCCAAGGCTTCCAGCCACCACTGCGCTGTGCTCCAGCCGTGAGCTCTCCGCAGCAACTCACAAGGAAGGGCCCCCAGCCTCTACACGACGAACCTGCGCTGTCCAGCCCTTGCACGTACACCGTTGGCCTCTGCGCCTCCCAGGCAATTTTTTATTTTTGGACCCCAGCACCTACTCCTCAAGTGGCCACCCAACCTTCGTCTCTTCAGCAGACCCACCAGCCAGGCCTTCTCCCACGCCTTTCCTCTACGCTATATGCCTTTAAGATTGGCTGGTACAGTAACGCTGCTTTGATTTGCACAGACCTCACCATGCCTTTGTCTTGGTTCTGTCGTTCAGTGCCTCTCTAAGCTTGGAGTGATGCAATCTTTGATGCGCTTTCATCCCCTCCTTTGCCTTCGTGCTTGTTCCATGCCATATTCTCCTCTTCTTTGCTCTGCGGGCCCCCAACCCTCAACACCCTAATCGTGTGTGCCCTATGCCTGTTGATGAGCTACCTTGCTATGCTTACTAGCCTCGCAGCAGCCTCGCTTCTCTTTGCCACCAGCCACCCTTGGCTCTCCTTGCGCAGCACCCTGTGCTACCCGCTTCAAAGGTGGCCTCCAAGCAAGAGCACCCCATCCATTTCAACGCGGCAGCCACACGCCCAGCTGCGCTTTCCTCTCCAACACCCACCGTTGTGCCCCATGCATGCAACACTACGAGGCCCCCCCGGCTCTCCTTCTCTGCACCCCTTCAGCCAGCCACACCTAGCGGCCTCGCCTCTTCACAAACGAGACGGCTCCCTTTGCGCTTGTTCTGCAGCTGCGCCCACTACCTATAGGCTCACCAGCCTTCACGACCCAAACTGCTCCCCACAGTCCCTTGCCAACCCAACTGGTCTTCGCCTGCCTTCACTCTCTCTCTTTCTCGCTACCCGCCACCACCGGCCACGACCAAGACAAAGCAAGGCAACTCCCGAGCCAATCGGCAGCCCCCAGTCATCGCTAGCAGCCACAGTTCGCACTCCTTGTCTGCAGTGGTTACCAGCCTTACAGCAGTCTCGCGGTCCGCAAAAAGAACCTATCCTCCGCAGCTCTCTCCACTCCATCAGCTCTACACCCCTTCTAGAAGAAGCATCCTCCTTTCCAGGCGGCCCACTTCCTTTGCCTTTTCCTCTTCGCCAACCTTCTAGGCGACTCCCTCGTGCTGGCGAGGGTGCTGGCAGCAAAACAAGTGCCCAAGTGGACCTTTCTTTTGCTGGCTACGTTGGTGGTGTTTATTTATTTATTTATTTTTTATATTTTGCCTAGAAGATGGGTTATATCTTCTCACCATCATTATCATGCCCAACCCCTTATTTATATGGAGAAACACGGCCATTCCAAAAATCTGCACAGTACATCCCAACACGAGCATAAAGAGCAAATTATGTTTGACTGGTATCCCTTGTAGATTTCAGTATTTGTAGTCTAGATTGGGCTCTCTCCACGTAAACCAGCCTGTCTACATTTATTTTTACCAGATGCTCATCAAAACCCATCATTGATATCCTCGTGCTCATCCACCTCTTATTTACACACATCCCAGACACCTTCTTGAGACTAAAAGCTCATACAATAAAAACTTCAAGTCTCCAGCACAGCTGCTTCAAAGAAAAATGCATGCATTGAATCACTCCAAAGCCATTCCGTCTGTACACTTGCCAAGGCATTCAGGGCAAAGTTTTATTGCACACCACGCATCCCATATGTACACGGACTCAAAACATCTTTACAGAAAAAAGCCTGACATACTTTGCCCAACCCCCAGCCTGCTGAATCATTCATGATCAGCAGAAAAAAGCATTTCAAGACCTAAATCCATATCCAAAAACTACCTTTCATCTAGAATCACATCTTCAGACACTGCATCCTGTACAATCACCATCAAACGTGCATAATACTTCTTCAGCCTGTATCCATTTACCCTGGAAGCATGTAAAGTCCCATCTAAGTCTGCCAATTAATAAGTGCCATTTGCAAATCCTTGCATTACCAAAAAGGGTCCTTCCCACTTAATTTGGAACTTCTTATGAAAGGCATTATCCAGCCTGCTATTATAACGTAACACCAGATCATTCTTCATAATTCCTTTGCTTTTAATCTTCTTGTTGAACTTCTCCAGCGTCCTTGCCTTGATATCTTCATAATGCTTCAAAGCATTATCTCTGTTCAGCTGTGCTTCTTGTAAATATAACAGCCGCTCTTTAAGGGCATCTTTAGGTTCTTCCAAAAGCTTCTCCAACATTTTAACAGCTGGTATCTCCACCTCAATAGGCAATAAGGCTTCTTTCCCATAAACCAAATAAAATGGAGTGAAACCCGTACTAGTCTTAATTGCTGTTCTGTATGCCCATAAGGCAGCAGGCAGCTCCAGATCCCAATTCTTGCCTTGTTGCTCTGTCACCTTAGATAAAATCTTGATCAATTCACCATTGAACCGCTCATTCAGGCCATTACACTGTGGATAGTAAGGTGTGGTAAAGCTGCGCGACTGATCTTCATTTTTGTACACAAATAATCCATAAGCTCTGCTCTGAAACCTGGACCCTGATCAGAAAGCAATTCCAATGGCACACCAAACTTACAGCAGATATCCTAATATACAAACTTTGCTACCTCCTTAGCAGTAATTTGTTTTACTGCCTTTGCTTCTGCCCATCTAGAAAGGTAATCAACTGCAGTCAAGATGTAACACTTCCCTCGGCTGGTAATAGGTAATGGTCCTACAGCATCAATTCCCCACTTTTCAAAAACATCATAAGCAAGAATTGTCTTCCTCATTTCAGGCTTTAATATCCGTTTACTGTGAGCTTGGCATTGTTTGCATGACCTACACCAATGATTAATATCCTTATGTATACTCGGCCATACATAACCTTCCTGCAATACCTTATGCAAGGTAATCTTTGAGGCAAAATGTCCACCGCATGCTCCCTCATGATTTTCCTTAAGAATTTTGTAGATTTCTTCCTTCCAAGGTACCCGTCGCATTATCAAATCAATTCCCTTCAAATACAAAGCATCACCAACCATCAAATACCTTGCAGCTTTCTTGATGAAACCATATTTTTTTGATTTGTCAATGCCATTAGGAATCATCCCTGTTAACAAAAACTCCTCAACATCCTGTAAATTTTCCCTGCCACAATAAAATGATGCATGAGCTTTAAGAACAAAAACTTCACCAATCATTCCCTGGGCTGCTTCATGAGCCTCCTCATTATGGCCTCGATCCACATGCTTTAGACTCCAAGCTTCAAATTCCTTCAGCAGACCTTTAATCTTAAAACACATTTCTTTGAGTAACATATTCTTTGACTTCCAAACTCCCAATACCTGTTTTACCACAAGCAATGCATCTCCTCGAATGCGAATCCTGTGTACACCATGCTTCAAGCATATTTGCAATCCAACTTCCAGAGTCAGATACTCCGCTTCATTGTTGCTATGTGCATCCACTTTAACACCCTTCTTAAAAACAAGGCAACCCTGTGGATCATAAAGCACCAAACCTCCTGAGGCTGCATCATGGCTTTTCCTGTAAGAACCATCAAAATATAATAAGTAAGCATTCATCAACTCAGCCGCATCTTCAACTAGCTTCTTGATGGTCTCCTCCTTTATAATCCTTATATGTTAGTAGATCCGCTAAGGTAGCCCTGGTACTCTCTTCCACCAAGAATGAGAAAGTAAATTCTTGCAACTCAATCACCCACTTCATCATAGCCTTAGATAAATTTATGCCATTTATCAACTGAGGCAAAAAAGTGTAGCTTGTCAAAAACACAAAGGGGCGAGGCAACAAGTAGTGGCGGAACCGCCTACATGCATATAGTACACTAACCATAACAAGTTCCACTGCGGGCCCCCAACCCTCAACACCCTAATCGTGTGTGCCCTATGCCTGTTGATGAGCTACCTTGCTGTGCTTACCAGCCTCGCACAGCAGCCTCGCTTCTGTTCGCCACCAGCCACCCTTGGCTCTCCTTGCGCAACACCCTGTGCTACCCGCTTCAAAGGTGGCCTCCAAGCAAGAGCACCCCATCCATTTCAACGCGGCAGCCACACGCCCAGCTGCGCTTTCCTCTCCAACACCCACCGTTGCGCCCCACGCATGCAACACTACGAGGCCCCCCAGGCTCTCCTTCTCTGCACCCCTTCAGCCAACCACACCTAGCGGCCTCGCCTCTTCACAAACGAGACGGCTCCCTTTGCGCTTGTTCTGTAGCTGCGCCCACTGCCTATAGGCTCACCAGCCTTCACGACCCAAACTGCTCCCCACAGTCCCTTGCCAACCCAACTGGTCTTCGCCTGCCTTTACTCTCTCTCTTTCTCGCTACCCGCCACCACCGGCCACGTCCAAGACAAAGCAAGGCAACTCCCCAGCCAATCGGCAGCCCCCAGTCGTCGCTAGCAGCCACAGTTCGCACTCCTTGTCTGCAGTGGTTACCAGCCTTACAGCAGTCTCGCGGTCCGCAAAAAGAACCTGTCCTCCGCAGCTCTCTCCACTCCGTCAGCTCTGCACCCCTTCTAGAAGAAGCATCCTCCTTTCCAGGCGGCCCACTTCCTTTGCCTTTTCCTCTTCGCCAACCTTCTAGGCGACTCCCTCGTGCTGGCGAGGGTGCTGGCAGCAAAACAAGTGCCCAAGTGGACCTTTCTTTTGCTGGCTACGTTGGTGGTGTTTATTTATTTATTTATTTATTATATTTTGCCTAGAAGATGGGTTATATCTTCTCACCATCATTATCATGCCCAACCCCTTATTTATATGGAGAAACACGGCCATTCCAAAAATCTGCACAGTACATCCCAACACGAGCATAAAGAGCAAATTATGTTTGACTGGTATCCCTTGTAGATTTCAGTATTTGTAGTCTAGATTGGGCTCTCTCCACGTAAACCAGCCTGTCTACATTTATTTTTACCAGATGCTCATCAAAACCCATCATTGATATCCTCGTGCTCATCCACCTCTTATTTACACACATCCCAGACACCTTCTTGAGACTAAAAGCTCATACAATAAAAACTTCAAGTCTCCAGCACAGCTGCTTCAAAGAAAAATGCATGCATTGAATCACTCCAAAGCCATTCCGTCTGTACACTTGCCAGGGCATTCAGGGCAAAGTTTTAGTGCACACCACGCATCCCATATGTACACGGACTCAAAACATCTTTACAGAAAAAAGCCTGCCCAACCCCCAGCCTGCTGAATCATTCATGATCAGCAGAAAAAAGCATTTCAAGACCTAAATCCATATCCAAAAACTGCCTTTCATCTGGAATCACATCTTCAGACACTGCATCCTGTACAATCACCATCAAACGTGCATAATACTTCTTCAGCCTGTATCCATTTACCCTGGAAGCATGTAAAGTCCCATCTAAGTCTGCCAATTGATAAGTGCCATTTGCAAATCCTTGCATTACCAAAAAGGGTCCTTCCCACTTAATTTGGAACTTCTTATGAAAGGCATTATCCAGCCTGCTATTTTAACGTAACACCAGATCATTCTTCATAATTCCTTTGCTTTTAATCTTCTTGTTCAACTTCTCCAGCGTCCTTGCCTGCATATCTTCATAATGCTTCAAAGCATTATCTCTGTTCAGCTGTGCTTCTTGTAAATATAACAGCCACTCTTTAAGGGCATCTTTAGGTTCTTCCAAAAGCTTCTCCAACATTTTAACAGCTGGTATCTCCACCTCAATAAGCAATAAGGCTTCTTTCCCATAAACCAAATAAAATGGAGTGAAACCCGTACCAGTCTTAATTGCTGTTCTGTATGCCCATAAGGCAGCAGGCAGCTCCAGATCCCAATTCTTGCCTTGTTGCTCTGTCACCTTAGATAAAATCTTGATCAATTCACCATTGAACCGCTCATTCAGGCCATTACACTGTGGATAGTAAGGTGTGATAAAGCTGCAACTGATCTTCATTTTTGTACACAAATAATCCATAAGCTCTGCTCTGAAACCTGGACCCTGATCAGAAAGCAATTCCAATGGCACACCAAACTTACAGCAGATATCCTGATATACAAACTTTGCTACCTCCTTAGCAGTAATTTGTTTTACTGCCTTTGCTTCTGCCCATCTAGAAAGGTAATCAACTGCAGTCAAGATGTAACACTTCCCTCGGCTGGTAATAGGTAATGGTCCTACAGCATCAATTCCCCACTTTTCAAAAACATCATAAGCAAGAATTGTCTTCCTCATTTCAGGCTTTAATATCCGTTTACTGTGAGCTTGGCATTGTTTGCATGACCTGCACCAATGATTAATATCCTTATGTATACTCGGCCATACATAACCTTCCTGCAATACCTTATGCAAGGTAATCTTTGAGGCAAAATGTCCATCGCATGCTCCCTCATGATTTTCCTTAAGAATTTTGTAGATTTCTTCCTTCCAAGGTACCCATCGCATTATCAAATCAATTCCCTTCAAATACAAAGCATCACCAACCATCACATACCTTGCAGCTTTCCTGATGAAACCATATTTTTTTGATTTGTCAATGCCATTAGGAATCATCCCTGTTAACAAAAACTCCTCAACATCCTGTAAATTTTCCCTCCCACAATAAAATGATGCATGAGCTTTAAGAACAAAAACTTCACCAATCATTCCCTGGGCTGCTTCATGAGCCTCCTCATTATGGCCTCGATCCACATGCTTTAGACTCCAAGCTTCAAATTCCTTCAGCAGACCTTTAATCTTAAAACACATTTCTTTGAGTAACATATTCTTTGACTTCCAAACTCCCAATACCTGTTTTACCACAAGCAATGCATCTCCTCGAGAATCCTGTGTACACCATGCTTCAAGCATATTTGCAATCCAACTTCCAGAGTCAGATACTCCGCTTCATTGTTGCTATGTGCATCCACTTTAACACCCTTCTTAAAAACAAGGCAACCCTGTGGATCATAAAGCACCAAACCTCCTGAGGCTGCATCATGGCTTTTCCTGTAAGAACCATCAAAATATAATAAGTAAGCATTCATCAACTCAGCCGCATCTTCAACTGGCTTCTTGATGGTCTCCTCCTTTATAATCCTTATATGTTAGTAGATCCGCTAAGGTAGCCCTGGTACTCTCTTCCACCAAGAATGAGAAAGTAAATTCCTGCAACTCAATCACCCACTTCATCATAGCCTTAGATAAATTTGTGCCATTTATCAACTGAGGCAAAAAAGTGTAGCTTGTCAAAAACACAAAGGGGCGAGGCAACAAGTAGTGGCGGAACCGCCTACATGCATATAGTACACTAACCATAACAAGTTCCACCTCTGATAGCAACCTTTCTCTGGCAAGTTTTACTCTGCTAGCACAGTAGACAGGTTGCATATAATATGATTCTTTCCCCTTCTGTAACAGCATGGCTCCAATTGCATCTTCACCTACTGAAGGATTCACATAAAATACCTGTTCCCAATTAGGCGCCAGCATTGTAGGAATAGCTCCCAACACCTCTTTCACTTTTTGGAAAACCACTTCACACTCCTCCGTCCAATGCAAAGGATCATGCTTTGCTGCTTGCTGCAAAGGATATAACAACTGTGAAGATAGAGAAATAAATCGAGCCATATACTTCACCTTTTGCACAAAAGTAGCCAGTTGCCTTGTATTCTTTGGTGTAGGAAGAAGAAGAAGAGACTTGACTTTATCAGGAGCTGGATCAATACCATTCTCTGAAATAACATGGCCCAAAAGCTTCACCCTCGGTTGAGCTAAAAAACACTTTTTTGGATTTAATTGACCACCACACTCATCATAACGCTGAAAAACTATAGCCAGCTTATCACAATGCTCTTGCCTGGAGCTGTATATACAAAAATCATCAATAAAATCCTTCACAAACTTGTTCAAAAAAGGAGATAATACCCAATTTGCCCTTCTTTGATAGTAGGCCGGTCCATTCATCAATCCAAAAGGAAGAACTTTGTAGCAGAAGCACCCCCACGGTGTAATGAAAGTCGTCTTGCGCTGATCTTCTTCTGCAATCTTTAACTGGAAATAACCTGAATACCCATCACAAACACTATACCTTTCATATCCAGCTACAGTATCCAAGATCTCATCCAAAAAAGGTAGGGGGTAAGAATCCTTCTTCGTAGCAGCATTCAAAGGCTTGAAATCCACACATATACGCCACCTGCCATCCTTCTTTGGACTCACTACCGTAGGACTTACCCACTCAGCTGTATCCAGTGGTATAATAAAACCTGCACTCAACAGCTTATCAACTTCCTCTCTCAGGGCCTGCATTTGTTCTCGTCCCATCCTGCGAAGCTTCTGCCTAACTGTTTTTACACCTTCTTTCAATTCAATCCTCAAATCTGGCCCTTTAAATCCTCGAATCTCTCTATAAGAAGTGATGAACAATTCTGGAAAATGAGACAGCATATTAACATATCTAACCTTTTCTCCACTCGAGAGATCCGGACTCAGCATTCCTTCAATCAGCTCCTGCTTCTTCTTCACTTCTATCTTTGGCTGCAGTAATTCCTCGATCACTTCATATGATCCCATATCTTCTCCCTCAGCACCCACTTCATGCACTTCTTTATCTTCATTACCTTCTTGTTCTGATATAAGAAAAGCCACATCTGCCCCTTCTCCACTAGAAGCAGTGGTCGATGAATCCGTCTCTTGCTTATTATGCAAAGAAATGGTCCCATACCTCCAATCCTGTACTGCACCCACCACTCGCAACCAGGGTCGTCCAAGAATGATTGGAAAAGCACCCAAACCCGCAGGCATCACATGAAAATCTACAGTAGCTTTGACATTAAAAGCTTCAATTTCCAATTCCTTTATCATACCAAGACAGTTTACCTTTTGATGATTAGCCATCCTGATTCGAAAACCAGAAACCCCAGACACCCTCAAGCCTGACTGCTCCACACATGACTGGGTAATCACACAGATTTGAGCTCCTCCATCTATATAGGCCTGACCAAGGCTCCTACCTTTACTCCACACCTCCATAATAGGGCAAATATCTGGAAGCTCCTCTAAAGATAGTACTTTGACTGACCTCTTCTCTGACTCCTTTTCCATTGGATTCACCAGTCTCTTCCATTGTCTTCTCAATTTTGGCACCATCTCCACCAACTGTCCAAAGGTGATGTTTGCCTTCCTGTTCACCAAATCAGATTTCAAGTCATAGCTGGTTTGCCCATCCCCCAGTGGGAAGTCTGACACCTGGAACCTTCTACGAGGCTTCTGTTTCCTTTTGGCTTTCACATCTTCTCCTTCCTGCTGCTTCCCTTCTTACGGCTGGGTCTAGCCACCCCTTTTCCTTCTCTTTCATCTGTTGTGCGCTTGCCAACATGCATCACATCCCCTTCTTCTCTCACCTGAACATTCTCCAGAGTAACAACATTCATGACCTTTGCCTTTCCCTTCTCCTCAGCTGTGATTCCACTGGGGCCTGCTTGATCCCTGATATCAATACCATAATCATTTGACCTATCAGGTAACTGTGAAGGTAGTGGGTACATATCACCACCCATACGCTGAGGCTTATCACAATCTGTACTCAGATGACCAAACTCACCACAGTTCCAACATGTAGGGATGAAACGACGGCCCCTACCGCGACCACGTCCATACCCTGCTTGTCCATCTCCCCCTTCATGATTGTTGCCACGGCCTCTACCAGGTCCACCACCTGTACTTCCCATTAAATTTAAGCTCAAATTCTTCATAAGATCAACCATCTGTTTCATATCCTGCCGCAATCCTTCATCAGAACCTGCAGGAACCATAGGTACTCCTTGACTAGCTTGAGGCACCATTTGCATAGCTTGGGCTTCAGCGGGCTTCATCCTCTCAATCACTGCACTCATGGGTGTAGCCTCCATTCTACGAATCTCCGGCTGTGCTACGACTGGAATCATCCCCAGCTGATTCATTCGTTGCAGCTTCCAATCTTTTGACTTAGCAATTTCTACCGCATCCTCAAAAGACCTGGGCTTCTTCAATTCCACTTTCCAGCGAATACTCCTCTTAAGCCCGGCTACAAACTTGTTTTTCTTCATCATATCAGGCGGCACCTGGTGCCCTGCATAGAGTCTCCCATAGCAAAGAAAATTTCTTCATATAGTCATCTAATGATTCAAACTCACCTTGTGTCAGAGCTTGCACCTCATGCCAAACCTTGTCGGGGTCTTCTATCTTCTTGAACCTATTGCTAAGTGCTGTCTTTAATCCATTCTCAGTCATATCAAGATGTGGAACAGCAACCCTCAATGACTCCTCATAAGTCCTGTACCAGGTCCTTGCATCCCCTTTCAAACAGATGCTCAGAAGCCGAAACACCTGTATCGACTCATTAATATGGTTGCTTATGCATGCAACCTCCATTCTTTCCAAGAAATCTGCCACATCCTCATTAGGGCTACCATAAAACTCTAGATAAGACATCATTTTCACCCCCAAACTTCACCTCAGATCCCAAGAAAGCACCTTCTCTGAAACTCTCAACACCTAGGGCACACACCCTGATAACTGAAGGAAATAACAGTGCAATCCTCAGTGAAACAATGTCTGGAAAGAGCCACTCCTCAGTGGGGGCACCAGAAAGATGTGAGGCAGCTCAAGAACACAAGAAGGCCACTATAGCTCGCCGACTCACCACCTTCAGAACACTCACAAGCACAAGGGGCACCACCAGCCAGCTTCTCTGGCTGGAAAGAAAAAAAAATCTCTCTCTCTCTCTACACCGCCCAGAGATACCCAAAGAAAGGCAGTTTCAACAGCTCACATATTTCATTATAAAAGCCTTTTATCTGTCAGCAAGGCTAAGCCACTCACATTCCATCAACCCAACCCTATTATCCATTTACAAGAGGTGATCCATCACCATAAATTTTATTAATTAACAAGGTTTAACCCACTCTTCCTCGCACTCTCCTTTTAGCAGACACTCACAGCAAACAACTCACACACACACACTGCCCGAGCTTCCTTTGGTCTCACACCAGAGGTGTCGAAACAAGACGGCCACCTCCCAGTAGAAAGCCAATAGCTGTACCAACACTTGTCACCTCTGAGGTGGCTGCTCACCCCCTCTCGCCTCTACAGACTCCCCATGTTGTCTCGCTAGTCTGCAGCCACTCTGTCCACTAGCTGCCCAGGTCCTTCACTGTTTTACTCTTTCCCTAGCCCACACAACCTGTGTACTCGCACCAGGCAGCCCAATTTTAACCCAAGGCTTACCAGCCACCACTGCGCTGTGCTCCAGCCGTGAGCTCTCCGCAGCAACTCACAAGGAAGGGCCCCCAGCCTCTACACGACGAACCTGCGCTGTCCAGCCCTCGCACGTACACCGTTGGCCTCTGCGCCTCCCAGGCAATTTTTTATTTTTGGACCCCGGCACCTACTCCTCAAGCGGCCACCCAACCTTCGTCTCTTCAGACCCACCAGCCAGGCCTTCTCCCACGCCTTTCCTCTACGCTATATGCCTTTAAGATTGGCTGGTACAGTAACGCTGCTTTGATTTGCATAGACCTCACCATGCCTTTGTCTTGGTTCTGTCGTTCAGTGCCTCTCTAAGCTTGCAGTGATGCAATCTTTGATGCGCTTTCATCCCCTCCTTTGCCTTCGTGCTTGTTCCATGCCATATTCTCCTCTTCTTTGCTCTGCGGACCCCCAACCCTTAACACCCTAATCGTGTGTGCCCTATGCCTGTTGATGAGCTACCTTGCTGTGCTTACCAGCCTCGCAGCAGCCTCACTTCTCTTCGCCACCAGCCACCCTTGGCTCTCCTTGCGCAACACCCTGTGCTACCCGCTTCAAAGGTGGCCTCCAAGCAAGAGCACCCCATCCATTTCAACGCGGCAGCCACACGCCCAGCTGCGCTTTCCTCTCCAACACCCACCGTTGCGCCCCATGCATGCAACACTACGAGGCCCCCCCGGCTCTCCTTCTCTGCACCCCTTCAGCCAGCCACACCTAGCGGCCTCGCCTCTTCACAAACGAGACGGCTCCCTTTGCGCTTGTTCTGCAGCTGCGCCCACTGCCTATAGGCTCACCAGCCTTCACGACCCAAACTGCTCCCCACAGTCCCTTGCCAACCCAACTGGTCTTTGCCTGCCTTCACTCTCTCTCTTTCTCGCTACCCGCCACCACCGGCCACGTCCAAGACAAAGCAAGGCAACTCCCCAGCCAATCGGCAGCCCCCAGTCATCGCTAGCAGCCACAGTTCGCACTCCTTGTCTGCAGTGGTTACCAGCCTTACAGCAGTCTCACGGTCCGCAAAAAGAACCTGTCCTCCGCAGCTCTCTCCACTCCGTCAGCTCTGCACCCCTTCCAGAAGAAGCATCCTCCTTTCCAGGCGGCCCACTTCCTTTGCCTTTTCCTCTTCGCCAACCTTCTAGTCGACTCCCTCATGCGGGCGAGGGTGCTGGCAGCAAAACAAGTGCCCAAGTGGACCTTTCTTTTGCTGGCTACGTTGGTGGTGTTTATTTATTTATTTATTTTTTATATTTTGCCTAGAAGATGGGTTATATCTTCTCACCATCATTATCATGCCCAACCCCTTATTTATATGGAGAAACACGGCCATTCCAAAAATCTGCACAGTACATTCCAACACGAGCATAAAGAGCAAATTATGTTTGACTGGTATCCCTTGTAGATTTCAGTATTTGTAGTCTAGATTGGGCTCTCTCCACGTAAACCAGCCTGTCTACATTTATTTTTACCAGATGCTCATCAAAACCCATCATTGATATCCTCGTGCTCATCCACCTCTTATTTACACACATCCCAGACACCTTCTTGAGACTAAAAGCTCATACAATAAAAACTTCAAGTCTCCAGCAGCTGCTTCAAAGAAAAATGCATGCATTGAATCACTCCAAAGCCATTCCGTCTGTACACTTGCCAGGGCATTCAGGGCAAAGTTTTATTGCACACCACGCATCCCATATGTACATGGACTCAAAACATCTTTACAGAAAAAAGCCTGACAATTGGCATCTACCAGCGCGTGTATATACACGCATTAATACACGCTTTATTAAGAAAAACTAAATTCCTTTACAAAATTAAAATCTATTTTCTTTAAACCATCTCATAGTACATTACAGTATATATCATTACACAATTCCACTACATGCATTTACAACAATGAAATATATTTAAAAATAAATCATGAGATGATCATTAAAAGACAACACATACAATAGAAATGTCATCAATTTAGAACGATACAGTGATGGATTGGTTAGGGTTCGATCTCATCTTCAATAAGATCCATCCTTGCCAAACGATCAACATCAATATCCATTTGATCAATTTGTAAGGCTACGATTAAATTTATTCCACTATCGATATTCTGTCCATTGATAATGGTATCGATGTCCTGATCATCCTCATCAACATCACCATCATCCTCAATGGTAGGGTCATTCTCATGAGATCATGAGAAATGGCACACTCATCCTCATTATCATGATCATCTCTTATTTCTTGATCATCGATCACAACATCTTCATTGGCATGTTCGACATCATCTTTATTGCGGCTTGTTACATCCTCCATATGCTCCATATCAGTGAATGTATTATACATCACTTTGGAACGTGGTGCAATAGGGATGACGTACCACCATTTAATGTCATGCACCATTGGTAGATAGATAACCTACTCAAATACACATACTGCAGTAATTAATTAGCATATCAAAAGTCAAGGGGTATGCGAGCTTAGATATATATGTACATGAAACACATTAGTAAAAAAATGCATACCTGCTCACATTGTTGTGGCAATACGAGCCTATCTTTCTTTGTTTGCCAAAACTTTGTAGAGTCAATAGTTACATAGCCACTTGCATGGCGTTTTATCGTTTCATTAGGCCCTTTTCCCACCACGTTCATTTGCTATTTGACATCCAAAACATACACAAAGAAGTGACGAAAGTCAAGCCTAAATATGTCTTGGATTGTGCCACAATAATCATCCATTTTTCCATTAGCTCCCTCAAAGCTACTAATGACACCGCAACCTTGTGTATTCCTCTTTTCATCAATTCTTTGTGTTCGAAAATGCTTGCCTTCACACCATATAGCATTGAACATAGTGCACTTCACAATTTACTAATGACACCGCAACCTTGTGTATTCCTCTTTTCATCAATTCTTTGTGTTCGAAAATGCTTGCCTTCACACCATATAGCATTGAACATAGTGCACTGGACCAAAATAGAAGCAATATTTGTGTAAGCAACGTGAATAAATATTAAAAGCAAATCACTTACAACTAATGCAAAACATTAGTTCTATGTACCTTTAACATGCATCCTCGTGCATACTCCCATTCTTCCGCCGTGATATGCAGCCCCTCGTCGCTCTCTGCTCTCTCCATTTCCTCATGCAACCAATCAACATGGATATCATTCGGAAGTGTTGCTAGATGCTTAGGGTACGCCTTACGAGAGCCATGTTGCCTCCGAAAGAGAGCTCTTTCTGCTTGCCTTTTTGTCTTTGCGTCCTCATATCTTGTAACCCATCTGCTCATCACATCACTATTAAGGATGCAAGTGAAATTGAGATCATCAATCAATGTTCTGTCAATTACTTTACTCTGTCCTTTTCCTTGAGGCACAATAGAGGTCATCCTCAAGTCCTCTTCATTGCTCCATAGTCGTGGCAAAGAGCTGTCCACCTGACCAAGAAATTCTGAAATATATACAAGAGACTCTTGTATCAACCAACCCTCGGCCATGCTTCCTTCATGCCTTGCACTTTGCCGCCTCACAAAGTCTTTTAAGGTCTTCATGAAGTGCTCTAGGAAGAACATCCAACGTGCATGCACAGTGCCACATAAAGCAATTTCGTCCACTAAATGCACAATGAGATGTAGTTGACTTGTGAGAATGGTTCGCGAAAAAGTCTCCTCTACCAAACAAACCAACTCCACTGCCATAACACGCGTATCATCCAACGTGGCTGGATCAATTGCTTTGGAACTAACATATCTGAAAAATAAATAAATAGTACGTTATACCTCATGCACGTTCATTTTGCAAGGTATAATGAAGAGCTCACCCATCTTATAAATACATTTTTTCAAACTCTTATTTGCACAATGGTCGATGCTAGTAGGTAGTATGAACTACGCACATAAGAGCACATGTATGTATGGTTTATGGCATTACAAAATTTAATTTCAACGTACAAGACTTGGAAAACACTTACTTAGAGCATCTTGTGCCAATCGTGGGACTTCAACCCATATAGTTCAACGCCTCTTTTCTTAGTGGTTGTAAAGGCTCCCTTCAATGATCTCATGCATCCAGTGGGAGTACACAAAGTGGTGATGGCCTGCTTTACCTGCTTCTCCTCTTTCTTTGATATAATCCATGGTGCAGGCGGAAGACAAACGTGCCCACCGTCCTCTCGTGGTGGCCAAGCTTGACGCATATGTCCTGCGACCCACAAGTCCTCCTGTACGCTAACATTGTCTCGTTTACCAATAACATGTTTCCAAGTACTAGATCCCACATTCTTGAAGATGTGCATGGGATCAAGAAGATGGTTGATCTTAAGATGGGTCTAATATGGTAGCCGAAAAAAAATGGAGTACCTACACAAGGGATTGCTCTATGTGACCTTTAATCCAATTAGAGACTACACAAAATAAGATTGAAAAACATTACTATACCTATTCATGCCATCTGGAGGAAGAATATTTGTAGACTCCCAAATACGCTTCCAATCTTTTGCACGAAGTGTTTGTGGAGGAATGTTACTCTTACTAGCAACATATTTAGGATGATCTGAGGGGAGAAATCGATGATGATTATCGAGTATGGTCTTACACAAACCGTCAGCATACTCATGTACTAACAAAGGGCCACAAACAGGACATGCATGTTTACCCGATGTTTTCAAACCTGTTAAAATATAAATAAAAGTTAGAATAATAAAGTCAATATTTATAATTAATATACCCAATAGTATTAGAGTAGGGAGGTAATTAGAATTCTTACCAGAACAATCACTGTATCCTGGAAAGTCATGCATTGTCCACATCAACACTGCTTTTAAGTCAAAGTGTTGAGAGGAGGGAGGCCTACTAATGTCCACCATCGCAACACCTCTCCATAGTTCCTCCAACTCATCAATCAACGGTTCGAGATGAACATCCATATGCTTGACTTTATGTTTCCCTGGAATTAGAAGGGATAACATAAGATGTCCCTTCTTGATCGCCATTGATGGTGGAAGGTTGTAATTCACCAACATAACTGGCCACACGCTGTATGCGGTGCTTTTGAAACCAAATGGATTCACTCCATCCATACCTAGGCCAAGTCTCAAGTTTCTGGGCTCTGTTTTAAAGCTGGGCCACTCATCTTCAATATGCTTCCAACAAGCAGGAGTGTCTGCGGGAATTCTCCACATGCCATCATCCGATCGATGTGAGGAATGCCATGACATGAGCTCTGCTATGGATTTGCACTTGAACATGTGTTTGATGCGAGGAATTATAGAAAAGTGTCGCAAGACTTTACGAGGTACATCAAAACTCTTCACATTTGTTCTATACCTTGCTTCACCCACAAGTGGGACAATGTCGAGCCTCCTTATGCGTCCCACGAAAGAGAATGCAATCATTGACGCATGCACGTATGCGATCATAATCCAATCCTCCAAGAGATGTCACATAGCGCCTCGCTATGTCTCTTGAGGTGGGTAGTCTATTTCCCTTTGGAAGCATGTTTGATAATAGCCTGCATCCAATATCATCAATTAGTCCTAAACCCTAAACCTTAAACCACTAATTCAAATTTGCAAGTTAGAATGCTTACTTCAATAATGCGTCAAGACTTGCATTGCTCCATCCATAAACTGTTTATATATTGAGTAGTTCAAGTGAAGCACGTAAAATAGAGAATGTGCACCCTTCAAAAACCAGTGTCGATGAAGCCTTGTAAAGATGCTCTTGTTCCATATCATCGTCGTCCATACCTTTGGGATCATCCTTAAAAAGATTCCGCACCATATCATCAAACACTTCCTCTTCCACAACTTCGTGGGGTGCAGGGCTATTGTCATCCCTTTCCCACTCCTCTGACAATAGATCCTGAAGCTCCAGCATCATCTCGTCGACGCTTTGCGTGCTCTCGCCGCGCGTAGGGCACCATGTTAGGATGTGGTACTGCATCCTGCTTCAATTAGAGTATATATATTACAACTCCATTAATTTAATTTGGGTACCATGAGTCATTTGAATACTATCAATTTACATCTACTCACCTCTAAACCTGTTTGATTCCATTCTCCATACATGGAGATGTGATTCAAGGTAATTCGACGTGCTCGTACAATGCATCCTTGACATCGATTACACATACACTTGATCCTTTGTCCCAACCACACATCGCGATTACGATGACGCATTGTCTCATCCTCACCAGAACTGCTTAAGGAGGTTGATGACATCCTATGTACAAACTAGGAAACACAAAATCATAATCAGTTTTTAATGAAAGTATAAAAATCGCGTGTATTAACGCGGCTAGATCCTAAAAATTACGTGTATAAACGCGGCTGATTTATCATAAACGCGAAAATACACGCGTTTCTACACGCGACGACCTGTTCAAACTAAAAATAACCCGTCTTCCCGAAATAAACATTTTCAAAAAAAAGATCTGCTCTCCTTCGTTGTCGCCTCTTCCAACAGAGCACTAAACCTAAGTGCAAGGAGCAGACAAGGAGCACACACGGGTGAAGGAAACCGACCAAAAAGAAGACTCACTTTTTCAGAGGTGAGTCAGTTTGTCCTTTGCCCTGTCTCTTTCCTCAGATTTATTTATGCTATTGTCTCTTTCCTTATGGGTTTGTCTCCGTCCTTCTCCTTCTCTTTCCTCAGATTTATTTATGCTATTGTCTCTTTCCTTATGGGTTTGTCTCCGTCCTTCTCCTTCTCTGGTTGCCATCTGGTGAACGATTCTAACAGGGGCGATAGTGGGCCTTTTATAAGAACGATTTGTCGGAGGTCGGTCGCTTTCAAAAAAAAAATTTCGCAGGTCGTGTGTGTAGGAACGCGTGTATGTCTGCGTGTATCCTGTCTGCACAGACGGTTCACGCGCATATACACACGTTTTTGGAAGGGTGTTGTTAAAACCCTAAGATCTCTCTAGATAATTGTTATGCATAAAACATGCATAAATCAGGCATAAACTCAACCACCCAACCACCCCCGAGCCCAAGGGATGCACACATGAATAATAAATGAAATACATCATACCTCTACCTTGATGTCCCATACCATCAAGAGGTATAACTCCCATCCAATAGCATGTAGCTATAGTGTGAAATGGTAGATGAGTAGATATGGACCTCTACACAAGAGACCATAGCATAAGCCTCAAGCTTCCTAGCCTCCAAGCCTCCTTGAGTGTGCCCCATGCCCCTATTATATAGGAGGGCCTCAAGTGACTCTTGACTTTCCATTCCTCATGTGTGACCCTTGGATGCCTGACCCTAACCTTAAACCTTAAGGTTAGTCCTAACCCATGCTCCACTAGAGCTTGTTCCCATGCTCCCATGCTCACAAGCCTAATGTGGATTAACCTCCTAGTATATGCACACATAATGTGTATATAACATAGCACACATAATGTACATATAACATACTTCCCCTCTCTCAAAACATTGCACTCTTGCAATGAAAAGAAGGAGAACTGCGCTGAACAATCTCAACCGACTCCCAAGTCGAATTCTCAATTTCTCTATCTTTCCACCTTATTTTAATCTCAGGGATTAGTCAACTACAAAGTTTCCTTTCCCTGAATTCAAGTACCTTATCAGGTTCATGTGGAACATAGGATAATTCATCGACTTCAACGAGTTCTTGAGGAGTAACTGTGTCATCCTCACCTCCCAGTTTCCCTTTCAATCTATCGATATGAAAGACTGGATGAACTCTAACAATTGGAGGTAGTTTTAGTTCATACGCAACCGTGCCAATCCGATATATAACTCGAAATGGACCACAATATCTAGGAGATAAATTCGAGCATTTTTCCATTGACAAAGTCTGAGAATCTTTAGGAACATTAAAATAAACCAACGCTCCTGGTTCAAAAGACCGAGATGAGCGTCCCCTATCAGCATAAAACCGTGCCCTATCATGAGCACTCCTGATAGAATCCCGAGCTTCGGTCAAAATTTCTTGCATATCTCGCAAGAAATCCCTCGATGCATCAAGCTCGATGTCCTTAAGACTGACATCAATAGGTGCCCTGGGTTAATACCCATACATAAGTATGCACGGACTAAAAAATAATAGCCGTGAATTTAGAACTGTTATAGGCAAATTCCATCATTGGAAGATATTTTTTCCAATATGATGATTTTCTAGAGACATATGCACGAAGCATACACACTATAATCTGATTCATACACTCTATTTGCCCATCAGATCACTGCGGATGATCAGAATAATTCACATTCAAAGTAACTTCCTCATTGTAAAACATTCAGAATAAAGTAGGAAAGCATGGCATTATAACAGCAGAAACCAGGGATTCATCGACGCCCCGACATACCCACATCTGCATATGGAATAATCGACGTCTCGAGTTACCCATATCAACATAGAGAGTCATCAACGTCTCGATGAGACCATATGTCCATCCGTAAACCTATCAGGTTGATTGTGTAAATCACCTAAAGTACGGAACTAGAGAAAGAAATGCCAACAAAGGAAGAATCCAAATTTCCTTATCCGAACACAACAAGATAAACTTGTTTGAACTCTAAAGAAAGAGATTTTAACAAGTGAAAATGCCGATGAGATTGCCCTCATCATAACATGTAGGCTGCTATAGATAAAAGAAGTTTATCTAGAGAATACCCACACTATAACTTCTAGTGAATTTAGAAAATAAGATTGTCTTTGAATGTTGAGGTCAACATGCTAAGTGATGTAAACAAAGCAACAATCTTGAGTCCAAATTATCCCATAAGATAATATATGTGAGGGATCCCTAGCGTCCCATTCCACCATTATACCACCCATACATATCTTAACAATTTGAAACTCCCTAGTATGCCGTCTAGGAAAATATGAATAAAATCCTGTATAAAAGGAATAAGATGGCCTTATCCAGACTTTCACATACTAATCCTGTCTCTATATACTTGAGACTACATCAAGGAATAACTCCTTATGAGTACATCATTAGAAAAGAATTTGAATTATTGGCGCCTTTCTAATGATAACTACCCAAAACACCATAAAGTTAGGGTAGAAAAAAAAACTCACCTAGATATATAAGTAACTAGGTATCCGAGTTGGAATATATACAAGAGTATAAGAAATATACTCCAAAATTATGTGCAAAAAACGAAGGCAAATGCTACCTTCAAAAGCACATGTAATTAATCAAAAGATCAAAAGATCCTTATAAAACCATGGATAAAAGCATAGAAGCTCCTCCAATCCATAAACACCATAGTTGATCATAAAAATCAATGCATACCATCTAATGGACATAAATCATGCCAAAAGAAGCATTAAAATTGGTGGCCAACTCATCAATCCAAAGTATATGAACGTTGTGTTGTTCAAATAAAACTCCAAAGTAAGAAAGTGAAACACATGTGTGTAGCACTCAATAAGAAAACCCTAGACATAAGTGATCTAGGCAGAACCTGATGAGTCCATATAAAACTTGGAAAATATCCAATAAAATCCACCAAAATAGACCAATCAACTGACCCATGATAGAGGCTTAAGAAAATAAGCACAAACCACACTTTAATAAGTGCCAAAATAGATTATCATGGAAAAGTGTCAAAGGTGAAACACACTTTGAACGTAAATTATAGCCATCAAAAGAAATTAAGGAACATGTCCAAAAAGAATGGCTAAACAATGGTAAAAAATCATGAATACATCGTTTAGAATTAATCCAAACATAAATATCCATTAATACGAGGTATAATCGTATTAATAATATGCAAATAACCCGCATCTATCTAATGTCAGTACGAGAAAACGTACTTCAACATTAAATAACCCTCAAAAATATTAAATTCTCGAGAAAAATAATTATCATGATTTTTTTCAAAATTTTCCTAAATTTTTAGGGCCTCAAAATATAATAATTTTGAATTCCACCAAACCTATCTTATGGCATTCCAAACCTATATTTTTCCAGAAAATTTTTAGCAATTAAATTTGCCAAAATACCATTGATATTTAAAAAATACCAATTTTTAGGATTTCTAAAAATAATTTCAGAATATTCCTAATTTTTCCTCAGAATCCCATCGTTCACGAAATTTCCAATTCCGCCCGACAATTCTCAAATCCAATGAAAATTTACAATTTTAATATATTTTTCTAATTTTTTGGGTCAAAAAATATATTTTTAAAGGAATTTGAATGGTCACGGGCGCCCGAGTGGACACACCACATGCCAAACACCAACCCCACATTTTTCTGAAATTTAAAATAACCTTTGTCTAATTTTCCACTAATTTTCAGGAATTTTTTGAAAATTTTAAATTACCCCGAACGCATTTAGAATACGAACGGTCAAAAAATTTCGGAATTCCAACGGTTTTCCAGGAATACGGAAAGCCAAAAGTTTTGGGAAAATGAAAAGACAAAAAAAAATTCGGAATGTGAAAGGTCAAAGGTTTCCAGAATACGGAAGGTCAAAAGTTTTTCGGAATTCGGAAAGCCAAAAGGTTTCAGGAAAATGGAAAGCCAAAGGTTTTCCGGAAGATGAAAAGCCAAAAATTTTCAATAAAAAATTTCCAGAATAAAGAATACAATTTTCAGAGAAATAATGTATTTTTTCAGGATTTTTTTCCTTTTTCCAAGCTTTTCCAAATAAATGAATCTTGAAAAATATACCTTTTTTTAAAAAAAAGTTTTTTTTCTCCAAAAAAAGCTTATGAGCTTTTAGTTAAAAGCTTTTTTTTTAAAAAAATTTAGGGGGGGGGGGCGACTTTTGGTCGCCGGCCTGCTGCGCAATCCCCCGCCCTGCCGTCTGTGCGTGGAAAAACCAAGAGGAGGGAGCAATCCTCTCCTCTCTCTTCTCTTCACTCTATCCTTTTCATACCCACCCATCTCTTCACTACTCTTCTCTGTTTAGAGATTAGAGAAATGCTTAATTACTTATTAATCATAATTAATGTTAATTATGATTAATATTTAATTAAATTATCTTTTTTAAAATACATTTCCATGTACAAGAGAGAAATGGAGATAAAAAAATCAGATTTTGAGGAAGAGAAGAACTTTTCGCACACGGTAGAGAACTCACGCATCAATTGACTGCCCCACATTGCTTTTCAGCAAGAAAAATTGGCAGAAAATTGAAAACATGCCCGCGGAAAACCCGCAAAATGCATTAAAAAATACATTTTTTACCAAAAAATGCTCAAAAAATCTCTAAAAAATTAGGAAAAAATTCCTAAAATTCTAGAAATTCAGGGAATCCATTCTACAAAAATATCCACCATAAAATCTATGGTATTTTTGTAAAAAATTCCATTAATGCTTGATTTTAACCATAAAAAATAGTGAAAAATAGCATTAACTCACGGAATTTCCCCGCAACGTCGATTCGTCCATTGAATTGTAGTTACACACGTTCCAATCACCAAATCGATGATCCACGTGCAATTCATCAACACAAATCAATAAAAAATAACATTTTATTAGTAAATATTAAAATTTACTAAAAAAACTCAACAATTAAATAGAGATAGCTCTAATACCACTGTTAAAACCCTAAGATCTCTCTAGATAATTGTTATGCATAAAACATGCATAAATCAGGCATAAACTCAACCACCCAACCACCCTCGAGCCCAAGGGATGCACACATGAATAATAAATGAAATACATCATACCTCTACCTTGATGTCCCATACCATCAAGAGGTATAACTCCAATCCAATAGCATGTAGCTATAGTGTGAAATGGTAGATGAGTAGATATGGACCTCTACACAAGAGACCATAGCATAAGCCTCAAGCTTCCTAGCCTCCAAGCCTCCTTGAGTGTGCCCCATGCCCCTATTATATAGGAGGGCCCTCAACAAGTGACTCTTGACTTTCCATTCCTCATGTGTGACCCTTGGATGCCTGACCCTAACCTTAAACCTTAAGGTTAGTCCTAACCCATGCTCCACTAGAGCTTGTTCCCATGCGCCCATGCTCACAAGCCTAATGTGGGTTAACCTCCTAGTATATGCACACATAATGTGTATATAACATAGCACACATAATGTACATATAACAGGTGTATACACGCGTTTCAGGACGGGTGTATACACGCGACTGTGTTTCCCCATTCTATGGTCTTAGAGCTGATAGGTGGCTTGGATGATGGTATTTGAGTCAAGAGCGTGTATAAACGCGTCAGATCTTCTGCAAAAAGTCGCATGTATATACACGGATAATCTGTAAAACACGCGTGTATAGACACGTCAAATCTGTGAAATACGCATGTATAAGCGCAGCTAAACTGACAAAATGCATGTATAGACGCTTCTATCAGCGCGTCTAAGCACAGCTGAACTGACAGAACGCGTGTATACGCCCGTGTATCAGCGCGTCTGAATAGTCCTATACACGCGCTTTTACACGCATATCTCTGGCCGCGATTATACACGCGCTGATACACGGGCCCGCTACTTTTTTTCACAAGTCATTTTTAGCGGCTAGGAGCGCGGGTATGAGCCCGATCCCTTGTAGTGCTTCTCATGACTCCCTAGATCGCCTTGAAATGATACACTTCTTATGGTTGCTTGCTCATTTTGGTTTTTTTCCCTTAGGCTACAATTAAGCATGTTTCTAGAACTTCCAAGCTTATATTCAATTTCATTTCTCTTTATCTCTTGCATAGCTTTAAATCATAGTGGAATCTTATCCCCCTTCTCATGACTCCCTAGATAACCTTGAAATGGTACACTTCTTATGGTTGCTTGCTCATTTTGGTTTTTTCCCCTTAGGCTAAAATTTAACATGTTTCTAGAACTTCAAAGCTTATATTCAATTTCATTTCTCTTTGTCTCTTGCATAGCTTTAAGTCGTAGTGCTAAATTTGTATCTAAAATGAATTTTTCTACCTTATACGACTTAGTGAATGCATCTTCAAGGGATAGTGGCCTTTCTAACCTCACATGGACTTGTAATGAGCATGATAAACCTTTAATAAAACTCTCCATTGTTATTCTTTCATCAAAACTATGAGGATCACAATGTTTTATTTTAAACTTGACAAATTTACCAACATAGCTTTTCATTGTCTCATTTTTCCCTTGAAAGAAACCACCCAAGGTAATAAAGGCATTTAATGAGCTCAAGGTAGGTGAAAAATGCTCAAGAAAGGCCCCTACTAAACCCTCCTAGGTAGCAATCCTATCTACTTCATGCTTCTCCTTGTCATAGAACCAATCTTTAGCTTTTTCGTTTAAAGTTATCGGTCGGGAATCATGCTTTCCACTCATTGGGGTGCATATATCCAGCTATCATACATTGAAGAATGAAATCTCTAACATGAGTGTTTGATTCCTTGTTTCCAACCCCATCATAAGGCTTTATATTGACCCTTCTAGGTTTAAGAGGAGTCTTGATTGCATTGTTATCTCCCTTACACTCTTTTTTGCCTTTACTCACAAGAATCTCTTTGGCCTCTAAATCTTGGTCATCAACAAGGTCATCAAGAAACTCATCCCATATTCCTAGGAAACTAGATTTATCGCCTTCTATGAAATTTTTGTGTTCTTTAACAACTTTTTAAATAGTATGGCTTACAAACTCTCTAGAACTTTTATGCAGGGTGCTAGCAGTCCAAGTGTACCACAAATCTAAAAGAAAAGCTCGTAACCTAAAATAAAAATAGGAATGTACTATGATCTCCATGATGAAAGAACATTTGTAGGTTCGTGTCACTAGACCACAATGCAAAAGCTTGAGTCCCTTCGGGTGTGCGATTGTCATGAAATATTCTTGAGCCTAAGCTATGGAGTTAAACCCAATCCCAAAAGAACAGCTAGCAAGAGAGATACTCAAAACTATCAACTCTCCTTAACTCCCAAAACTAAGCCCAACAAGAAAAGGACCTACTGGAGTGTACGACTATGTAACTATCTAGAATGTGCAATGGAATCCTGTCTACATATCCCTCTCACCAATAGGATCAATGTTTATGCACAAGACATGTGTGCATTAAATAGAGATAATAATTTTCACAAGACACAATCAAGAAAAAATGTGTATACTAATGCAAATATATTTATGTCACCACATATAAAATCATTTTTATCACACACTTTGTCAATCAATAATCTTGTTTGAACGTGTTTGTATTAGCATATGAGAGTGTTGCAATTTATAAACAATGGCATTGAACAAAAATATCTTATCTCTAACTTTCTTGGTCAGCCCCTGAAGGTTCACAAACTCCTTCTCCTTTCATTTAATTTGAATTTCTTCTATGTTGTTGTCGTTCGTGTTGCCATTCTTGAGTGTGTATATCATCTCAATGTTCAAGCTACACAAATCAATAGAATCATACAATTTTTAGTAGAATATTTGTGTGTGTATTATCACTAGTGTATATGTATGTGTGTCTTCTTTTTTTAAGGAAGAGGAGGTTCTGACAAACTGCCACTTATCCCACATAGTGTCAAGAGACTTTGTAGTTTAGGTGTATATATGACTTTCATCATTTTCGTCTAACAATGAGATAGCGAGAGAGAATTTTTACTCTCCCCACGCCTCCGTGTGTGCACTGTTGGCATCCGCGTTGCTGCTGCGCTATTACTAGTCGTTTCCACCGGATATTGGTGCATGCGATGCTTGATCACCCTCTAGCACCTATTGTACGCTCCCCCTTTTTTTGTTATCCAACCGCCCCTTCTTGTTCTACCACGCCGTTTTAGTATACCCTTTAAAAATAAGGGTGTACCCTATGAGGGTCCCTCTCTTCTTCTTCTTTGCTTCTACACGGCTCTAGTCTAGTTGTACATGGCCGTCAAAAGGTCCCCATCAAAAGCACCTCCACCTCTTTTGCGTGCACAGGCGGCAACCCCTTCATGTTATGTTGGACGTCGTTTCATTTTCCAGGTGTGCCCATTCAATGGCCACCCTTTGTTATAAGGCTAAGTGGATAAAACTATTTTAACTCAAGTGCCCATCTTTTCTTATGCATTGTGGTTGATTTCCAATAAGCACCTAATCATGGCCTTGCTCTATGCATTGCCAAAAGGATATTGTCTTTTTGAAGACTTTCACATTTGCTTCTCAAAGCTTGCTTTCCTTGATGTTGCCAATCTTACCTTTCTTAGAACTCTTCACATACATATAGGGTTTGTGTTAATAGCATCAAACCTCCATCTTCTTAGCTTCTATACCTTTCCGTTTATATCTCTTGCCATGACGAAACGAGGACCAAACAACCTCAAGCAAGACCGAGTGAAAGCATCCTTGTGTGAGATAAATATTATGTGAAATGCACATTACCGCAATAAATAGACACGTGCGTGCGAACACAAAACACATACATCCATACATACAATGCTCACATAATAGCATGCTTTGGAGGCTCTTAAAAAAATGCAACACCTGCGTGTGCCCAACCATCCAGGGCCTGCTCCACTTGAGCCCATGCTACATGCCACCTTCTCCACCCGCCCTGCTTGCCACCTCACCTGCGCCCCAACTCTCTTTGATGCCACTAGAGGATATGTCTTTCTTTGGCTACTTCTTGCCTGACTGTTTTGAGAGGGCCCGCCAGCCTACTCTTTACTCTTCCTCTGTTTTACTGTCTCACGGAGCGGTGATCTCGGGTCACGTTCTGGGCGCGAGTTCCCGCTCGGGACTAGAAAATCTAGTACAAAAGTGAAAACAGAGAGTACTTGCTGAATTTTGCACACCAAGACCTATAGCTCGTCTCGAAGAGGACAACGAGCCGGTCATTTTGAGTACTAGAACTTTGAAAACAGAGTTTGTATGAAGGAGTTATGACCAAAAATGTACAACCGGCAATGGAAAACGGTGTCACCCAAATGCAGGCTTCCAACCCAAAACTTGTATTGATAAAATGCCGACACACGACGAGATTACAACGGGATCACAAGAGTGATGAGAGAAAATAAATTGCGGGTATCCGAGGCACAAGATCCCTTGCCCACAAGCCGTCTTGTATCTAAACGAAGGTAGGAGAGGTCGGGCTAGGCCACATTACTCCACCTCAAGGTACTCCCATATAGATGCAAAGAATTCGGGGCGTCCAAGCGTACCTCGAGAGCACCATGTGAGGCCGGATAGAAATCCCAAAAATCCCATGCCTCACATACACCCCCCTTTTGAAGAGCTTGAAGTCCCTTTCAAGCCATTATTCTGGCGGTACCTCATCCTCCACGGGCACCATGTTGTAAAACTGCAGAACCAACGGACGTGCCATTTCAATCATTTTCCCTTGTGGTACCCATGTGCAATCTGTCATGGGGCGATGTTTCCATTTCACATAGTATTCTGGCATTCCCCACCGGAACCGTGATTTCAAGATGAGTTCTGGTTCAAAAGGTGTAACGACGGGTGTTTCACCATCTGCAAGCATCGGCACATGGTGACCAAAATGGGTATCGGGGACAAACCTTTTGCGAAGGCTTATATGAAATGCATTATGTATGTGGACTGTTGCGGGCAAATCTATTTTGTAGGTGACTCCATTGTAAGATTTGAGCACTTTGTATGGGCCATAGAAGCGGTGATTGAATTTTGGTGTGAGATTGGCAGGGAGTGCAATGTTTTGTGCACTAACCAGGACCAAGTCTCCCTCATGAAACTCATCATCACGCCTTTTCTTGTTGGCATGTTTTACATATCTGACTTTGCTCTGTTCTAGATGCTGCTATACAACTCGCATTCGTTTCTGCCACCGCTGCAAAAACTCCTCTGCATCTGCATCTGCATGGTTTTCAATAAACCAGCTAGTTTGACTCGCTGTGCCTTCACGAGTTGACAAGTTGGGCATGTACGAACATATTCGATGACATCCTCATTCATGCGTGGCCAAAAGAAATGACGTCGAAGCTGCTCAAGCGAGCGCTTCTGCCCACCATGCCCGGCCAGCTTACAGCCGTGGGTTTCCCAAAGTAGCATGGCTTTGAGGTCCGGGTCATTGGGCACATACACCTTTTGGTGGGCGTAGAATATTCCATTTTTGAATTCAAATAAACCTACGGTTGAGGTACCATTGTGCAAGTCCGTGGCCATGTGAATGATTGCTGCATCTAATTTCTGAGCATCTCGAATTTTGTCTAATAGTGCCCCATTTGCCACACTCACTGCATTCAATTGCGGCATACGACTCAGAGCATCTGGCATCAAGTTCTGCTTTCCCGGCTTGTGAATAATGTCAATGTCAAATTCTGCGATGAAATCCTGCCATCTGCCTTGTTTTGGTGACAACTTGGGTTGCGTCTGAAAGTACTTGAGGGATATGTTATTTGTGAGAACCTTTGTGTGTTTGTCTTGCACATAATGACGCCATTTCCTAAGGCAATGAACCACTACTTGCATTTCCTTTTCATGTGTGGTCCATCGTCGTTCTACATCGCTGAACTTGCGAGATTCATATGCGACAGGGTGCCCGTCTTGTAATAAAACTCCTCCAAGGGCCCCGTCCGATGCGTTTGTGTGGATTTCAAACTCTTTGTTGAACTCTAGAAGCTTAAGCACCGGGGTACTGCACATGGCGACTTTCATTTGTTCGAAAGCATCCTTTCCTATATCCGTCCACTTAAAAGGCTTGATGCCTTCAGTGAGTGGGGTTGCAATTTTGCTAAAATCTTTGATAAACTTTCTAAAGAATCGTGTGAAGCCTACGAACTCGCGAACTTCACGCACAGTTCGGGGTGCATTCCATTTCACCACTGCTTCGATCTTCTTGGGGTCTACCTGCACACCTTTTTGATTGACTACGAAGCCCAGAAACTCCACTTCGGTGACTGCAAATTCACATTTTTAGGCTTGGCATACAGTTTGTGACGGCGTAATATTTGAAAAACCTTGCTTAGGTGTTCTTTATGCTCACTCAAAGTCTTGCGGTATATGAGTAGATCATCTATATAAATGATCAAAAATTCATCTAGATACTCTTTGAAAATATCATTCATCATTGTGCAAAAGGTGGCCGGGGCGGCAATACCAGCCATTCGTAGCTTCCATACCTTATGCGAAACGCCATTTTTTCAATGTCACGGCGATTCGTATCTGATGATATCTGGATCGTAGGCTGATCCGACTGAAGTACTTTGCTCCCACCAGTTGATCTAAGAGTTCCTCCATTACTCATACGGGGTAATGATTCTTTATGGTAATTTTATTCAGAGCTCTGTAATTGGTGCATAACCTGGCTGACCCGTCCTTCTTGGTGACAAATAGCACAGGTGCACCATACAGTGACTTGCTGGAGCGCACCATACCATTTTTGGCCAGTTTGTTTAACTGAACCTTGAGCTCCTTGAGCTTAGTAGCATCCATCCTATAAGGAGCTTTAGCCGGAGGACTATGTCCTGGCAAGAGTTCTATTTTGTGATCTACTGATCGTTTTGGCGGTAACCCGGTTGGCAATTTTTCGGGCAAGACATCCTGGAACTCCCTCAGCACTTCGTGTATCTCTTCTACACCAATTTTGCATTTTGTCTGATGTGCATCTTGTACCTTCATTCCTGTACCTTCATTATGCATAAGTGTATTTGGCACCCTTGCTTGGCTGCCCTCTCTGCCTGCTTGGCACTACACCATTCCGGCACCTTGCCACGGCAATCTGTTACTGTGCGAGCATTACTTGCCCCTACTGCATACATTGGAGCGCTCTGGACTTTGCTTCCAATGACTGTTTTATCCCCCGAGTGAGGACGGATACATGGCACACTGACTCCTGCACCCTGCATATCCAGCATCATGTTATTTACACCTTTTCCCATAAAGGCGATGAGATATTTGTCGACCCAAGTGAGCCCGACAATCACTGCGAAAGTATCCATTAGCACAACTATAAAATCCAGCCGCGCTTTCCATGCGCCAGCCTGCACATTGTATGCCATCTTTACATTGTCATCCTGTCCCTATGCAAATGACACTAACATCTTAGTGGAGTCACACACCTTCACTCCCAGCTTCCTAGTGCATTTTGGGGTGATGAAATTATGGGTGGCTCCTGTATCCAACATGATGTTTTGCTCCATGCCATTCACATTGGCCTCAAAATAAACATTTTGCACTGACGCTAACTGTGCTGCCATGCATTTTGGTACTGCTTGCACTGCGCCTACCCTTGGTGGGCTATCGCCTCATCGAGATGAGGTTTCTGCATCCTCAATCTCAGTGATCCTCAGTCGATCCATCCATTCATAATTATCTTCTTGCCCTTGGGCCTGAATGGTGGTAACTCGACTTTGTGCAGGTTGACGAGGGCATTCACTGTCATAATGATTGCCTCCGCAACCTCTGCATGGGTGTGTTGGGGGAGGTATAGGACGCCTTGCGGTATTGGTAAATCCCCCTGTATTGGTCGAGATTGGGATGTCCCCCTCCCTGGCACAAAGTTTCTATTTCCCGTAGGTTCGGGGTACAATAGATCCACTCGACCTTGTCCCGCTTGTACTTGTCCCAGAGTTTTCTCCCTGGGTTTCATTGGAGGAGTTATCATTCCTGTTTTGAGGTTTGGCACCATTCCATCCCCCTGTTCCCATTGCATTGCTTTTACTTTTCCACTTTCTGCTCTCCGTGTGTCAGACAGTCGTTCTGCCATTGTAAGTGTCGCCTCATAATTTTCAGGCTCCTGCTTTTCAATCTCTCTGCGGGTCCAGTCACGCAGCCCAAACAGGAACCCATGTAGTCTATCTGTAGCATGCATATCCATGCATATCCATGCATATCCATAATCTGCAGTAGCATAAGTTGTCTGTATTTGTTGATATAATCTCGCAGTTTTCCATCTGCGTGTTTGAGATTACGCCATTCATCCCGTACCCTGAAGACTTCATTTCGTGGTATGAAATACTCGGCCATGTCCTTGGTAAAGTCATCCCACCTTGTCCACGGCCTCTTTGCCTCACCTGCCAGAAACCAAGTGTATGCATCCCCTGATAGCAGCCGCGATGCCACACGGATCCAGTGTTTATGAGATACTTTGTTCATGGTGAGATAATCCTCTGTCTCACAGGATCCACCTTGTCACCACAAGCGAATCTCTTTGCCCATTATACTTTTCCGGGGGTAACGGTTTGTACTTCCCGTATCCCTCATCCGATGACTCTGAGTCCCTCTTGTCATTCCGTCTTCTGTGTTGACGCCTGGGGGGGGGGGACCTCGACCTCATTTGTCTTGGCGACGAAGGTCGGCTGCCATCCTTCTTGTGTAGTTGATCGACTAAGGAGGCCAACATGCCTTCTAGCCGGTCCAGTCTGTCATTTTGGTGATCTTGCCAGCTTGGCCCTAGATCCCTTGGTTCATCCATTTGGTGTTCTCGAGTATCTATTGCCCTTGCCTCGAGACGTCTATTGTGCCTGTCACGCCGAATCCAAGCTGTTACTTCGGCGTCAAGTTCTGCCTGCCTTTCTTGCCTTGCTTCCTCCTCAATCCTTGCGGCTTCTTCTGCGTCCAGATAGCCACCTTCCGTGGTCTTCCCCTTTGGCATAAGTCGACCAAATTCATCGTGATGCGGTGTTTCCTGCTCTGATACAAAGTGTCACGGAGCGGTGATCTCGGGTCGCGTTCTGGGCGCGAGTTCCCGCTCGGGACTAGAAAATCCAGTACAAAACTGAAAACAGAGAGTACTTGCTGAATCTTGCACACCAAGACCTATAGTTCCTCTTGAAGAGGACAACGAGCCGGTCGTTTTGAGTACTAGAACTTTGAAAAAACGGAGTTCGTATATGAAGGAGTTATGACCAAAAACATACAACCGGTAATGGAAAACGGTGTCACCCAAATGCGAGCTTCCAACCCAAAACTTGTATTGATAAAATGCCGACACGCGACGAGATTACACGGGATCACAAGAGTGATGAGAGAAAATAACTTGCGGGTATCCCGAGGCACGGGATCCCTTGCCCACAAGCTGTCTTGTATCTAAACGAAGGTAGGAGAGGTCGGGCTAGGCCACATTACTCCACCTCAAGGTACTCCCATATAGATGCAAAGAATTCGGGGCGTCCAAGCATACCTCGAGAGCACCATGTGAGGCCGGATAGAAATCCCAAAAATCCCATGCCTCACAGTTACCTCGTCTCCATCATCATCATCATCCTCATCATTCCACACCCAAATCGCACGGCAAAATATCGTCAAAGAAAGGCGAGAAGGTCAAGCTTCCTGCACACAACTCAAGCTTTGCTCTCTATTTAAACAAGACTGATCAAAGATCTCAGTCATATCACCAGCGACGGCGATAAACGTCTTCTCCTATGCGTTTTCAAGTTTATCTTTATAGCCTATCTTTGATGGTCTACGCTGCATCAAACAAGTCAACGAGTAGGCTAGTACATGCATGGTTTTTTTCTAGGAGCAGGTGCTTGAGGTTCTTCTCTCTTCAGGACAGGTGTACACGGCGGGTATCTTCTCATTTTGGCAAGGATGTAGGCCCTCGATTTCAGCAGATCACCATCTTTCTTCTTTCTCTATCCTTCTTTGGGCATTAATGCCTTATGTCAAGATGATGTGTGAGACTCCTTTGTGCAAGGGGAGAGGTCTAGTTGTCATGGACGCACATGGGAACTGCAATTGGCATGATGGTAGGTTGATCCTGGGCTGATTCTGGATGTCGTTCTCTGGCGCCTATAGTATGTGGGTGTTGGCCATGTTTAGTAAGCATGTGATGATGGTCGGGGTGTGATGATGGTCGGCAGTGCATGGCACCGTGACTGCAGTAGCCATATTTGGTATTATATGGTGTAGCTGATCAAGAACCTGCGACGGCTCATCTGCAGGGTGATCCTTGTTGTATTAAGACGACGGGCTGCAAAGGTATTGCTCTCATATAAAGGGAGTGATGGCGATGGCAATAGGGCTGCTGCTCTCAGCCATGGCCTACTAGGTATATGTTGCCAAAATGAATGGGGGACAGCCTTGTGAGTGTATATCTCATGTGTGTTGATTTGAAGGAGAAGGCGTGATTGACGTGTTTGGTGGTGTAGTCCACAGGTTTACACTCTCACAACGCACCTTGTGCCAGCGCCTTCGATTACCTCGTCATGCACACAGTGGAAGCATATGTGTTTGTTGGGTGTTTACTTTGTCTCTGGTGCCCTTGTTTTGTGCTAGCGGTTCCAAGGTTGGGGGAGTGGGAAGCTATAGAGGCCTGTTTTCTTGCTTTTTTTCCGCTCCACAACGTAAAAGGATCTGCACGAACATCGAGGGGCGTTTCTTCCTCTACTTCTAAGTTTTCTTTTTATATTTGAGTCAAGGTTTCTCTGCCTAGTTTGTCCCCCAAATTCTAAATATTTTGGATGTCTTTTGGAGTCTTTGTAAAGCCTTGATGCTATAAAAGGCAAAGATGTATCTTATCATCACAGTTAGGAGTCTAGGGGTGACTAAGTAATAATCTCATCTTTGGTCATAAGCTGATTGAGGGAATAGTTATGGCACGGGACGTGCACATTGCTAGGTCACCTCTTTGCAGTAATGTGATGGAGTTGGCGGTATGTTGCTTCTTTTGTGTTTGGGTCTCACCAGCTTCGTTCCAAGGGGGGGTGTTGGAATAATCATAATCTCAATAGTGCGAAAGGGTTATTGAGTCTTTTGGTGTGAACTACCTCTTAATAAGGGTCAAAAGACAAGGCCTTAGTGCTTTTTTAATTAAGGTTGGTGGCAAGGCTTTGCTATTTTTAATTTTGTTCGGCAACCATGTGTTGAAAATTTCTTACTAACCTCTATCATAGCTAAGGTATATTATTTGTGGAGTAGAAAGAGAGTATTCTAGAGCTTATCTATACTAAATTTTATTCTCAATATTGCTACGAAGCAACATGATAACTTATTTTACAGTTAGAGAAACATCAACGATGTAAATGCAAAGATAGTATCAAAAGTGCACCTATCAAGATGTTAAGGTGGATGCTTAAATTGTTGGATACATTAGAACATGTTAACTAATATCAATCGTAGGTGTGTACAACCATTTTAGTTACTTATGTGCTTAGTTATTGCATGTGTGCGTGAGTAAAAAGAAAAAGACTATACTCAAGGTATGGTAGGGAGGTGGCATGTCTCTCCTTATAACTAAAAATTTAAGAAAAAATTCTATTATCTTGTTTAGTAGAGTACTTTTAGTGATGAAAGTGGATGATAGTGAGCTATTACAAATCCTTGTTTACTATATGTAGCTAAGGTGTCATTTCATATAGTGTTTCATTTCATCATGTTTTAATTAGTCCAGTTCGCTCAGTTTCAAGGCTAGCCTAGATATATGTACTTGTCCTTAAAATTATGTTGTGTAGGTAAACGGTGAGACAAAGACACACACACTCACAAACATAGACATAAATATAGATTATAATTTAATATTTCCATTCATATATAAAAGCTTATTTAGATTAAAACTAAGCTAAATATCTATTCATTATTTTTACTTTTTATTTCAAAGAGTTTATTTTAAGCTTCCAAATATACGTTTAAATGCTAAAGCACACGTGTATGTAAGTTGGGGTTAAGGGGATCATGTTAAATTTTTCTTTTAATAGGTTGTCGTGGTGGGGTTGATGGGGGTCATGAGGCATGTGGGGAGTCATGAGGGAGGGAGAGAGAGAGAGAGAGAGAGAGAGAGAGAGAGAGAGAGCACATATATGAGTGTCTTTGTGTTTTAGAAAATGCCATATGAAAGCACTCTTAGATCCATGGACTAATTCTTGGTCTTTTTAGATTGTCTGTAGTAATCTAAAGTTGTAAGCACTAGTAAAAAATATTTTTTTCTTCATGAGTGTTTGCTTATAAGAATAACCAAGAGGGATGCCATGGAACATTGGCATCTAAGTTCGATAAAAAAATCAAAGACCTCAAAAAGGTCACTCTATCAAAAGTCATATTGCACATGTGTGCCATTAGGAAACATTGAGAGTCAAAAACGAGCCATGTAAGGGCTTTCTCTCTCTTCCACAAGAATCAAGGAAGAGTGCAAAAAGATATTTTCACCTGAAGAAGAGGTAGCATGTTTGGACACAACATTCTTGGAAGCATAGCTCGACCATTAACTATTATACAAATAGAATCAAACAAATCCAAAAGATAACTGAAGGTATATAGGCCACAGTGTGAGTCATTGCAATCAATGAAGTGCTAGTAAGTGTGCTAATGCTCATGCCTATGATGCAAATAGAGTACATACAAGCAAAGTTAATGAATGCCAATATTTCAATGCCTATATGTATGCCAATGTATATGCCCCCACAAGTAGACGTGGTATGCCAATGTATATGCCTACAAGTAGACGTGGTACAGATCTTCGATAGTAGAAAGGCTAATGTTTTGCCACCACCACCACCTAAGGTTGATGACGAGGGGAAAATGAAAAAAATATACCCTCACTAACACACCCAGTAAACCGCCCTCTAAGTGCAATCAACCATTAACTATTATACAAATAGAATCAAACAAATCCAAAAGATAAATGAAGGTATATAGGCCATAGAGTGAGTCATTGCAATCAATGAAGTGCTAGTAAGTGTGCTAATGCTCATGCCTATGACGCAAATAGAGTACATACAAGCAAAGTTAATGAATGCCAATATTTCAATGCCTATATGTATGCCAATGTATATGCCCACAAGTAAACGTGGTATGCCAATGTATATGCCTGCAAGTAGACGTGGTAACAGATCTTCGATAGTACAAAGGCTAATGTTTTGCCACCACCACCACACCTAAGGTTGATGTGACGAGGGGAAAATGAAAAAGATATACCCTCACTTACACACCCAGTAGACTGCCCTCTAAGTACAAGGTTAATACGTTCCCAACCCACTCCTAACTCACCTAACACCACCAGCTAAGGATGATGATGAGGGTCGGCATTGTCACTAACAAGCAACATGCTAACATTTCTTCTCCTCCTCCACGTTTGAATTTTCCTACCAACCCTCTTGATGTGGAGGTGTTATCAGCATCCCAGGAGCTAGTGTAGATTGTTCCCAATGTGGTGATTCCTTTATAAAGAGTTCAACAGCAAGCTCCTCAAGAAATGGCCAAGATGCAAGCCACCTTGTTAAGAGAATAGATTATGAAGAGATTAAAAATTGGTAATCCTTTATTAAAACTAAAACTCATGTGCAAAGCATTTTTGGAGAGCATTGTTGGGGATCACTCCATTCAACCTAGCATAGTAAGAAGATCATTAAAATTGGTTTTATAAAACCAAAACTGATGTGCAAATCATTGTTGGAGATCATTCCATTCAACCCGCGAACAACAAGGATATGCCCTGAGGCCTATACAGTAAATCTACAAAACCAACCATGGATGTGGCTAAGTATTCAATGTTAGCAAACCCTCAATCACATGAATTATAGGAATACACTTGATCACCTACATTATAGTGTGCACAACTATGAAAGATGGACACAGGAGAATCATGTTCATACTTGAGGAAGGTATGTAAGTATAGCTTATGATGGTGTGGATTTGCCACCAATTGATAAATTTAGCATACAACATGCATGATGAATAGAGTTCTTATGTATTTAAAAATATGCTAGAATCTATTTACACGATATTCTAGTCTTGAAGGTAATCCCAACATATATGTCAATGAAGAGATGATTCACCGCACTAGAGTTTCAAGGTGAGTAGGTATAGAATTCACATATTTGAAATAACTTTCCGTTTTATCAGAGATAGTTGCTACGAACCATTTCTACACTCTCACGCCTTAAGGATTCACATCCAAAAAAAAAAATCCCGCCACCATGAACCGTTTCTACACTCACGCCTTAAGGGTTCACGTTCACATCCCCCAAAAAAAAAAAATCTCGCATGAGCCACCTGGCTCACGCCATGAACCATCTTGACACTCTCATGCCTTAAGGGTTCATGTCAAAAAAAAATCCCCGTGAGCCACGTGGCTCATGCCATGTCCATGGCATAAGTGCATGACCTCACAGTGTAGTACTACCAATTCACCCATTTCATGAAACATTCTCGCACCAGTATCAGCAAACATGTGTATAACTAAGCTTTTAGTTTTAAGTTAGGATTCCATTGTTTTTCCTTTGTCTTGGGTCCCAACACCACATTTAGGAACATCTATTGATGCTACAACCAATGGTTACTCGAGATTAGTGGCACTTCTCAAATATTTATTGCTTCTACTCACAATTGCTATGTATTAGCAGTAGTCATAATTGCTACTCAAAATATTTATTGATTCTACTCACAATTACATGTACTCATAATTTCTCTAATGTGGTATTCATGATTTCTTTGATGTAGGTACATTTAGGGGACTTACTTGCACTAGTTATAGATTACATCCACAGAGAGAGAGAGAGAGAGAGAGAGAGAGAGAGAGAGAGAGAGAGAGAGAGAGAGAGAGAGAGAGAGAGAGAGATCTTGTGAGTAGTCATGTAAGCCCAGCCATTAGTCTTCTCCGCTAAACCACCATTACACTAGGGGTACTAGGGAGTTGACATAACATGATTTATTTTGTATTTAATATTTAGTTAGTTCATTCTTAAAAGATCTTCCTTCGTTCATTTAAGAATTTCTAATGGACACCTAAAATAAGCACATATGCACTCTACAAGAAATAATAACAATGCCCTATTGTTGACCTTATTGTTGACTATACCCTTTAGTCCAACTGGTTGCATAATTTGTAACCACGATAATTAATACTTCCTTTGTGAATAACAAGGGAGTGGATACATAACTCTAATCCCAACCTTTTAAATGGACCATATGGAATAGGATTCAAGGACCCACAAACCAACATGCCATATGCCTAGCAAATTTAACAACTTTGGCACCACTCATAAACGTCTTTGTGAAGGAAAGGCTAATACTTCCTTTGTGAATAACAAGGGAGTGGATACATAAACTCTAATCCCAACCTTTTAAATGGACCATATGGAATAGGTTTAAGGACCCACAAACCAACATGCCATATGCCTAGCAAATTTAACAAATTTGGCACCACTCATAAACGTCTTTGTGAAGGCAAGGCTAATAATACCTTATGTTAAGAATCTTAGCAATTGTGCTAGTTGAGGTAAAGTGACCTAAGCATTCATGACACATTTTCATAATCTTCTTAGATTCCTCAATACTCACCACTCTCCTAAGAACCTTGTCCTTACCTTGCATATAGAGAATGTCGCCCAAATTGATATAAGGATGAGCTCTCCTTGCAAGCCTTTATTTTTGTTGAGCATTCACTCCATGGGGGAAAAGCATCCTTCATCCAAGTAATGTTACACATCTTGGAGTTCTAACCATCCTATATCTATCAAGGCAAGAGAAGCCAATTTAAAAGAAGGCAAAGTTAGAGTAGTTATGACCATCCCATGTCTATCAAGGCAAGAGTATCCACATTGAAAGAAGACAAAGTTAGAGTAGTTATGACCATCCTATGTCTATCAAGGCAAGAGTAGCCACTTTGAAACAAGACGAAGTTAGAGTGCTAAAACTTGTCATCAAAATGGTGATGGTGATGGTGATGGTGATGGTGTCTACCAGGGCCACTTTCAAAGGTCTTTCAAGGAGGTGTGCAATGCAAGAGGTCAATAATTGCAGTTCATGAATCTCTAATGTGTGGCCTATTGTTGACCCCAATGTAAAGAACCTAAGTTAACAAGTCCTAAGTTTGAGCTTATATATGTAGAGAAGATCAAGTTACAATATGAACCTTCTTTTTCTTCTCTTTGATAAGTTCTTTAGTAATCTTTAAGGTGTTTTAGTTTTTATCAACTGTAGAATGAGCTTGAATCCTAAGGCCTTGGCTTCCTTGGTAAACATGGAGATATCAACCTAATATTTGGACCTTAAATGGATGAATTATGGAGGTCTCTTCATTAATTTTAAGTGCTCTATCAAATTGCAATTCTAACCTAGAAATCATTAGTAAGAATTGAATACCATAATATTAACATTTTATTTGAATTAAATGTGTATTTGATAGTAGTTTGATAATGTATTACATCCATGGTGTTCCCTCATTATAGTAGCAAGATTAGGTGATATATTGATGTTCTTAGAAGTGGCATGTATCGATTGTGTATTTATGCATTGATGATATAATGTATCGTTGCCTTTCCTCTTGCATGTTTCATTATCATAGATTCGGTGAATTATATGCTTGATCACTAAAATAAAATTGGTGATATAATCTATCGTTGCCTTTCCTCTTGCATGTTTCATTATCATAGATTCGGTGAATTATATGCTTGATCACTAAAATAAAGTTCCCATATGTACATAATTTTGATGAAAATGCCATGGACATAATTTCGATGCAAATGTCATGGGTCCTGCCCCTAGACTTATCATATACGATCACAAACACTTGATAATTGACTCTTTAAAATTCCATTTTCTTAAAAGCCATGTGGGTGTGTGTGTTTAGCCCATGTAAACTCCCTAAGTTAGATACTATAAATTTTATTATCCACTCACATATGAACTTTTTGAAAAAGCAACCAATAGCATCGTGAAACACCAACCATGCTTCAATTTATCTTGAAACTCTCTCATACTATACTTGTAAGCTCTTGAGGCGATACAAAAGAATATATATATATATAGAGAGAAAGAGAGAGAGAAAAGAGAGAAGAGAAGAAAACTTTTTAATGTCGTAGGAAACTATCCCAAGAGACCAAATTGATCTATCCGACAAGAATTGAACTCAAGACCTTTGATTCAAGAGGGAAATGAGCTAACCAATGAGATAATATATATATATATATATATATAGAGAGAGAGAGAGAGAGAGAGAGAGAGAGAGAGAGAGAAGGGGGGGACATATATAGAGAAGGGTAGCCAGGGTAGGTGTACCGTGTGGCATCCCTTCTTCCAGAGAGGGTAAAATCACCTTGGAAGGCGGCATTGCAGGTCACGGTCCTTTGCTCTTGTCTCTACGTACAGCATGAGTGAGAATGGGGACACGTAGCAGCGTCGGAAAGGATACTCCACTGTAACTCCAGTGTGTGATGTCTCAAGTGTGAACACGCTGACGAGTTTGATAGAGCCGCCGTTGAACTACAAAGGCTTTTTCCTTTCCTTTTGAACTTGTCAAAGTCCTCCACTGGAATTGTCGGTGAAAGTAGCCTCATACTTTTTTTCCTTTTATAAATTTAAAAGCCCGGTTCTAACACGGCCTTAGAATGCCCCCCATAGACTTTGACATAAACTCCAATAAATAAGAACCAGGAATCCAAGGTCCCCCTTGACCCTGGCTCAAAAAACAAAACAAAAAAATAGGAACGCAGGTGCCCTTAACCCAGGCTCGAAAAACAAAAGAAAAAATAGGAATGGAGGTGCCCTTGACCCCTGGCTCTAAAAACAAAACAAAAAATTTTGGAACTAAGGTTGACGTGAGTCACAGAAAAGATTAAATTTCACCCCACATCAACCAAGTCCAACTTCCTATTGTTGGCATTACTAGAAAAACTCAAAGCTTTATCAGCCTTTGAGAATTGAGAATATAATTATACCTTGAAATTTGGCTTCAATAATTCTCCAAACTAGAAAAACTCAAAGCTTTATCAGCCTTTGAGAATTGAGAATATAATTATACCTTGAAATTTGGCTTCAATAATTCTCCAAACGGATACGGTTTTTTCCATAGCATAATTGCAAATTTGTCATATAAGCTCATCAATAGTGTGAAAGCATGAACCTATCTATACTGAAATTTGAAGCTAAAGGTGTGAGAACATGGATAATTGGCTTTCCTCACTGAAGAAAAAGCTATATTTTCAAGCTTATTGGTACACACAATACATCAAAAAAGTGCCTTTCTTTTTCCAACTTGATATGTAGATCATGTATCAATCGACATCATCATGGCCTGCAAGGGATGTGATCCTCAAATGTCGTCTAGCTAGAAATTTTAGATCGTGTCTTCCTATTGTTACATGACACTCTTTACAACCCAATTGCATAGAGATGTGCATCATCAAAAGTTCTCCTCTATAACCATTAAATGTTAAACTTCTATTGTGGAGTTGGCTAAAGTTGCTTTGTAAGTTTAGCTTGGTTTGCTATATGGAGCCCCCTTTATAACAAGTGCATTCAAGAGGTATTACAAAAGCATTTTTAAATTAATTTTAAGCTTTTTGAAGACACTAATTCTTAGATTTTGAGGTTAATAGAAGTGCTATTCTATATTCAACTCTACCATTTTTACTTATAAAAATTTCTATGTACATATACTTTTTATAATTCTATAGAAAGTCTCAAGCTAGCATACATGCCCCCTTGAGAATTTAATAGAGGTGGTTTACATCATGCATGCTCTAATGTATCAATGTTACATGCATGTAACTATTCTAGTTATGCACAAACTAAGATAGGGAGGGGAGGAGGGAGCTAGGAACCCTCTAACTAGTGTATACAACTAGACTTTAGGTCAAACTTAAATACATAAATGAAATTTCCATTGTCACATATCTAAAATGAATATGCATTTGTGTGTGTGTGTGTGGGGGAGAGAGAGAGAGAGAGAGAGAGAGAGAGAGAGAGGGAGAAGTGTGAATATAAATTTTTGTGTGTGTGTGTGTGTGTGAGAGAGAGAGAGAGAGAGAGTGTGTGTGTGTGTGTTCAGAGAGTTAGAGAGTTTAGATATATGCATGTACATATGTAATGATTGGTAAAACTTAGATTTTGGATCAAATTTAAATAAGTAACATTTTAGTTTTCAAATATAAATTTACAATATAAAAAATAAGGGTAAATGGTTGTGAGCTCTCTCTCTTTCTCCTCATATGCACACACACATATGCATGCATGTGCATGACTGAGGCCATGGAAAAGGGGAGCACGATGGGGAAGTGGTGAAAAGGGCACTAACACACGAACAACTGATGGGATAATGTTGTGAAAGGCAGAGCGCTAATTGTCTAAGACAATGTCAGAGTCAAACAGCCAAAGGTCTTCTAGCAAAAGCAAGGCAAGATGGGTGAGAAAGGTCTAACTATGAGGCGTGGGATTTTTGGGATTTCTATCCGGCCTCACATGGTGCTCTCGAGGTATGCTTGACCGCACCGAAAATCATGCATCTATATGGGGAGGAAGTGTAAGGAGCGGCGAAACATGGACCCATATCTAGGCACACTAGAATGCACTCACGCACCGGGTAGGCACATTAGGCCTCCTGGGTTGCCGTGGGGGTTACTACGTGCCATGTGCCTCGGGGGATGCCCTCCCCACCTTGATGGTGATCGTGCCGAAGTGGAAATGGAACGGACGGAAGGAAAAACGGTGGTAACAGCGAAGCCGCCCGGATGGCGGAGCCGTGCCGAGCTGACGGCGGGCCGATAAGGCCGGGCCGGTTGGATCGTGGATTCGAGATGGATGGATGGACCCGAGACCACAAGGCCATGGAGCGGGGCCGGGGATACATGAGACGGGTGACCCGACAAGGTTATATCGCGCTATGACGCGCTCAACGGCCGATGGAGCTGAGCTATATCATATATTGGCATGATGGGACGCATTGTGGCCCGATGTCCGGGACCTTGATTCTAGGACCTGTGACACTTGGTATCAGAGCAGAGATCATTGGGAAGCCCACATGGGGGCATGTGATGCTATGCCGGAAGAAATCATAAAAACGGCAAAAATGGCAATTTGAGCAAGACTATATGACGGCCACAGAGCCGACGGCACAAAAGTAGCCGACAACAGAAAAACTCATTTTTGAGCATCAAGATGATGGAATTTGCCCATGATTACATATACCTATCACGAGCGTGCGGATGCGAGGTATAGGATGGCATGAGACGGGTGACCCGACAAGGTTCTATCGCGCTATGACGCGCTCAACGGTCGATGGAGCCGAGCTATATCATATATTGGCATGATGGGACGCATTGCGGCGATGTCCGGGACCCTGATTCTAGGACCTGTGACACTTGGTATCAGAGCAGAGATCATTGGGAAGCCCACATGGGGGCATGTGATGCTAGGCCAGAAGAAATCATAAAAACGGCAAAAACGGCAATTTGAGCAAGACTATATGACGGCCACAGAGCCGACAGCACAAAAGTAGCCGACAACAGAAAAACTCATTTTTGAGCATCAAGATGATGGAATTTGCCCATGATTACATATACCTATCACGAGCGTGTGGAAGCGAGGTATAGGATGGCATGCTTGGTTCGGGACCGTCGGGGACCCAGGCTGCAAATATGGAAGCTTCAATAACAAGGCAGCTCTGGACGGAGGCCCAGACGATGGAATTTGAAGACATGTTATATATGAAAAGTGATCAGTTTTCCGAGTAGAATGCACATATGCAGTCTGTTTTGTGAAAATCCATAGTTGACCAGTGAGCTATTTGGCATGTGGAATGATTGGTATGGATACAAGGGGGGAAGGTATCAAGGTGCAAGTCCAACTGAGTTGTTGGCAAGGGCCAATTTCTAATAGAGGCCCATATCATTCATATGAAGAGAAGCAGAGATATATGAAACTCGGTCCTGGTGGGGCTGATAGTACTTCGAATCAGAAGAACAGCGGGCTTAGGACCTCACATGAGATAAACACCATGGAAGGTGAAGCTGTGAAGAAAACAGCAAAGGTAGGCAATCCAGATATAGTGGCACATTTTGGACCAGCAACACCCGACTTCGTGGTTGCGGGCTGGAAACGCCACATCAAGATCATTTGTGAGTGAAAACAAGACAATCATGTAGAATTAGCCGAACGGTGTGATCCGGGAGGCACATCATTTGAATATACATATTGATATGAACTAATGGGTATGTGGAATTTTAAAATGCATGAACATATGGGAATTGAGCAAAATTAGCATGTGGAATAGACGGCAATACAGGTGCCAAGAAGAAACGGTGTGGGAAGCCGAATCAACTTGAATCAGGTCATTGGCCGAAATGCAGAGCTGTGAAGCTACAAGGATGCAGATGTATTGGGTTGAAAGTGACATGATGCAAGACCGAAGAAGCCTTGGAGGAGAAGGCTTGTAGTTGTGAAGCCGGAGACTAGCATGAGGCAAGTACGAAGAACCCTTGGTGGAGAAGGTTTGTTCTTGTGCAGACGCATGGATGAAGTTTGCATGTGATTGTTGACACCAGCAGCAGCGGACTGTAGCGTGAGAGGCGCAAGGTACTGCTCCTGGTAAAAATGGCATGTGAATTGAACCTACAGGGTCGATCTAAGATGGAATCATGAAGCATATGCATATAGATATCAATGAAGCAACAAAGGAACCCTCGGCTGTATGTGAAAAGCCGCTCTGCACAAGATCTCACACTTATCCTCCATGAAGGCTCACCGACTGTGGTAGTTGGCACTCTTTGCTCTACTTCAACTAAAAAAAGGCCAACATTTGGGTGAGTTGTACAAAATTACTTAGCCTGTGTGGTGTATCTTAGGTTTTTTAGCAATGTGAATTGTGCTTGCTAGCTCATCCTCTTAGGTACCTATGTCTATTACATGGACTTATTGCACTTGCTTAGCTACATAAACAACTGATAGCGGTTTCTTATTTCATGGGATAAGGATTTTTTGAATCCCATTTGGAAAGAGTATTTGGTACTAACACTCTATTATTCTATGGCATGGCCATCTTGCTGCAACCTGCCTCTCATAGACTATGATAAGAGATTACAAACTTGCTTTTCTAAATATTGTGACTGAATTAATAATGAATATACATGTCATGCAAAGCATATTTTACATCTGCTATTGATGACTTGACTTTAGGAAACTATGTAGACAAGGACACTACTACTTGATTAGGTTTGTAACTCATAGGTCAGCATAACAAACCATCAAACCTATCTTGTTTTCATAACCAGGGATCTGATTGATGAATACAATAGCCTTGGTTTTGTTCTATAGCTGGTTTGCTGAACATGCTAAAGATAGATTATATATTGGGCGAGCTTGCATATACCCGCTGTTGGAATCATCCTTTTGGGATGCTTGGACTAACTGAGTGGTCTTTCTGTTTTGAAGTTTGGACTTGATGCCTTGTATTTGGAAGCTTCACACCATATGGCATTTGTGAGTATTATGATCTCAACATAGGTTTTTTCCTATGACTAATTATGGCAGGCTATTGACATACCCAACTTGGCTCCTAACTCTTTTTAGGTGTGGCATCCATACATAGAGATCGGATGATAAAAAACCACCAAATTTGCTAACTGGCTAATTTCTGCTAAGGTTTTGTGATTGTTGTCTTGCTTGTCAACATATTGGGCAATGGATTAATGGTTGTAAATAAGCACTATAAATAAATCAACATTTGATATTCTACACCTATTACTGATTAGACATGAGGGAACAATAAAACTATGGTCGCTACTGCACTTGTTAGACATGTTGAACAGTGCTAATCGCAAGCTATGAATTAAGCTGGCTTCTATCTCTTTTGGAGATCTGCATGTTATAAGGCTTTGATTATAAAACAGCACACTGATAGCTGGCTTGGATGGACTAATTTTTTTGGGTACTATCTAATTCCAGGCTGAGCTGAGTTAATATTATGCTACCCATAAGGCATTCCCTATGGTTGTTGTTTATTAATATCTATCTCTAATAATAGAGAATCTGAATGCTGTATTGCATATATTGGACTTCCGAGTGAGGGTGCTGCTCTACCTCCACTTGTTACAATTTTTTGACTAAACTTAGCAGCTCTATTGATTTCAATTCCTAGTACTTGGATAATTCTCTCTACTTGCTGAACCAATTTATGAGATGTTCGAGGGTTTATATATTTGCTTTCATTGACTTGGTGTCTATGCTGGCTCGAGAATATATTAGTGAGTCCTTTTGGCCAGATGATCAGGAGGTGCCATTAATATGCATATTAGACTTGGTCCATACTTGCTAGGTCTATTGCTAATGTCCATTATGGTATTGAATTGGCATCTATCTATTTGGAATGTCTACACTCCTTTATAAGGAGTTGATTACAGGTCACTTGATCCTCTGAGTGCTTTGTTGCCTGCTAATCATCTACCTACTAATGGTGGCATCTACTAGAATGGTTCCCCCCCTTTTTTTGACTTTTTTAACCTAAAATCTTGGCTCTAATTCTATGGCCTAGTGTATGGATTCACTCAATCTGCCTTTTACTTTTAATAATGATGTTTTTGCTAGCTAAAAACTAATGGAGTGAACCTCTTTTGACTGACTAGCAACTAATGATACAGATCAACGTGCTCTATTAGCCATGACATAAACATGCAGGGTCTATTAGTCTATCCACCGTGGGACTATTCTATCATCTACTTGTTTTTACATTCTTTGATTAGAGGATGTTTACATGGTACATGGTTGGTTGAAATTTATGGTGCATGATCACTACCTATATATTGGCTATGTTATCATTACTGGCTATGAACAAAAAATTGGGTATCAACTTGGAATTTGATAGCTAAACATAGGGATTGACTACTAAAATTTAACCTTAAAACTGGGAATGGATTAATTGATCCACCTACAACTTAAATCTGGGGTTCTTTGATGAGTGACATCTATAACATGTGGTAGGTTTTAGGACACCTGTAATACACGTGCAGGTTGTTTGTCTATTTGAATGGATGCAGGTAACATGATCTACCATCTCAAATGTCTTGCAGATTAAGCTTTACAACACATACTTCACTGTTTGAGACATTGTCTCTTTTATTTATGACATGATTATTGTAAACAATATTATTGTTTTGTAATCATGTTAAACACCATTTATCAAGACCATTTGGGTTCCCAAACTTTTTTTTTGGCTGTGGATATGTTATTAAATGTAGATCACACACACACACAGTGTGTAACCTACTTATAAACACAAGAACATATATATGCAGACACACATATATAGTTAATTAATTAAATTTAACTAATTAATTTTATATCCTCTCTCTCTCTCTCTCTCTCTCTCTCTCTCTCTCTCTCTCTCTCTCTCTCTCTTACACACACACACACACACACACAAATAATATTTACATACATTACATATGTATATGTGTATACAATGAGTGAGCATATTTAAAGAGAGAAGGAGGTGAGTTGCTCACCACCATAGCTAAATATCTTGGAAGAAAGTGTTTTATCTAGCATAATGGTGTGGTCCCTAAGAAGGTCTATTGGCAATTTTCCCTAATGAGCTTACATGCTTGATGGTCTCATGCTCTTATTCATCCATTGGCACTAGGTGACCCTAAGGGGGCCATGAGGCTAAACATAATAAGCAGATCACACATCTTGAAGATCTATGGACCCTTAGTAGGATAAAGGAGTAATAGATAAAGTCATGTACAATGTGGCTAATGGGGTTGGTCAACGGTGCTAGAAAGAGCTCAAGAGCTTTTGGTCAACACTACTATTGCTTGGCATAAGGATTGACAATGAGCAAGTGGGACGACTCACACGCCAAATCTTAGTCAAACAACTTTTGCTTGAAATTGGTTAAAAAGGGGGAGGGGGAGGGGGGAGATAATGGGCCTTATTTGACCAAGATTTGGATACTAAGGTGGCAAGATGAGGTGTTGATTAGTAGCAACAGTGGGAAAGTAGGTTTAGAGGCCTCTCTACCTCATGTGTTTGGATACTAAGGTGGCAAGATGAGGTGTTGATTAGTAGCAACAGTGGGAAAGTAGGTTTAGAGGCCTACCTCATGTGTTTAGAGGTGGCAAGATGAGGTGTTGATTAGTAGCAACAGTGGGAAAGTAGGTGTAGCAACAGTGGGAAAGTAGGTTTAGAGGCCTCTCTACCTCATGTGTTTGGATACTAAGGTGGCAAGATGAGGTGTTGATTAGTAGCAATATTGGGAAAGTAGGTTTAGAGGCCTCTCTACCTCATGTGTTGATTAGTAGCAACAGTGGGAAAGTAGGTTTAGAGGCCTCTCTACCTCATGTGGGAAAGTAGGTTTAGAGGCCTCTCTACCTCATGTGATTAGAGGCAAGATGAGGTGTTGATTAGTAGCAACAGTGGGAAAGTAGGTTTAGAGGCCTCTCTACCTCATGTTGCTACTAATCAACACCTCATCTTGGGCCTCTAAACACATGAGGTAGAGAGGCCTCTAAACACATGAGGTAGAGAGGCCTCTAAACCTACTTTCCCACTGTTGCTACTAATCAACACCTCATCTTGCCTCTAAACACATGAGGTAGAGAGGCCTCTAAACACATGAGGCCTCTCTACCTCATGTGTTTAGAGGCAAGATGAGGTGTTGATTAGTAGCAACAGTGGGAAAGTAGGTTTAGAGGCCTCTCTACCTCATGTGTTTAGAGGCAAGATGAGGTGTTGATTAGTAGCAACAGTGGGAAAGTAGGTTTAGAGGCCTCTCTACCTCATGTGTTTAGAGGCAAGATGAGGTGTTGATTAGTAGCAACAGTGGGAAAGTAGGTAGAGAGGCCTCTCTACCTCATGTGTTTAGAGGCAAGATGAGGTGTTGATTAGTAGCAACAGTGGGAAAGTAGGTAGAGAGGCCTCTCTACCTCATGTGTTTAGAGGCAAGATGAGGTGTTGATTAGTAGCAACAGTGGGAAAGTAGGTTTAGAGGCCTCTCTACCTCATGTGTTGATTAGTAGCAACAGTGGGAAAGTAGGTTTAGAGGCCTCTCTACCTCATGTGTTGATTAGTAGCAAAAGTGGGAAAGTAGGTTTAGAGGCCTCTCTACCTCATGTGTTTAGAGGCAAGATGAGGTGTTGATTAGTAGCAACAGTGGGAAAGTAGGTTTAGAGGCCTCTCTACCTCATGTGTTTAGAGGCAAGATGAGGTGCTGATTGTAGCAACAGTGGGAAAGTAGGTTTAGAGGCCACCTCATGTGTTTAGAGGCAAGATGAGGTGTTGATTAGTAGCAACAGTGGGAAAGTAGGTTTAGAGGCCTCATGTGTTTAGAGGTTTAGAGGCCTCTCTACCTCATGTGTTTAGAGGCAAGATGAGGTGTTGATTAGTAGCAACAGTGGGAAAGTAGGTTTAGAGGCCTCTCTACCTCATGTGTTTAGAGGCAAGATGAGGTGTTGATTAGTAGCAACAGTGGGAAAGTAGGTTTAGCCTCTCTACCTCATGTGTTTAGAGGCAAGATGAGGTGTTGATTAGTAGCAACAGTGGGAAAGTAGGTTTAGAGGCCTCTCTACCTCATGTGTTTAGAGGCAAGATGAGGTGTTGATTAGTAGCAACAGTGGGAAAGTAGGTTTAGAGGCCTCTCTACCTCATGTGTTTAGAGGCCTCTCTACCTCATGTGTTTAGAGGCAAGATGAGGTGTTGATTAGTAGCAACAGTGGGAAAGTAGGTTTAGAGGCCTCTCTACCTCATGTGTTTAGAGGCCTCTCTACCTCATGTGTTTAGAGGCAAGATGAGGTGTTGATTAGTAGCAACAGTGGGAAAGTAGGTTTCTACCTCATGTGTTTAGAGGCCTCTCTACCTCATGTGTTTAGAGGCAAGATGGGGTGTTGATTAGTAGCAACAGTGGGAAAGTAGGTTTAGAGGCCTCTCTACCTCGTAGGTTTAGAGGCCTCTCTACCTCGTAGGTTTAGAGGCCTCGTAGGTTTAGAGGCCTCTCTACCTCGTAGGTTTAGAGGCCTCTCTACCTCATGTGTTTAGAGAGGCCTCTCTACCTCATGTGTTTAGAGGCCTCTCTACCTCATGTGTTTAGAGGCAAGATGGCCTCTCTACCTCATGTGTTTAGAGGCAAGATGGGAAAGTAGGTTTAGAGGCCTCTCTACCTCATGTGTTTAGAGGCAAGATGAGGTGTTGATTAGTAGCAACAGTGGGAAAGTAGGTTTAGAGGCCTCTCTACCTCATGTGTTTAGAGGCAAGATGAGGTGTTGATTAGTAGCAACAGTGGGAAAGTAGGTTTAGAGGCCTCTCTACCTCATGCGTTTAGAGGCAAGATGAGGTGTTGATTAGTAGCAACAATGGGAAAGTAGGTTTAGAGGCCTTTCTACCTCATGTGTTTATGTGGAGAGTGCGCATGGGAGCATTACCCTTGGAATTCAAGGTGCTTGAAAGAAATATAGCCTCAGGGATATGTCCTAGAGGAAGGGCTAGGGATGAGGACTCTTGTCACGGCTTTTGAGGGTGCCTTAATATCATGAGTATGTGGAATGATTTGACTAGGTAGGTCATGGATTTGTTTGTGTAACCATGTACTCTCTCATGGCTTATTATATATGTATGTATTTAACTAAGTTTACTCTCACTAGGGCATAGTTTGTAATTTAAGAAAGTTTATGTATGTTGTGGAGGCTGTTTTGAGTTGAATGTCCTCATGTTATGTAGGCAAAAGGTTTACTAATATATACCATTTCTTTAGTAACAAAATCTTTGTTGCACATTGAGTAATGATGTTGGGTGTTTATCATTCATCCATCCTTGCTCAAGCATACACTTGTTAACAGTACACAATAATAAGTAAAAGAGCTTGTATTTTTGTGAGTAAACTTTTTACACAAGATTTATAGTCCTTTCAAACTTAAAAGATGACACAAGGCTAGGAGAACTACTTAAGATTCTAACAAGTTAAGTTCATGAGTGGCATGTCATGGAAAATATGGTGTATAAATGCATAATGCACATAAAGAAGAAAATAATATAAAGTATGGAACTCAAGGTTGAGAGAAGAAAGAGAATAAATGTTAGTGCAACAAGTAAGGCTTGGTACCCAATTTAAATGCTATAGATGGCTAAAAACTTTTGTTATACTCTTGCTCGAGCACAAACTACATATAATCATATTCCATGCAAAATAAAAGAGCTTGTATGTATACAATAGTCTCCTTACAAATAATCTTGTACTCTTTGTAAATCAAAAGATTAAGTAGTATGATGCCATAAGAAAAAACTTTAATACTAACAAGTTAATTAATGAGTGGTCTAGTATGTTGCCAATTAGTCTACAATATAGTATACTTAAGTTCTCTTTTAAATTCTTGCAATGACCTATGTTGAGATAACTGTGCAAACATGTAATATAAAATGCATCGCTAAGACAAATTGTAAAGATAATTGTGCGAAGGTGTAGTATCAAATGCACCGCTAAGATCACTTGCATAGGATGCATCATTGGTTTATAATTTTCACCCTAAAAGAATCTACACCCTTGCCCATATTCACTCTACTACCCATATTAATTAATTAGTGCCTGCAAGTGGGCACTAACTAATTGATAAGGCTAAGATTAACCTTAGTAAACCTTCGACTCATTCTCTCAAGAGAAACAATTCAGTGTAGCGTTCCACTCTCTCTCTTGTGAGTCAACGAAAAAAAAAATCACGGAAATCATATATATATTTTTTATACCCACTCTTTGTCATTATCTCGCTCGCAAACGATAGAGTTTTTTTTAATAAATGACTATCTCTCTCTCTCTCTCTCACACACACACACACACACACTCTCTCTCTCTCTCTCTCTCTCTCTCTCTCTCTCTCTCTCTCTCTCTCTCTCTCTCACTCACACACACACACACACACACACACACACACACACACACACACATTTTAATCCATCTCACACTCTCTCCTCTCATATGGAGTTGCAAGGCCTCGAGCAACTAGGAGGCCACTACCATTTTTATAGCCCCAGCTCGAACCTTCAAGCACATACAATTGCCATTAAAAGAATTTCCAGATGTCAGAACTTACACGCGGTAGCACCACATTACCCTCCTTTGCAAAGGTTCTCTAAATAAATTTTCCAAATGTTGATAGCCTAGTCCTCACAATTAATCTAATTAATTAATTCAAAAACGTTGGCCCCATATTCCCAATTAACAAGGTGTCACAACCTATCGTAATCTATTACACATCATTGATGTTTTTATGTGTCTAACATGCATATATTCATTTATGTGCACATAGTAGTGTTCTAAACAAGGGATTGACACTAATAGAGGTATTTATATGTATGGCTACATGTTTGTATATTTGTGGCTACATGTTTGCATGTTTATGTGCATGTACACATACATGTATGGATGTACATATACTTTTGTGTTTGTATGTATGTATGTGTGCATGGATAAATATGCATTGGGAAAGTGTTTACAATGCATTCATGCAATGCTTTTTATACTTTTCACGTGACAAGATTTTAAACTTTTCTAATTTCAAAGTTTAAAACTATTTATTCAAGTTAACCTAGATTAGCCTTCTATTAAGGACTTTTTGGAAGTTCTATATCATTATTTGTTAATGATTAGTATGAGTAAAATCATCAACATATTTGTTAGTGATTTTTTTGTTTTACATATTTACCATGTATGACAAATATGCATTTAAGACTATGCATAATGATAAAACTAACAGTCACTATAGTGTGTGATCCCACTAGCGTTACCAATATAATCCTTTGAATTGATTTAATACATGCATCATCTTTAAGGCAAGTAGGCTAGATACTATTTTATAACTTGGTCAACACAATGAATCAATTATTCATTGTGTAGTCACATATTGGCAATATATCTCTATTTTTTTAAAGAGAGAAAGTCGAGGAAATATCACCATTTATGTGTCTTTATCAAGTTTATGGATGCTCAAAAAATATGACCTAGAATTTCTCACCAATAGTGTAATATGGGAAACATGCTTCACAAACAAAAAATATTTGTTTGTTCAATGTCAAAAGAGGTCAAGCATATATAATTAATCTACACACTTACTTAATATATGAAATTTTAGGTTGCTATTCTTGAAGCCACACAAAACACATTACTCTTTTGATCGATTAAAACTAGTTTACAAAAGTGCTCACTTAACCATCATGTAAGGATAAATAGCATTTCTTAGTAGTTCTAACACAAATTTAAATGATGAGAATACTTTCGAGTATAAGAGATAACTCGATAAGGTGAAATGTTCTTTGAGCATGGTAAAATGTTCTTTGTAATTGACGAAGGGCACTTCTATGCATGCTTGAGAAGTTTCAAGGGAACTAACTTTTAGAAATTATTTGAGGAGAAGCATTCAAAGTTCTTGAAGATTACCCCATCTCCAAACATTTTGGACAATGTGAATTCTTGTTTTAACTTCATGCTTAAAAACTATAGTGATAAAAAAGGAAAAGAGTACCTAGATAAGATAACCATGCATAGTTTTGAGGTTACTTTGAACTTTCTTGAAATAATGGTTGGAATATAGAATAACATGCTAGGTAGTACGATGTATCCACAAAACGAGAGTTTATTTCATGTGCTCCCAAATTCTAAGCAAGCAGTTTTACTTGTTGTATGCAAAAAATTGTAGAATTCTTCATTTAAGCTTGTTTGTGTTTTGCAAGACATCATATATATACAAGTCACAATAACAATAACAATAACAATAACATTATGTTTTTTTATCATTTGAATTTGATATATATTCTTGTGAGAATAAAAAAGTCTTTCCCATGTCATAATTAGTTGTAAGTCTTTTCCAACGTCACAATTAGTTGTGCCAGCTATGTGTGCCATGGTGCTTCCCAACTATGTTAAAATGGGCATAGTTGGGAAATTGCTCACAAATTGTGCCCTCAACTAGCCTAAAAATTTATGGGAATGGGCTACGTTTTGCAACATTTAATGTAGAAAGGTATCCATAGCCTAGTTAATTGGGCTATGGAAAAATGGCCTTACACACACTTGCATGTTATGCAGAATTTGTGTGCAACTACTCGGCTTCAAAGAGGTCATGTAGTTCATAAGGTTGTTTCACTTCATTTCTATCTCAAAAGTTTTAAAATTAGGTTTACACTTGCAGTCACTTGCAATGCCTTAAAACAATCTCCCCAATGTTTTCATTGTATATAAGTTTGTTATTCTTCAAAGAAGTTACTTAGTTTGGAGGATGCAATCTTATCCAATATGGAATAGAAAGCAACAAAAATATGCAGCTTTAATCTCATTAGACCTAATAGAATTATGTTTGTGGTATCCTTCAAAAAGCTCATACACTAGTTTGGTTCATACTACTTCTAGAAGTTTGAACTATTGACAATTGCACTTTGCAAGTGCTATGAAGTGTTGAAAATATCATGCATGCATACAAGATGTTTGGTCACATCAAGCAAAGATGATATACTAGGATGAGAACAAGTCATGCTTTGTGTAGGGTTTGGGAAAAGATCACCTACAATTGATTCAAACTTTATAAAATCCCTTTCAAATTGGTCAGAGAAGGAAAAAAAAGATCACCTACAATTGGTTCAAGCTTTACAAAAACCCTTTCAAATTGGTCGGAGAAGGAAAAAAAAATCACCTACAAAACTGATTCAAACTTTTAAAAAACCCTTTCAAATTGGGGAAAAAAGCTTCCCTAGAATGTTCAAATCTTTAGTTATATTTCAGTGGAAATATAAAGAAAATGTTCAAATCTTTAGTTATATTTCAGTGGAAATATGAAGAAAATGCTTGTTCAAACTTATGATGTCCTCTTTAACATGTTTTTTTGGTCCTATCATTAGTAAGACTATGTGAAGGGTTGGAGTTTCTTGGGTAGTGAACTCAAAGCAGTCAAAATCTAGGACGATGACTTTTTTGGTTTTTTATTCTCCAAATTGATTAGTAAGATTTTATTCAAGATTTTGCCTCTTTCTGAGTGGCAACGATTGAAGTAAATAAATGCAAATTTTGGAATGTATTGTTTATGTATGGTACGTATATAGTGTATTGGATTTTGTTAGCTTGCTAAGTTAGGCAATTTTTATTATTATTGAATCTGCTATATTTTGATTATTGAATCTACTCTAGTATTTTTGTTGGGTGGCGGTTGGCATTGACCCAACTGGGGAGAAAATGGATCACAAATTCCAATAAGTGTAGAGGTGAAGGCAAATTAGGAGTTGGGACTTGGGAATTACTTCTGAGGTTGAAATGGGTATCGAAGTCTGATGATGGTGGCAAGAGTGCTAACTCCACATGCTAGGCAATCGGGCATGGTTGTGGCCCTACGGGTTGCTAAGGCCAATTTTCCTATGAGATTGACTCTCTATACTCTCTCTTGGCATTCACACAGACCCAAATGACTTGTCAGTCATGGAAAACAAACCTCCCTGTTGGGATGAAGAAGTAGGTCTTTATTCTAAAGTGAGGTGGTTCCTTCCTTTCACAACTTAGTGACCTCATGGAAGCTAGGCAGCCTACCAGGATGGGGTTCAATCAATGGTCACCATCCATCGCCATCAACCCTTATTGCACATTCCTACACCATCGTATGCATGATGGCACAACCTAACCTTGCATTGCTTAATTTATAAGGCAAGTATAAACATTGTGTGCGTGTGCATGTCTTAGGGGTAGAATGGGGAGCTGCCAATTCATCTTTGTTTATGCTTCTTCCCCATTTTTGAGTTTTGAAGGGTTTTGGAGAGGGAGAGAGAAGAAGATTTCATATACAACCATAAATTTTTGAAAATAATATTATGTATTTTTGTAAAGGAATGTGTGGAAATATCATTCATTGCAGGACACAATTTTGCAAGTAAATGATATTTTGCAACTTGTTTTTTTTTGTTGAGGAGAGGTTCATTTCTTTAATCATACATCTTACGATGTGAGACGGTGGTGGGGGTGTGTGGATTCAAACTGACGTCTGCATAATAAAACACATGCCTCTTGGGGTTTATCTGGGCGGTAGCACCCTTGTGTCGTGAAAAGGGAGGTACATGGTTTGAATCTACCCACTCCCATAGTGGATAAAGTGATAGCATGGTATTCCAGTATCCTCTCGTAGTCGAAAAAAGGCAATATTAATAAAGCCAGAACACTTTACCGCTAGGCTACTCCCTTGCCGCGCTATTCTCTTAAACATGTTAGAGGTGGGGTAACACTAGTGTCAGTGCTCAACAAGGGGGGGAAGGTGCAAAAAGCACGTACAACTTGCAAGAGGGCAGAGTACAGAGAGGAGGGAAAAAGCTAAAAAATGGGAAGCACATGCACCGAGTCAATGGAAGGGGGTGGTACTCTTGGGGTCTCTCTCCTTGTGGTGTGGAAAAAGCTAGCGGTTGGTGGGCATGGATTTGGTTTGGCGACTCGGCAAGGGTGTCATTCACACCGGCACCAGAATACGTGACTAGATATTTACCAAATCCATGCGAGGTCAAAAGGACATTTGTGCTGTCACAGTTAAGCATTTTGTAACTACGTATCGCGCTTGGTTACATTGCGCGGATTTCCCGCCATTCAACGCCATGCATGGAGGAGGGGCCCACAGGCTCGGTTACGTTGCTAAAATGGCCGCCATTAAAGCGGGCGGCTTAAAAAAAAGGTAAATTGGCAGCTCGACTCCACTGTCACGGCAAAATGGATTCTGGGAGCTTTGGATCCGGCCACAAATTTTGGCCGCACCCGCCAGACTTAGCAGGTGTTTGCAACGCCAAACTCAGGGCTGCTAGCCTGATCGTTAGATTTGGACCGTCGGATCCCATTGCGTTTGCATGCAGGGGATGATGGGCGGTTGAGATGAAGGAAGAGGGAAGAAAACGCCATGCAGGGGACGATGGACGGTTGAGATGAAGGAATGGATGGCCCTCAATCATGTGATGGTAGCCCTTCTGCCTTACGTACCATCATGCATATGAAACCTGATACCCCTTCTCCCAATACTCCACGTCTGCACACACGCGCTCTCTCACGCGCGCGCGCGCGCGCATGGTGTATACTGTGCTTTCTCTTGCCTCTTCTAGCTTCACTCGGCCACTCAGTGTAGTGTTCTTTTATTGGCCCTCTTCACTCAGCCACTCAGTGTAGTGTTCTTTTATTAGCCCTCTCTTTCCAGTTAGTTTTTATATCTCCTCCCTCCCTCCAGTCCTTCGTCCCTCTACCCCTTTCTTCCTTAGCTTCAAATTTCCATGAGAGAGAGAGAGAGACAGAAAGAGAAAGGAGCGTGAGACACCATACCCTGCACTTGCCTTCCTTCTCTTTCTTTCTCTCTGGGCTTCGCTGAGAGAGGATTTAGAGGCTTCTGTGGGCTCTTTTGCAGCCTCTATTTCTCTCTCCGGTCCCTTGCTCTCTCTATTGTATTGATTCTTCACTCCACATACCTTACTCTTATCACTTGTCTGCGGTCTGTGGGTGCAAGAAACATTGCAGTATACCTGGGTGCAAGAACATTGCAGTATACTCTGATTAAACACTCCTTGTTTTTTTCCTTCAGTTTTGGAGACTCAGTTCTTCTGCAGTGATCTTGTGGAAGAAGCCCTTGTTAAGTATTAAGCTGGAGTGTAGCAGATATGATGCCTGGAGGGGAGACTGTCACTCTCACTAACAACTTTGGTGTTGGAGGAGGGTTTGGTGGTTTTGGTAACATGCTAACAGGGGTTATGGTGCCGCCAAGGCTCATGACCTCTCTACCTATGCAATTACAGGGCAAAAATGTCTTCACTTCATCAAGCTTATCACTTGCCCCGGTATGAGTTTTTAGTTGACTTTGCATAGAAACCCAAGTTTGTGCTACACTATAATGTAATGTTAGATTAAATTTATCTAATTGTTAATTCAGCTTGTTGTGAAGGTAATTGTGTGTTTTAGTCTAGTGGAGCGCTGATTGTGTAACTTAGGGTTCTCTGTGTTGTGAATGCTGAGCTTCTGGAGCTGTGTAAATGGCAGTCAAGTGGTGGTGAACGAGGGTTGCGTGATGGAGCTGATATGGAAGAAAATGAGCATTTGGCTAAGCAGAAAGAGGATGATTCGGACAGTAAATCCAGCAGTGAAAATTTGGAGGGGGGCTCAGGTGAGGACCTTGAGGGTGCAGATCCTAGGCCCACAAAGAAGCGTTACCACAGGCACACACTTCATCAAATTCAAGAAATGGAGAGGTGGGAGAATCAAGTTTGAAGTCCTAATCAAGGTTAATTGCGTGGTGTGTTAGTATCGTTTTATCATTGGTTTGAGGGACTCTGCCGTCCTTTTCTCAACAGGTTTTTCAAAGAGTGCCCCCATCCAGATGAGAAGCAAAGGCAAGAGCTCAGCAGAGAACTCAAGCTCTCTACAAGGCAGATCAAGTTCTGGTTTCAAAACAAGAGGACGAAGATGAAGGTAAACAAAGGAGGCTTATGCCCTAACAAGACTGTTTAAAGATGGATGGTTGAGAAGCTTTTTCATGAGAGCACTTTGTTTATACTGAAGAGTGGTTAATGAGAGCTCAGTGGTTCACCTCAGGCCCATCATGAACGCCATGACAACGGTGTTTTGCGAGCTGAGAATGAGAAGCTCAAGACGGAGAACTTTGCATTGAGGGATGCGGTGAGGAATGTGTCCTGTCCTAGCTGTGGAGGGCCAGCCCATTTGGCTGAGATGTCATTTGAAGAGCAGCAACTGAGGATCGAAAATGTGAGACTGCGAGAGGAGGTGAGCTCGGATTGTGGCCATCTGAAGCTCCATTGTCTATCTGATTGAAACCTAGAGAGGCTAAGTGCTTAGGTTTAAGGGTTGATCTTAGTCTATTAATCGCGCATCCGCATGCCCATTTTCTTCTCTTCACAGATAGAACGCATCACTGCGATGGCGGCTAAGTATATTGGGATGCAAGCGCAGCCGGTTCCTCTCTCTGCCTCTTCTCCATCAGGATCAGCTAGTGCTTTGGATGCGCTTCACGGCCCTCCCGTGCCCATCGTACGCGGCAACGAGCTTACGGCCGGACCGCCCACGATTTCAGACATAGCCGCCGGGCCATTTTGTCTCTCGGACGTGGAGAAGCCCCTAGTGGTTGAGCTAGCGGTAGCTTCTATGGAGGAGCTCCTGCAAGTGGCCCAAGCCGGGGAGCCTCTCTGGGTAGACGATCCGCATAACTCTGGTGCCGAAATTATTGACCACGAGGCCTACCTTCAGCGCTTCCCTCGAGGCATCGGGCCTACTCCTATAGGCCTCAAATCCGAAACCTCAAGACTTACCGGATTAGTCATAATGAACTCCGCTTCATTAGTGGAGTCCTTAATGGATGTGGTGAGCTCCCTCTGCTTATCAGTGCTTTCTACTTACCTTCCCTAATCCATGTTGTTTGCAACCACCATTAGTTTATCTTTAACCTCATCCTTTCTAAGTGACATTACAAGCTGCATGTTATAAATGACCTAACAATCATCTTTCTACAGAATCGCTGGGCTGAAATGTTCCCTTCAATCGTCTCCAGTGTGCAACCAGTGGAAGTGCTTTCGACGGGCATTCCAGGAACTTACGATGGGGCTATCCAGCTGGTGAGCTCAGCTTAAACATCTTTTTCTTTTTTGTTGCGGAGTACAGAACACACGCTATAGTCTTTCACCTGAGGGAGAGGTCTGTTTTTCATGACATTTTTGGCATTGCAGATGTATGCGGAGTTTCAAGTACCCTCGCCACTTGTCCCCACACGCATGACTTACTTCCTGCGCTACTGTAAGCGTGTAGATCATCTATGGGTGGTGGTTGACGTCTCCATCGATAGCCTACGTGGGAACCCCCCTCGTGCGCTACTTCATTGTAGAAGGCGCCCCTCTGGTTGCGTTATCGAGGAGATGCCCAGTGGTTACTCTAAGGTAAATGCATTGAAGAGCATCCACTATACATAAGTTCAGCATTAATTAGATGTGAATTAATCCAAATATGGGTGTGTATTAAGGCATTTAACGTGCTTTAATAGCATCTAAGGCGCTGTATTAGGATGTGCTCAATGCTAGCTTTTGGGATGTAATTAATCATGATGAGTATGTGCCTTCTTAGGTTACATGGGTGGAGCACGTGGAGGCTGACACGAGAGGTGTCCACAATCTTTATCAACCTTTTGTGAATTGTGGCATGGCTTTTGGAGCTCTACGTTGGCTGTGCACGTTACAGAGGCAATGCGAGAGGATCGCTAGTGTGCTTGCCAACAACATTCCACACGGAGATTTGAATGGTAAGCCCATGGTTTTGTTGAAAATAAAAGCAACTCCATAATACTTTTAATAAAGTCAAACTCCATATTTTTTTTTTCGCTAAAATCAATTTATATCATATATGCCAACTCATCTTTGGTTAATTAAAAGACTTTAAAAGGGAACTCAGCAAAGCCAATAAGAGATGGGTAGCAAAGGCTAATTTTTTCAATCTGTGAAGTGATTGGGCATTGGTTTTTAGTTGACTTAAGATGATTAGGTTCGAGATTGGGTCGTTGGAATTGAGGCTGGGCAAGTTAATACTGGTTTTTCATTCTTATTAAGTAGTTGTAAGTGAAGTGGGTTAACCGTTGGTAGTGAGGTCGGGCAAGTTAATACTGGTTCTTCATTCGCATTAAGTAGTTGTAAGTGAGATTGGTATGTGCATGCAGTAATTCCTAACCCTGAGGGTAGGAGGAGTATGCTGAAGCTGGCTGAGAGGATGGCTAATAACTTCTGTGCGGGAGTGAGCGCTTCTACTGCACACACGTGGGTGACGCTGGCTGGGAGTGGGGCAGATGATGTGCGAGTTCTGATCCGCAAGAGCGTGGACGATCCTGGGAGGCCACCTGGCATCGTTCTCAGCGCTGCCACCTCTCTCTGGCTACCCTTGCCCCCAGCTAGGGTCTTTCAGTTCCTCAGAGATGAACGCTTCAGAACTGAGGTAAAATCTAAAATCCATGTGATGACCTTCATTGATTCTTAGTTATTTCTTGGAGTAATTTCTACATACTTAGCAGATAATTAATTCCTGTCTAATGTCTCTTCTAAGCTTAATTAACAGTATAGCACCTGCCATCATTCTCATTGTACAGTTTATGTTAGGCTTTTCACAACGACATTTATGTTTCTTCCAGTCGATTTGAAGGTTTCTGTTGGAGTAATTTCTGTATATTTAGTAGATAATTAATTTACATCTAATGTCTCTTCTAAGCTTAATCAAGAGCAGCACTCATCATCAATCATGATACAGTTCATGTTAGGCTTTTGACAACCTTATCTTATGTATCTTCCAGTGGGACATTCTCTCCAATACCGGTATTGTTGAAGAAATGTTTCATGTAGCCAAAGGACAAGACCCTGGTAACTGTGTTTCTCTCCTCAGAGTCAACGTAAGTACAAAAAGTTTCATCTTGTTTTTTCTGCTCAGCTCTTCACACTGTACTTATTCATATTTTCCCCTCTGCTTCACCCTAACCAAAGTGGTTTTGAATGCAGCCCATTAACTCAAATCAAAGCAACATGCTCATCCTGCAAGAATGCTGCACAGATGAATCATGCTCACTGGTGGTGTACGCACCTGTTGACATAGCTGCGATGAGTGCTGTTTTGAATGGGAGTGATCCCGACTCCGTTGCTCTCTTACCTTCTGGCTTTGCAATTCTCCCGGATGGTCCACAAAGGGGCTCATCATCTGTCATCAACATGCCAGCTATGGGTCCAACACCAACAGCAGGAGCTTCTTCAGGGGGTTCTTTGCTCACAGTGGCCTTCCAGATCCTTGTGGACCATGTACCCACTGCAAGGCTATCACTAGGCTCAGTTGCCACAGTCAACAAGCTCATCTCCAACACGGTCGTTCGCATCAAGGGCGCGCTCTCCTGCGAAAATGCATGACATTTTGGCAGCAAAGCTTTTCATGGAGCTGCTGGTAATCAGGGCTGTTGCAGTTCCTGCTCATACATAATGTATGTGAAAAGACCCCATGAAGATGTGGATATATATAGGCCATAGAATGTAGAACTATTAATGCTTAACCCACCTATGAATGAATTGAGGGGAAATCAACACTCTCGAGGAAGGCTCAGAGTTGAGAAAGGTGTTGATTTCTCCCTCAAAAGACCTGAAGGAGCTCTCAGTGGTGAGAAAGCCTTGTCTTAGAAGTCTTAAGTAGTGTTCTAGTAACAAAGGGAGGAAGAAGAAACAGTCAAGAACGCACCCCAGGAGTCCCCTTGCCAAGTGGTAAAGATTCACTGTTTTTTAAATCACTAAGTGTGGAGATCAAATTGCAGCAAAACTGGGGACACAGTAACAGCAAATTTGCTCTTTTACCATCTCTCACTTCACCACTACGCAAGGGACGTGGTTCGGGCATTGACTTTATTCCCTCTCCGACCCTCATCCATCACCTGTGTAAAAGCTGTTATGCTCTGCCAAATCTGAACATGCTTTTCTTTAATGGAAACTATAAATTTAGTGGGTTTTGTCTAAATATGTATTTTCTCCAGTAATGTGATACATGGTCTAAACTCTCTAATCATAGGACTACATGGAATATTTTGGTGAAAACACATCTCTGCTGCTGAGCCAAATGCAGTGGATTTGGTGTGAATACTCAAAGGACCTCTTGTATCATTATAATGCTCATTAGTTGCTCATTGATCTGCGAATGCTTCACAATTTCCCGGAAGAGCGAGCTCTTGGGCCTGGTTGCGATGTGTATTTGCACTTTGTTGTTATTAAGAACTTAAGAGCACACAAACCCGTGATAGAAAAAAAAATAAAATTTTCAACCCTCGTCTATATGCTTAGTTGGGATTTAGACTTAAAAATCACTAGATATCTATATTAGCTGTTCAAAATCTGGAATACATCAGACCCTGAGACTTACTCTCTACTCTTTTTTGACCTCATTCAAGATTTAACATAGAAAATTCCATCTTTCATCTTCACACAAGAAACAAGACTAATCCCACAAAATTTGATTCCCAACAATAAGTAAGCCTCCATCACGGCCTTAGTAGTGCAACGCTGGGGGGACTTTTTTTAACACACAAATTGGTCCAAAAAAAATCCACTAGAAATCATACAAACTGCGGATTTATAACTAAAATTTACAACTTATGTACCGTTAGTTTTTCAAATGAAAGGCAACATTTAATTCCGACCAAATGCTGTCACAAAAAATTTCCAACGTTAACGCATCAGTTTTCTTAGTCCGTCTTTTGAATGCATCTTTTTACATAGTACATACATTTTCGTCCAACCATTATATGACATCGCAATATTATCCATAGTATTTTTCAAATGGATAGCACACTGAGTGTGTAGACGAGTTGGTAAAACGGTTGGGTTTCATTGCGAGGACCCGGGTTTGATGCCATCAGATTGCATGAAGTGAGTATATGTTGTGAACCGGTATATATATACATATAAATCTTCCCGCAAGAGAAGCAAAGCGCGCATGTTAACCTATCCAACCATTCATATGTATATATGTATGTGGGTATATATATATATATGTATGTGGGTATATATATATATATATATATATATATATGTTTGTGTCCATTGAAAAAAAAGTCTCCATTGGAGGACGAGGCTACTTTCACCGACAATTCCAATGGAGTACTTTTACAAGTTCCGACTTTCCAAAAGGAAAAAGCCTTTGTAGTTCAAAAAAGGCGTACTCGTGATAATTTCCAGCGTGTTCACACTTGAGACATTACACACTGCAGTACTCTTTTTTCTACTGTGCTGCGTGTCTCCGTTCTCACTCATGCTGTACGTAGAGACGAGAGCAAAGGACCGTGACCTGACGCCTCACCTACCTTCAATGCCGCCTTCCGGCCATCTGCATGCACAAACCCCACTCACACGCAGCCCTATAATTCAAAGGCTGAACAGTACCCTCCTTCCAAGGTGATTTTACCCTCTCTGGAAGAAGAAGGGATGCCACACGGTACACCTACCCTGGCTACCCTTCTCTATATATCTCCTCCCTCTCCTTCTCTCTCTCTCTCTATATATAGTATCTTAAGGAAAGTATATATAATCTTAAGGAAGAGGTTCACAAAGCTTCCACTTGGCATAAATTTGGAGGTTCCCCAAGAGGAGGAGGTAGCATGAATTTGGAGGTTGAGGAAGAGGAAGAGGAAGAGGAAGCTTGGGAAACTTAGGGTAGAATTTAATTTTTTGGAGTTTGGAGACTTGCGGAGCAGCACAGGTCAGCCAACTAGTTCAAAGAAGGCCACAATTTTCAGTAATTTTTTACCCTTTCAAAGAAAAGCACAATTTTGAACAGCATAGTAGGAATGTGCCCTCCCAATCCCTTCACATACAAATGGATGTTCTTCATATGAGCCCTTCAAATGAAACTTTGGGATTATTTCGAATTCTAGGGTTTTTGGCTTATAAATATGAAACCACCTCAGCCCTCTCTGTTAGAACCACCTTTCCTCAATGCAAACTCTATCCAAATCATCATTCAGGAAGGAATTCACCAATTTGTAAACCACCTCTATATATGAACATTTATTTTGTGCTCACACTCCACCTCTAGAAATGATTCAATCCTATGGTCCTAACTTTTGACCACCATCTCCTATCTTTGTTATTGCCTCACAAGCTTATAAGTATAGCATAAGAGAGTTTCAAGATAAACTGAAGCATGGTAGTGTCTCAAGATGTTGGTTACTTCATATTTTCAAAAATTTCATGTGTGAGTGGGTATTGTAACTATCAAAATTTATAGTATCTAACAAAAGGAATCTAGAAATTAATGAAATCTTGGGGAGTTTACATGGGCTATACACACACACACACATGCACGTCACATGCCTTTAATTTTATACCTTAAAATTAAAGGCAACATCAAATTTCAATTGTGATTTTTGAATTTCAGTTGAAAATGTTACATTACAAACCAGAATATGTGAGCATTGATTGACACAAACAACAAAATGCGGGAGATAGCTTAGTCCATTAACAAAGTCAACGTAAGTCTTTGACACACCTCTTCAACACTTTCGTAAAATAGTTGAGAATATCATCATATCATCCATAGTTGAGAATATCATCTTCAACACTTTCACATTATGAGAAGCAAAGCATGATAACTATATACACTATATATATATATACACGTCTATATATGTTATATAGTTATATATAAGTATATACATGTGTGTATGTATGTGTGTGTAGATGTATAACATACACACATAAAGTAGGAATTATGTAATCAAATTCTGATTGTGATGATCTAGCTTGTTTGGGTTTTAGAACTTGTAATCCATAAACTTAAAAGGCTAAAACTTGTGCAAATTTGGTTTTTCAATGAATATGCACATAAGCATATCCAAGCTCTTGGTTTCCACCATATTTTACAGTTTGTTTTGATGATATTTTGCAACTAAAGCTCCTCTCACAAATTGCTTATTGCAGCATTGAAGCATGTAGCATTGAGGCATAAGAATCTGGGCAAGTTGAAGTAAATTTGGATAATAGTAACTTTAGGAACCAAAACTAGCACATGAATGAATGGATAGATGACAAAGCTCCATGGAAATGCCATTGCAATGTCTAGAGGAGGCATCATGAGAAGCTTACATGAAATCATGAAGGGGTCATATGCTCAAGGAGAGGCATGAGAATGTGAAGTAATTTTTTGTGATGTATAATGTCTCAAAGTGCAAACTTAAGGTAATTTAAGAAATAATCCTCCGAAGTTTGAAGGGCCAAGTCTAATCAAGATCCATGAACCGTCCAGCTGATTAGACTAGAGTCTAGATGGACCAAGGTCCTATTGGGATTTGGAGTTAGTGAGTCACTCCCACATTGTTACATAATATAGGTAATGGTGCATTCTGCATGAAAAATCATTGTTATAGTGTATTTTGCACCTTTTGACATGCTAAAAATAATATGGGGTTATGAGGTGTTAAAATTCTTAGATTTTGAGAGTTCTTAATTAAGATTATCTTCAAATTATAAAAAAATAATAAGGAAAACCTCCAATCTTGAGAGATTTAGGGTTTTTCCCCATTTGAGTGAAAAAAAGTTAGAAAAACCTCCAATTTTGAGAGAGCAAGGATTTTTTTGACCATTTGGGTGAAAAGTTTAGGTGTTCCTTTTTCATTAAAAAAAAGGCTTGAAATATATTCATATAGGAAAAGGTAAGAAGCTTAACTTCTAAAGCACACCCTTTTCCAAAGATTTGCAAAAGTGAAGGCATTGGTTATATCTTTGCTAAAAAATCTTAAAAATTTTAACACACTAAGTTCTTTTTTATTATTGGGAGGGTTATTTTAGAGACGGAGTTGACTGACCGCGGTGGGAAAAGTATTTTCAATAATAAAAACTGGCACTTGCAAAATCCTCTAAATTTCAAGACTCCAAGTTTTGTGACTTGTTGAGAAAATTGCAAAATTTATGTTTTCACGTGTGCGTATTTTTATTTTCGCAAATTTGGAAAGTCTACAAGAAATTTAAGGCATTTAAGTTTTAAATTAGCTAAAAATATCTGCAAGTTCTGAAGAAAAACCCTCAAAATTTGGACTTCGAGATTTGGTGAATTCTTGAGATTCGAGAAAAATGTTTTTTTTGGCACGTGGGCACGCAGGTTTCTGAGCGACGGGTGTCACGTGTGGCAACAGCAGACTGGTGGGCCGTGCCACGAGGCCACAAGGCAATGAGGCGTAGCTAGTTCGTAGATAGATCATGGAGCCTGTTCACACGATCACTCCTTTTTTTCATACATGCCTCTTTCCCTCTTTAAAAATTCAGACCGAGCAATTCAAGGCTAGCATTTTACCTTTCGAAGGTAGTTAAAATTGTAGGCAATCCAGCACAATCAAGTATTGTGCACAAGCCCATAGGTTAGTGTCACGGGCCCTAGAATCGGGGTCCCGGACATCGGGCCGCAATGCGTCCCATCATGCCAATATATGATATAGCTTGACTCCATCGGCCATTGAGCGCGTAGCGTGATATAACCTTGTCGGGTCACCCGTCTCATGCATCCCCGGCCCGGCTCCATGGCCTTGTGGTCTCGGGTCCATCCATCCATCTCGAATCCACGATCCAACCGGCCCGTCGGCTCGGCACGGCTCTGCCATCCCGGCGGCTTCGCCGTTACCACCGTTTTTCCTTCCGTCCGTTCCATTTCCACTTCGGCACGATCACCGTCAAGGTGGGGAGGGCATCCCCCGAGGCACATGGCACGTAGTAACGCCCACGGCAACCCGGGAGGCCTAATGTGCCTACCCGGTGCGTGAGTGCATTCTAGTATGCCTAGATATGGGTCCATGTTTCGCCGTTCCTTACACTTCCTCCCCATATAGATGCATGATTTTCGGTGCGGTCAAGCATACCTCGAGAGCACCATGTGAGGCTGGATAGAAATCCCAAAAATCCCACGCCTCACATACACCCCCCTTGATGGAATTGACGTCCTCGTCAATTGATTTTCGAACTAGAAGGGAGTGCCTTTGTATCATGTTTATTATATTCTCCAACAAGTGCCTACAACGAAGACAAAAGAAAGCGGGAGGTCTTAACCTTGCTTTATAGCCATGAGCAAAGTCAGTGTCTAACCCGTTACAACTATGCATATTTTTGGATTTTTAGCTATCCATGTGGCCTGGACTTCAACCCCCCTCCCCCCCCCCCGCTCGAGAGTCCCCCGAATCCCCAATGTGCGAGGTACCAAAATGCTGCATTGGTCCCCGCTTGACTCCTGTCTGAGCCGAATGTAAATTCCTTCAAGACAAAGCAGCACTTGCCTGTTTCTCCTGAATCAAGTATGTTGAGATATCGAGCTCTAGTGAGGCGGTGGACACTGATGACCCGCCTGGGGGATAGGCCCCGCACTTACACCACTGGCATGGTTGGTGAGATCTTGGGTGATATGCGGCCAGGGGGATGACAGGCTGTGTGACAGCCATTCTAGAGACTGGCATAGTTATAGCGCCAGCTCATTTAGTCGGGTTCACACTATAGAGAACCCGTGTATGTATTGGTTGAGTACCTTTCATATTGTGTGTACTCTTATTCTTGTATATGGTGTGTTGAGTGTTGAGTAGAGAAGAAGAAGATTTTCAGCCTCTCACCTTGTGTGTTCTCTATTAGGGTTTTGTGAGTGTGTGTGTGTGCTTGCAAGAGCTCAAGCTCTCTTCCCCCCTGCATTTTTTCATGGTATCAGAGCCTGGTGCGTGCTAAGGGCTGAGCTGCAAGCAAGAGAACCACAAGAAGCGGTACGAGGGTAAGAGCTACAACTACTTTTCCCTATTGTGTTGGTGACTACACCCTTGTCGGGAGCTCTACGGGAGGCACCGGCAAACGATCTCCGATTGAGGAGCTTTCTTCGCGGGAGTGAAGCTATAGGGCAACTATACAGTCCTTCGAACTATAATTTTCGGGCCGAAAACGCGTTTCGGGCGCGTCTGGACCTCCGTTTTTCAGAAAGCAGGCGATTTCGAGCACTGCGGGTAAGTCATCGATTCTCTGCAGAACTCTGTTTTAAGAACTGCAGGAAGACAGATTGACTGTGCAGACACTGTGGGTGCTGCAAAGAGGTCTACAGTTGCCATTGGGTGTATGTATGTGCATTGAGGTCACTGGTTGTGACATTTGAGAGTACTACAGTACCGCTGTGCAGAAAATACAGCAGTTGTGTAGAAAAACCAGAGTGCAGTTTCTGGTAAAATTGTGTGTTTGGCAAGATGTCTAATGATGGCATAACACAGATTGTGGCTGAGAAGCTGGACAAGAATAACTTCCATGCTTGGAGGTTCAGGTTGACGAATTTCTTGATGGGAAAAGGCTATTGGGACTACATAGAAGGTGAGCATGAAGAGGCACCGGAGATACCGGATATAAATCCGACTGCTGCAGATGTGAAAGAGTTTAAAGACTGGAATCAAGGAGCCAGGAAAGTAATGTATTGGCTTTCCATTAGTATACAGGACACCATGATTGGGCACATTCAGGATGCCAAGTCCCCCAAGGAGGCGTGGGACACCTTGGTAAAGCTTTATGAAACCAACACCAAGGCACGTAAGATACAGTTGAAGAATGAACTTCATACTGTGGAGAAAAAGAGCATGTCTGTGAATGACTACGCGTTGAAGATAAAGGGCATTGTCGAATCCCTTGCATCTATTGGTGTGTCAGTAGATGATGATGACAAGGTGGAAGTCTGTCTACGTGGTCTCGGGCCACAATACAAGGCGTTTAAGACGTCTATTCAGACTCGGGAAAACATTCCCAACTTTACAGATTTGGTGTCTATGCTGATTATCGAAGAGAAGAACTTGGGTGAAGACCAACAGTCTTCACAAAGCAAAAACAGTTCAGAGCAACAGGCCTTCTACACGAGTTCAGGAAGAGGACGAGGTAGAGGAGGCCGTGGACGCGGTCAAGGAGGTGGCCGAACAGGTAATCAGAATTATGGCCAGCAGCAGCAGCAACAACAACAGTCCCAGAATCAACAACAACAATAACACGCAAGTGGAAGAGGCAAATTCAGAGGCAGGGGGAGTCAAAGAGGCCGTGGAAATTGGCAAAGGCAATATAATGATACACGTGAATGCTATTATTGTGGTAAGCCTGGACATGTGCAGTCAGAATGTTATAAGAAGCAGGCTGACATGCAAAATGGGAAAGTGCAGCAAAACAACTATGCATCCTCAAGCAGAAGTAATGAGGATAATGAAAGGTTGTTTGTTATGCAGCATGTCGTGAATGCCATGTCTGAAAATGTTGATGCAGCACAAAAAGATAATGTATGGTATGTGGATTCAGGCGCTTCGAACCACATGACGAGTCATGGGGAGTGGTTCAAGGATATGAAAAACCCGGAAAGACCAGGTTTTGTGGAAACAGGGGATGACACTGCTCATCCAATTGCCCACGTTGGAGATGTGCCATTATCTATGCAGGATGGCAAAGTGAAGTACCTTGCAGATGTACTTCATGTACCGAACATAACAAAGAATCTGGTTTCAGTTGGCCAGATGATTGAGCAGGGGTTGCAGGTTCGGTTTAACCCTGATGGGTGTTATGTTGAAGATTTCAAAGACAAGTGCAGGTTGGTTGCAAAAGGCAACAGAGTGGGCAGAATGTTTACGTTGGATGTAGACATGCCTGAAATGAGTGCTGCGATGTTTGCAAATGGTTCAGGAGTTGTTGCAGACACAGACATATGGCATAAAAGAATTGGACATGTAAATGTGCAGAGATTGAAGTCTATGCAGACAAAAGGAATTGTGACAGGGCTGCCAAAATTTAAAGTGGAAGGTATGCAGAAAATATGTGAAGCATGCCAATTTGGGAAGCAAACAAAGCATGTGTTTCCACGCAACAGATATGTGAGCAGAAATGCACTAGATGTTGTGCATTCAGATGTATGGGGTCCTACGAAGACCGTTTCTATGGGAGGCTGCAGGTACTATGTCACTTTCATTGATGACCACACAAGGAAAGTGTGGGTATATTTCATGAAGGAGAAGAGTGAGGTGTTCACTCACTTTCAGAATTTCAGATTTTTGGTTGAAAAGCAAACAGGGAAATATGTTAAGTGCCTAAGGTCAGATGGAGGAGGAGAATACTTCTCCAATGAGTTCTCTGAATTTTTGAAGAAGAATGGTATTCGGAGACAGTTCACATGCAGATACACTCCGCAGCAAAATGGAGTTGCTGAGCGGAAAAACAGGCACATTGCTGAGATTGCGCGAGCATTGATGGAAGAGAAGAATATGCTGCATTGCTATTGGGCTGAGGCTGTTTCTACAGCAGTATACATCATGAACAGGACTCCAACTGCAGCCATACATGATGTAACTCCAGAAGAGAGGTTTACTGGCAGAAAACCAGATTTGTCTCATCTGAAAGTCTTTGGATGCATTGCATATGTGCATGTGCCAGATGAGCTGAGAACTAAGCTGGATCCGAAAGCTGAAAAATGTGTGTTTATTGGATACTCCCTTGAGCAAAAGGGATACAGGTGTTATAACCCTACTACACGTGAGTTGAGGGTAAGCAGGGATGTTGTCTTTGATGAGATGAGCAGCTGGTATGCTGCTGGAAAAGAAGCTGTTGGGGCTGATGTGAGTGGAAGTGTGGTTGCACAGAATGCAGGTCAGCAATCACAGTCTTTGAGTGGACCAGGAGAGTCCTCATCTAGTGGGTCTGTTGATAGACCATGGAGTGGCAGGCTGCGTCATAATACCAGCCCTGCAAATGTGATTAGTACATCACGTAAAGGAAAAGAGAAAGTGGTTGAGCCCCTTGGTATGCCTGACATTTCTGCAGGGCATTCTCATGTTGATGGAGAGTCTAGTGGCTCAGATATGAGCCTTGATGAGGAGCTTGGGATCCCAGCTATGAGAACACCTGGTGTAAAGAAGGCTATGGAAGCCATGAATGAAAAGCTGCAAAGATCAGGGAGAGTGAAGAACCCTGTGCAGAGATTTACATATGATGGTTATGTGGCACATCACTATGCATATATGGCAAAGGTTGTGCAGGTTGTTGAGCCCACATGCATTGATGAGGCTGTTGGAAATGTGTGTTGGGAGAAAGCTATGGACGAGGAGATGGATGCACTATATGGAAATGAAACTTGGGATTTAGTGCAATTGCCTGAAGGCAAGAAAGCCATTGGATGCAAGTGGGTGTACAAAGTTAAACATAACAGTGATGGAAGCATAAACAGGTACAAGGCTAGATTGGTAGCCAAAGGATATGCGCAGACATATGGGATTGATTATGAGGAAACTTTCAGCCCAGTTGCCAAGATGGCAACGGTGAGAGTTGTGATAGCAGTGGCTGCGTCAAAGCAATGGTCTTTACATCAGATGGATGTAAAGAATGCATTCTTGCATGGGGATTTGCAAGAAGAGGTGTATATGTTGCAGCCACCAGGATATGAGGATGTGGGTCACCCCGAGCATGTTTGCAGGTTGAAGAAAGCCTTGTATGGCTTAAAGCAAGCACCAAGAGCATGGTCTGACAAGATTTCTGAATATCTTGTCACTATTGGCTTTCATGTAGCCAATGCAGATTTCTCATTGTATGTGAGACATGGTGATAGAGGAGTTGTGCTTGTTGTCATCTATGTAGATGACTTGATCATTACGGGGGACCATGATGCAGAGATCTTTGATGTAAAGATCTTGCTAAGACAGAAGTTTGAGATGAAGGATCTGGGGGAGCTCAGATATTTCTTGGGCATTGAGGTGATTAGGTCACCACATGGTATTGGATTACTGCAGAGACAGTATGGCTTGGACATGTTGTCCAAGTATGGTATGACAGGCTGTAAGCCTATTTCTGTGCCATTGGATCAGAATGGCAAGTTGAGTGCAGATTCAGGAGAGATCTTGGAGGATCCTACTATGTATAGACGCATAGTAGGAAGCTTGATCTACATGACGATCACCAGACCAGATTTGAGCTATGCTGTTGGGTTGGTGAGTCAGTTTATGCAGGTTCCACGGAAACCGCATTTGGATGCAGTGAAACGCATACTGAGGTATGTGAGGTCTACTTTGCATTGTGGACTATTCTATGAGACTGGGACAGAGATATGTGTACATGGGTACACAGATGCTGATTGGGCTGGTAGTATCTCAGACAGAAGATCTACTAGTGGATTCATGTTTTCTTTGGGGAGTGCTGCTGTGACTTGGAGCAGCAAGAAGCAACCTACAGTTGCTCTATCGAGTACGGAGGCCGAGTACAGAGGAGCTGCTATGGCAGCATGTGAGGTAGCTTGGTTGAGAAAGCTACTTGCAGATTTGGGTCTATCAGTGGATAGACAAGTTGTCATTTTCTGTGACAACATTAGTAGTATACAGTTGGCCAGGAACCCAGTCTTTCATGCTCGTACGAAGCACATAGAAGTCCACTACCACTTTGTCAGAGAGAAGGTCTTGGCAGGAGACCTTGACCTTGTTTATGTCAGCACAGAGGATCAGGTAGCTGACATCTTCACCAAAGCATTGGGTACAGAGAAGCTCCGCAGATTCAGGGCTTCGCTTGGTGTACATGAGATGGAGTTGAGCTCGAGGGGGAGTGTTGAGATATCGAGCTCTAGTGAGGCGGTGGACACTGATGACCCGCCTGGGGGATAGGCCCCGCACTTACACCACTGGCATGGTTGGTGAGATCTTGGGTGATATGCGGCCAGGGGGATGACAGGCTGTGTGACAGCCATTCTAGAGACTGGCATAGTTATAGCGCCAGCTCATTTAGTCGGGTTCACACTATAGAGAACCCGTGTATGTATTGGTTGAGTACCTTTCATATTGTGTGTACTCTTATTCTTGTATATGGTGTGTTGAGTGTTGAGTAGAGAAGAAGAAGATTTTCAGCCTCTCACCTTGTGTGTTCTCTATTAGGGTTTTGTGAGTGTGTGTGTGTGCTTGCAAGAGCTCAAGCTCTCTTCCCCCCTGCATCTTTTCAAAGTATGTTCTGGCCTTCTTGATCGTCGCTTTCTCAAGAGTTCCCAATGATATTCCCATCTTCAAGGAGGTCGACCCCATCGATTTTCATAACCCTGTTTCCACTTGGCGTCTCATCACACCAATCTAATCATTTGCCAATTCCAATCCATGTTGTCGACATTGTTGAGGACAAGGTTTTCCTGGTGAAGCCAAGCCCTAGCTATCTTGACACCAAGATAAGCTTTGCATGTTCTTTTTCCATTGATCCCTTGAATCCGTGGGTTGAGGTGAGCCTGTAGCTTTGCTATTACCCATGTGCGCTAAGGTGCTGAATCCTTCTGGGACATGAGTTGCAGAACCTTACTAACGCTACTCGGCCTGCAATGATTCTTGTCCTGTCTGTCTCCTGCAGCCATGTGTAGGTTCTTTTGACCATTGTGTCATGATTAACCTGCTTATGATCCTGGCCATACGATCCTTGAGCTTGAGTTTGCTCTAGCCTTCATGACACCATGTTGGCCTTTACATAATCTCTCACCTTTGGAAGTTGCACCCTTGTAATTGTGAGCCTTGATGCTCGAATGTTTGTTTGCTTATACTACATGAGCCTAGTTGCTCAGATGTTGAAGCTTGAGGACACAAGTAGCTTAGTAGGCTAATCCCAAGTCACCTGTTTGATTTGTCTTCGAGCCTTTGAGTACCTGTTATGCATCCTGTTTGCCCTTTGAACGGCTAAGTATAGATGTTGCCAACAAAAACCAAGTGTTGTCTTGGAATCCAATGAACACTCTGCCACTAATCATTCATTCATACATAGCACAATTGCCACCTTGTGCACATGCAATTTTCATCTTTAACTTCACTTGGCCCAAGTCTCCCCATCTGACTCCGATGAGAGCAATTTCCACCTTGCTGCCATCATCCAACCATAAGTACATTGCCACCTGCACTCCTGGCTGTTTCCATCTATCAAGTTCCCCTTGGTATGCATATGTGCCTTCATGGTCCTAACTTGACCTCATGTAGCACATTGTATTCCAAAATCTGTTTACCCTCCCTAGATTTCTCCAGTTTGGGCCGGTATGGACCCTGAAGTGTTTGACACACCTAAGAGTCTATGGATTGTAGTTCCGGTTTTGTGACCTAGTTGTGCGATACAGGTTGCACGGCCACTTTGATATGACCACTATGTTGGGTCCTTCTTATGATATGATATATATGAATAGGGAATATTGGTGCCATGATTGGACTCACCCTCACCCAAATGATGATGTCTCTTGCCAGCTTTACTTGCCCGGCTTCTGCCAACCTTTTGTCGACCCACATGATGATATAGATGTGGGGTTATTGGTGCCGTCTTTGGTCTTACCCTCACCCGCATATCAATGGTGAGAATGGTTTCCGTTCCCAGTAGCTTCCACCAACTCCATCTAAAACTGATAGCTTTATTTGCCCATCTTCCTGATATATGGGGGTTCAAGCCCCTTGGATGCTGCCAATAGCTGACAGGGGGTTCAAGCCCCTTGGATGCTACCAACAGCAGAGCTGACAGGGGGTTCAAGCCCCTTGGATGCTGCCAACAGCAGCAGCTGATAGGGAGTTCAACCCCCTTGGATATGATCGCATTTGAAATGGGGGTTCAAGCCCCTTGCATATAATCGTAATCTAATATAAAGAAATTCAATATTCATTCTCCCAAGTTCTTCTTATATACCATTGGCAATCTCAAAAGGATTGTCTGTAAGCCCATAGAATTCTTCTCCTGATAACCGTTTCCTCCCTGCCTCATAAGCAAGATGTTTACAAATGATGGACACATTATTAGGTGCTTTATCTAAGTCCTATCACCATGAATCTTTCTAGTAGTTGTGATGAAGAATGCATAAAATAAGGGTTAACCCAAGAATTCTCATTTGAGAGCCATTTCTTAGGAACCCCTTTGATTTGTTCTATAAATATGTGAGGGATTGCCGCGTAACAATCATTAATTGTGAAGACTCCAATTGGAGTTTATTGACAATGTTTTCCAGGCAATCTAATAAGGTACCAATTGCCAGATGTGGATTTAGAGGTTCTACCGGGATGTGATTTAGCCCCTTACAAGTAAATTTCTAATAGTCAGATCTGAAATTATATTCGAATCCACCGTGCAAACATGTGAACCAAAATCAATAAATTATTTAGCGAAATTCTTAAAATCATAAGATCTACCACTATTATCTTACATCAAGGAGTCACGATAGATACACCAAAGGGTCATACACTCAAGATATGAAGCAATAGTGTCCAAAGCTACAACTTGGACGGGCACCAGTAATGGTGTGACGGAGTATTTATGGCGATTCTCGCTTCAAGAGCGTGTGGTAGCAAGTTAGGATAAAGTCCTAAGTGATGTACTTCATGGATATATTATGAGAGTAGTCATTGTAATAGCATTAGGCCTCTTATGAGCCTAAAGTGCCCGGCCGACCATAGTTTAAGTGAGTAAGAACACTTATGGCCACGTATATAAGTGAATATCTCTTATAATACAAAATACTCTCCCATTGTGCAATTGAGTCTTGCTCTTGCTAATCATCTTGCTAATGGCTCTCCCTAATGCATATTAGTGAGTGTGAGTGAAGTGAGGTGAGAGGAGGGACGAGTATCTATAGTGCAACGTGACGGTGTGACAACGCTCGGGAGGCGTGGTGGAATTGCTTTTCAAGGAGTTATAGAGCTGGAGACCTCAAGGCTTATGAGCTCGGCCATTGGAAAGATCCTCCACAATAGTTGCGGTTCACTAGATAATCTCTTTTTGGATGTGTTTCAAGGAGGGTTATGGTGAGCCATAACATTTTTGGCACCGTCGGTGAGCTATAACATTTTTGGGAACCGCTGGGGGAGCCATCCCTTGCTTTTTTCCATCGTTTTTCCTCTAATCTATGCATTACCCATTGCCCATTATCTTTATTAATGGTTTTCCATGAAAAAGATGTGGATTTGTGTGTGATTTGTTGTAACATTTTTGGGAACTACTGGGGAGCCATCCCTTGCTTTTTTCCATCGTTTTTCCTCTAATCTATGCATTACCCATTGCCTATTATCTTTATTAATGGTTTTCCATGAAAAAGATGTGGATTTGATAGTGATTTGTGTGTGATTTGTTGTAGAATAGCTCTCTTTTTTGTTTTTGAAAAGCATGCCTTTAGCTTAATTTGTTATTTTTGTTGTTGTTATTGTGGTCTTTCATGTTCTTAGGGCTTGCACATAGTTTGTATTAGGCTTAGTTTGCATCTATTGCATCAAATAATACAATTTTTAGTGAATGTTAGCTCTCTTTAATATTAAACATAGAACTAAAATTATTAATTTTAGCTTAATTGTGTGTTTGTTGTTGAAATTGTTTGCATCAAAGTGTTAGCTAGCATTAGGAGTAGCTTAATCTTTCAAAAAATTTCTTAAAATCATAAAAAAAATCCTTAAATTTGACTAATTTCTCTTAATGGATTGGTTTTCGTTATTAAGGGTGATTAATCTTATTCAAGAGGCAAAATTTTTTAGAAAATGTGTTAATCAAGGTCTAAATTGATCATATGAGTAGTCGAAATTGGTGTTTTTGAGTGTTTTGAGAGCATCTAGATGCACAAAATACCTAATTACATCAAATTTTATCATTAATTGGAGAAATTTGACTCTGTTTAATTTTACCTTAAAAGAGGAGACCGCAATTAAGAGTCTAATTAATCTCCTATTTTAGATGATTTACACATTTGTTGATGCACAAAGATTAGCATTCCCTTGCTCTATCCAATGATGTGCTCAATTGTGTGAATTAATTAGAGATTAGTGGTTAATTAGAGTACTTGATTAGTGTAAAAGAGGGAAAGATTAATCTTGGATTAATTTTTAACCACTTTTTTTACATAACTCATTAAGGCTAATGAGCATTCAATGAGTAGATGCTCATGAGTTGTCAAATTGTCCATTTTGGGGGTCATTTATGAAGGGTGTAAGGGGTGTCATAAAAAGGTTGACTTTTTTGATTCCCACTAACCTTTTTGGGAAAATGCCATATCTCCTTCATTTTAAATTAAAAAAATACCCCCCCCCCCAAAAAAAAGATTCGTATTTCCCACTAGACTAAAAAAAAGGAATTTAAATTTTCCGTGAAGTCTGGTTCACAGCGTGAACCATTTCTGCAACTTCACAGCCTAAGGGTTCACGCCCTAGGAGCCCGCACAAAAAAAACAAACGATTTTAATTTTTTCGTGAAGTCCGGTTCATGGCGTGAACTGATAAGGGTTCACGGATGTGGGACCCTTCCTTCACGCAACCAAAAAAAATAATCAAATTTAACGTTTTCGTGAAGTCCGCTTCACGACGTGAGACCCTTCGTTCACGCGACAAAAAAAAATCAAAATTTATAAAATTCGTCAATTCTACTTCACGACGTGAACTGCACCCCGCTAGTTCACGACATGAAAGGAGGTCCGTCGGGTTAAAAAAAAAAGACTCTCGAAAACACCCCTGTTTGGAGGCCCGTATCTCATAAATTGTATACTCGGTGAAGGCGCGCCCTAGGGCTCATCGAAAAGTTGACATCGAGCTCTTTGAATTTGGACTTGGCCGTCCAAAGTCAAAATTGATCATTTTGGCCTCCGACTAGCAACCTCAAAATTTGACCCGGAAATCGAAGCAAAAAACAACCCAAAAACCATGAAAAATCACAAAAAACAGTGCGAAAACGATGACGAGCCATATTCGGGCTGCTTTTTCAGGGTCTAAGTGACAAAATCACGAATGACTCAGGAAAACAAAGTTGTAGTACTCTAAAAATACGACAACTCTCTCATACAGAGTTTTTCAAAATTCCTTTTGGAACACCCTCAAAAACATTCTAAGATCCCTGTCCCCACTGTGCAACAAATTCCTTTTGGTGCTAGCAGCGGAAGTAGCACTTCTTGCGCGGGGCAGGGTCCCACACTCGAGGCCTCGTCCACGGATATCCGGAAAAGAGACTAATCCATCGGTTTTTCCAAAACCGAACCCGGAAAAAAAACTTCCTTTGTCCAGAAAGCACGGGCGATTCCACCAGGATAACTTTTCCCTAACGTAGTCAAAAGTCTTAACTAACTGAGCTCATCTGACCGAACCCGTAAGTCCCATAGTCAGATTAGGGAAAAAGAGTGTACTTGGATCATAGAGACCAACGCTTTTTTTCTCATTGAGAGACACAGCCGTTGATTCTTTTCCATAGAACAATTTTTGTCCGGAATTTACTCCATCTATCGAACTAAACAGAAATTGAGTCTCGATTTACGGATCCATCAGTCCAGCCTAATCCCATGGGTTAGCCAACCGCCCAACCACTGTAGTGATAGGATCCAATTAGGAATTTGGTTAGGTTTTGTCCCGGGTACCAGGGAAAAGAGTTCCCAGGCCCCCAAGCCGGAAGTTCATGGAAACATAAAACTAGTCACACCACTTACATACCCAATACGAAATTGCTTTTTTTTTCTCAGCATCAGCTATCTTTAAAACAATCCCAATGAAACCATTGTGTCACTGATCACAATCCTCAAAATCTCTGGTTAAATCCTTATTTCCAATCATTCCTTCATCGGTGTACTTATGGCATCATTGGCAACCAGAACGCTCACCACCTGTTCACTTAGGGGCCTTTTCGATAGTTTCTAGCTCATAGTAACCGGTAATATATTCACATAACAAAATGGAATCTCCATGGAAGATCAGCAAGATCAACCAACAGATCCATATAAAAGAGTCATGGACTCATCCGTTGAGGACCAGTAAGGTCAATCAACCAGATCTACACCCGAATTCAGAAAACAACTCTTACTCCTTGCTTCAATATCTTCCCCGACGTACTTGTGGGTATCTTTGGCGACCTAGAGCCCGAGCACCGTATGGTCAGCACCCTCTAGGATCCTTCGCAAGCACTTCACTCATAGGCCGCTTCCTTTGTCCCTCATCCACTGTACCGGAAGCTCACCATTTTAATCAAACCGAGGCTGGTCAAGACCTCGGCCGACCTTGCTACGCGAGATGTCCTCCATTGACTCTCCGTCATCAGCAGCTGCAACTTTAATAGATAGATCTCCACGACCTCATTCACAAGACGGTCAAAATGCTACCCTAGCATTTTTGACATAAAACAGTCATTTAAAAAGAGATTTCACATACAATTACAGTCCCAACAATATTTCCATCTTTTCTCAATCACTCCACATCCTTACATATTAGTCCCCATCTTTTCTCATCTTACCACAATTTAACTTCATCGATACCTATCACATCACATCATTCCCACATCAATTCACATCCAATCACATCATCCACACGTCAATCCACATCATCCACACATTAGTCTACATCATCCACATCAATCTACATCATCCATACATTCATTTCATCCACATCAATCCACATCATCCATACATTCATTCACATCAATCCACATCATCCATACATCCATCCACATCAACCCACATCATCCATATATTCATTCACATCAATCCACATCATCCATACATTCATTCACATCAATCCACATTCATTTCATAAGCATTTTCCATTTTTATCTAATCATATCTTTTTCTATTTCATCACTTATTTCTTCATTTATCCTCATCAGATCTCATCCACTTGCATCTACCCATACATCTCATCACTTCTCATACATTAACATATATTCAGCTTACATTGCATCTTATCACATCCACTTCACATCACATTTCATTCATTCACATCTCGATTCCATGCTAACACATTCATTCACGTTCCTTATCGTTCATTCACATCTCGATTCACATCACATCACATCCATTCACATCCTGATTCATGTGTTATCATATTCATTCACATCTCGATTCACATGCTAACACATTCATTCACGTTCCTTATCGTTCATTCACATCTCGATTCACATCACATCACATCCATTTACATCCCTTATCATTCATTCACATCCCGATTCATGTGTTATCATATTCATTCACATCTTATATCATTCATTCACATCCCTTATCATTCATATCTATCTAATTTACACCACATCTCATCGCCTCTATTCTCGTTCATATCTATCACATTCACATCCACATATATTCTTCCACATACATCCACATCCATACTTATCACATACACATACATCTTTCCTTTCACATACATCCACATCCATTCTTCACATGCATTCACATCCATCCTTCACATGCATCCACATCCATTCTTCACATGCATCCTTCATATATATCCACATCCATTCTTCACATGCATCCACATCCATTCTTCACATGCATTCACATCCATCCTTCACATGCATACATCTACATCCATTCTTTCACATACATACATCTACATCCATTCTTTCACATACATACATCTCCATCCATTCTTTGTTCATTTTCATCTATCTGATTCATTTCACATCATCATATCTATTTATAGAATACAAGAGAATTCTTATTTTTGATTTTGAGTCTTTGTTAGATACAATGATTTTGATAAATAAGTGTGTGGCTTACTGAGTTCTTAATATCTTCTTACAAGGAATGAAATAAGCGCCATGATGCATAAAGATTTTGATAAATAAGTGTGTGGCTTACTGAGTTCTTAATATCTTCTTACAAGGAATGAAATATGCATATTTACTAAAGCAGTCCCCTTGTTGGTGGATTATACCACCATGGCAAGATGGTCTACGCGAGCGTCGAACCATGGGCAATCAAACTAAACGGATCCATCGATGCCTAGACAGGATACGTAGGATCGCCACTAAGTTAGAGTTCAAAAAGAAGAGAAGAGAACATAGTACAAGAGGGTTTGAGCACACAGATAGGGTGGTGCAGCTAAATTGTGTTATTTTGATAAAGTTACAATGTATACTCATGTGTAGTGGATGCAACCTAGTGAATGTACTAGTTTGTGTTATAACAAGAATGCCTAATTGCTCAAGGATGCTAGTGCTCAAGGATGGCTGAACATCGAGAGGGTTACGTCCATTACAGCACAAGCTCCTATGATATATTTTGCTTATTCTTTTTTTCTCTTATGAATGTATTTGTAGGAGAGACCAAAGTGGGCCATAAAACATCAATATACAGAGTTTTTGTAGGAGAGACCATAGTGGGTGCCATAACACATCAATATAAAGAGGGTTGAGAATTTTACGTCACAAACTTGCTTGTGTCAAAAGGAGGATTGAAGGCTGTCAGCATTACTTTGACATGTGCTTGTTGTGTTGAAAAATAGGTAGAGGGAGAGGAGACACACACACAGGAGCAAACCCTAATGTATATTGCAAACCCTAACCATAGAGGGAAGCCATCTCCCTTCTCACACAATGCATAAAGCCATAATCCATAATACACACAACACACTATGAGTTGTGTCCACACACATCTAACCCTAGCTAATGTCAACACACTATGACCAGCGGGACGCGGTCATTTATGTCTCACACATGCTGCTACCTAACATGCCAGCACATAGCATAGCTGGCACACACTGACATCGAGCTTGAATCTCAACAGCCCCTCTCAAGCTCATGATGTACTGCCATAGATGAAGATGTAGATGAGCTTGGGATATCAAAGCTCTCAACACTCCCCCTCAAGCTCATCCCATGTACTCCTAACATAGTATGGAAGTACTCAAACTTCTCCCTGCTATAAGTGGCTTTGTAAAGATGTCAGCCACCTACTCTTCAGTCTTCACATACTGTAGATCCACTGTACCATCCAGCACCTTCTCTTTGACAAAGTGATAATGGACCTCTAAGTGTTTGGTCCGCGCATGAAACATTGGATTCTTGGCCAACTGTATACTGCTCATGTTGTCACAATGAATGACAACCTTGCCATCAAATAGGCTCATCCAAATTTGCCAAGAGACTCTTTAACCAAATTCCTTCATAAGTAGCAATGGCTGCACCTCTGTATTCAGCCTCTGTACTAGATAAAGCAACTGTAGGTTGCTTCTTACTACTCCAACTCACCACGGCACTTCCAAGTGTAAAGCCATAACCACTAGTAGACCTCCTATCATATGAGCTACCTGCCCAATCAGCATCTGTGTAGCCATGTATATCCAAGCCTTTACCACTCTCATAAAGAAGACCATAATGTGCAGTGGTCTTTACATATCGCATAATGCGTCTCACTGCATCCAAATGAGTTTTTCTGGGGCTCTGCATAAATTGGCTTACTAGCCCCACAACATAACTCAAATCCGGGCGTGTAATAGTCATGTAAATGAGACTACCAACCATCTTTCTGTACATAGATGGATCATCCAACTCCTCACCAAAGTCAGCCCGCAACTTCACATTTTGCTCCAAAGGTGTACTCATAGGCTTACACCCTGTCATCCCATATTTTACCAACATATCCAATGCATATTGGCGTTGCACTAACCATGTACCTGCATGGTCTTTGATCACTTCAATTCCAAGAAAGTATCTCAACTCACCCAAGTCTTTCATGTCAAACTGCCCACTCAAAGCTTTCTTGACATGCATCACATTTGTACCATGATCACTTGTGATAATCAAGTAATCCACATAGATGATAAGTAAAACAATCCCATGATCTGTTTTCTTCACATAGAGTGAAGAATCTGCTCTAGAAACCTGAAATCCAAGGGAGATAAGATATCTGCTCATCTTATCACTCCAAGCACGAGGGTGCTTGCTTCAGACCATATAAAGCCTTCTTCAATCTACATACATGAGTGGGATATTTTGGGTGTACATACCCTTCTGGCTGTGCCATATAAACCTCTTCTTGTAGATCACCATTTATGTGCGCTTTTGCCACACAGGTCGTAGCTGGGGACTTACCGAACACCGTACACGAGCCATGAATGGCTACAAGCATACAACCAGGAAAGCAAGCTCAAACAGAATGCAAAGGTGTGTCACTCACCGCTCAAACCACCGCCGTGAAGGATTCTCGCGTCGCAGCCGTGAAGGAGGAGCCACCGTCACCGCTCTACTGCCTCGCCGCCACCGCCGCTGCCGTGCCACTACACAGTGCTCGATCGCTCTCTCACTCTCTCTCTCTCTCTCTCGCACACACGCAGGAGAAGGAAACCAAGAGGATAAGTAAAGAGCACTCTTGTATTCAACACATGAGAATAATGGTTTTAGGGTTACATTTGACTCTTATAGGTGACTTGGCCGTTCACACATGGGTGCCCATACATGGCCAGCCGATCCTAACCCTTATCCTATTGATATTCAAGGTGCACCTCTCATCGGCGAGATCACCCAATCCCTTTATCCTTTGCATATGGTGCCAACAAGCCCAGCCCATGACTTAGAATAGTTAAACTAATTACATGACGTAAAACATAGTACGTCTCAATGTCCGTCACTCAGGTTAACATGCCCCCCTTCTTGATGTAGATACCTAATTGAGTTGCAGAGTCCTTACGGTGGGGAGGTGCTGTATAATGCATTATTGGATACAGGAGCTCAACACAATTTGCTATCATATGGCGTGTGGTGTCAACTTGGAAAACCACCTTTATCCAAGAGTGCTATCCAAGTTAAAGGAATCAACAAGAAGAAAACCCCTGTCTCAGGAATTCTGCACACTCCGATTGACTATGACAAGGGGACCGTAATTCAAAGCTTTTTCGTTATGCCTGCGGGTACCATGGAAGGGACTGTAAACTTAGGGCGCAAATGGATGATGGCCACCAAGTGCAATATCGATTGGGCAACCAGACGAGTCACAATGCAAGAACCAACACTAGGTCTTACCGCTCAAAATCCCGCACCTAAGTCATCCACTCAAATGTTAGATAATGAAAAATCACAAAGTCCAGTGGCAAAACCATCTTTGATTGTTTGCCACCCCTCTAATGCTTCAACGCCAAGAGTGGAAACATGCAGGATGGTCTCTAAAGCTCCGCTTACTATGCCAAAAAATACATACAAATGGGTCCCAAAAGCTTCGTTAACAGCTACTTCCCCTGCTCAATCTCGTTCAGACAACAAGCCTCGTATAGGAAGAAAACAGCTACCCACCCGAGAAAGGGCAATGTAACATCACGATGGATCCCTAAAAAATTATTAGTAGCCCAAGGGTACTACGAGGGGAATGACCAGATTTGGGTCTCTAAACATAAGCTGAATCCCTCTACATCACCTGTAAAACCTTGCAAACCAATTGTTGCCACCCCAACGACAATTCAAGACCGTGGTAAGGGAAAGGTAATAGAGTGCTCCGCACCACTTCTTCCAGAGTTAGTTTGGATTCCCAAACGATATCGATCATTACCACCTAGCTTAGGAAGGGGGGAGCCACATGAAGCTTCTAGCTCCTCATGCCAGGCACACGCTGATGTAGAAGTTTCTACATGCTCTACACCTACTCTTGTCAACACCCAACAAAAGACCGATGAGTCTACGTCTCCCCTTGTAATAGTATCGTCGGAAACCATTTTCTCCATTCGTCAATGGGAGCGTACACTAACATCTCTGCAATTGGATGTAGCCACAAGGGTCATAAAAAGCTATCTGCCCACATCACAACCTATGACCCGCTGGACAAATTGGTTCCAAGAGGCTACAACATCATTGCAAAAAATATGATCTACCCAAGGAAAGGGGGAGCATGTACTCACGCTCGACATTCTAATGCTTCCTCCCTAAGCTTCTCCCCTGACCATGTAATTGCTAAATTCAAGGGGATGTATATATATAGCTTCATACATAAAAAAACAAAGAAAAGAAAAACAAAAAATAGTAAAAAGAGCAAGAGCACAAAAAGAGGAGAAATATCCGTATACAATCAAGAACTAGATTGACCTTTCATAAACTACTGATGCTATATCTGTGTTTGCAGATATGGCAGATACACGATCATCATACACTTCATCCACTCCCACCTTTGGTGAAAGGTATCATCTGTACCTTTCTCAGATATTTCACATGTGCTATCCTGTAATTGAAACTGAATGGAATCATATAGATGTACTAGCCAGAGAGGAAAATGTTGAGGAGTTAGAATGGCTAATTCGCCTATTGACCATGACTGACCCCTACTCCGTAGGGGACATATCCCCGATAGCCCAATGCTTTCCTTTTCCACAAGATGACTATCCTCGCATGGTTACATTCTTGATGAGTTTATGTGGATGGAAAAATGAAAAAGAAATATCTGACAATGATGAATGGACGGATGAAACTCATGGCACTACTGAGGTTGACTTTATTTATTTGGATGATGTGGATAGAGGCTTAGCCTTAGGGCTAGAGCCAGGACTCTACAACATCCTCTTACCGTATCCTCAGTAGTAGTGTGGTGACTGGTAGGTAGGTTAGTGTTTTCAAGTTTTTTCTAGTTTGGATTCCTTAAACGAGTCTTTAATTTTTCACACTGATGTGCCTCTCGAGGTATAGTGCTTGTTAGTTGGTTGTACAGGTGGAAAAGTTTGAGGTGGGTTCGCTTTCAAGTCCTGAGATAGCCGCAATGCTCATACATAAATATCTCATCAAATTGCAGGCATTTTTCTTATCAAATCAAGGAGATCTCCAAAATACAGGTGTAATTCTTCCATACCCACTCTCTTTCGTTTTTACTGTTCAATCAATTGCATGAACTATAATGCATGACCACATGGAAATTGTCAATGTACTACTTAGTTTTTGAAGTTGCTTGACGTGCTAGTGTAAATCATTAATGAGCTTAACTTTATTGGATATATTCCTAGGGAGCATGATGTCTTTAGTTAACCTTGGAATACGATTGTCTTAGGTCTAGGGTCAAACCATCTTAATGTTTGACACCTGGCCATGTGTGTGTTGACCTCTAGGACATAGCTTTTACCCCTTTGTCGAAAGGATGCAAGACAAATTATAGTTCAGGAGCGAAGATTAAAAGAAATAATTTTTTTTAAAAAAAAGCCTACAATAAATGGCAATACAAGTCTATGATGTGCTTTAATGTTGGCCTATCGCCTTATTGATACTTGGTAGGTGAGGAGTATTCTACTCCAGACCGATGCCTTGGTTGGTAGGGGGTAGTCTTGCCTAAGGTGAACTAATAGATTCTTGGATAATGCCTTGTGTTAAACATGGTACCAGGATCGATGTTAGTTTTGCCTTAGGAAGGTCGCCATTGTGTGTAAAAATTATCACGTGCATAAAAAAAATAAAAGCAAAAGGCTCCTGTAACTCTGATGTTTCTTATGTCCCTAGGCTCGTGGTATTAACTTGTTCTTAGAGTAGACATAGTGTGGTCATCTGTTTATTTATTAAGCTTGGTTATTTTCCTTGACTTAGGCCAGTTATAAACCTTGATTAACCTTTGACACCTTGCTAACTCTTGATTTACTTTCAATAATTTTAAACTCCTGTTAATTTGCTACACTAGCTCATTCATGTGACCCCTTAAACTAAGTCTCATAGCAACATCCATTGTGGTCTAACATGCTTGAATTTATACACTTTATATCTTTTGAATTCTAGCATACTTTCACTCTACTTCTGTATTTTGCAGACGGTCTACCACAACAACCCTATCGAGCTTACCATACGCGGCTCGATTCCAGTGAATCCTCGTCTGCCTCCTCGAAAAATGCTTGTGTAATCCCCAAGTTGGCTTCTCGTTGGTGCCTAGCACGCTGTTGACGTTCTTTGGCTTTAACTCTCGCTTGTCTCTTCTTAAGCTCAGCTTGTTCTTTAGCTGCCTTCTTTTGATAGATTGCATGTAACTCCTCTTGGCTCAGGGGGTCATAGTATCTTTTGAATTTACTCCCATTAAGGAATCCAATGGTTTCAACTCCGTCGAGAGTCTCCACTCGGATGGTACCTTGCGGGGTAATTTCACATACTCTATACGGTCCCTTACCAGTATATTTGAGCTTCTTCTTTTCGTTACGCACTCCATACATCAGGACTTTATCCCCAACCTTGATGTCCTTGTCCTTCAGGTGGCGATCAAACCATTTTTTCCTTCTATCCTTCTCCACAAGAGCATTGTATACAGCCAATTGTCTTTCTTCGTTTAGCCGCTCAAGGATATATAGACGTTCTACTAAGGGATTACCATCCCAACCCTCTTGAGTAGCAACACGAAGGCTAGGAATGACAAATTCCCACGGCATGACCGCTTCTTGGCCATATACCATTTTGAATGGTGTGCAATTAATAGCCACTTTGTACGCAGTACGATAGGCCCATAAAGCTGTTGTAAGCTTTAGATCCCAATCCGTGCGATGAGCTTCAACTGTCTTTGTCAAAACAGAGATTAAGGTCTTGTTGGTACTCTCGGCTTGGCCATTCACTTGCGAATAGTAAGGAGTAGATTTATGATGGGATATCATGAAATTTATTGTGAGCTCCTTAATCACTTCATTTATAAAATGCGTACCATTGTCGCTCACAAGTTCAAAAGGACAACTGAAGCGTGTGATTATATTTTCAAAGAGGAACTTGGCTGTTGTCCTCGCATCTCCTTTACGTGTCGCTTTCGCTTCAGCCCATTTGGTCATATAGTCAGTGGCCACAATAATATAACGAGATTGTGTGTTGCGGGCAGCTGGGCTAATTGGACCTACAAAGTCTAAACCCCACTTTTCAAATGGTTGGTTTACTTTGATTGGATGTAGGGGCATCTGATCTTTCTGCTGGGGTTTCTTATATCGTTGGCATTCATCGGCAACCCTTTACAAAAAGTGATGCATCTTGGAACATAGTGGGCCACCAACACCCTGATTGTAAGATTTTTTGCGCAGTTAAGTCTCCTGAGAAGTGACCACCGGCTACGCCCATATGTGCCTCTTGCAAAATGTATAGATACTCATCCTCTTGGGCACAACGCCTAAGAACATCATCCTTTCCTCTTTTATAAAGAGTCCCGGCTATCAGGCAATAAGGTTCGCATTCCTTGATCAGCTTTCGAGCTAGATCTTTACGAAGCTCCTTGGGTGGAAAGCCATTAACCAAAAAGTTAACAATCTTCTCACTCCATTCAGGCATTGTCTCCACCATGAACAGGGAAGTGTCAGGTAAGTCATCATCAACTCCCGTAGGAGCCTCACCATTAGGTATGCGAGACAAATGATCAGCCATAACATGTTTTTTGCCAGGTCTCACAACAACAGTGAAATCAAACTCAAGAAGAATCAATAGCCATCGTGTGATTCTTCCTGTGGAGCATGGTTTGTTTACCAGATACAACAATGCTTGATGATCCAAAACAAACTTGGTGGCAAGGAGGTAATAACGAAATTTCTTTACTACATATATCATTGCCAACCCTTCTTGCTCCGTAGTGGTGTAGTTCATCTCAGCATCGTTCAACGACTGGCAAAGCTAATGGGGTAGTCTAATTTATGTTCTCCAGGTTGAGATAACACACACCCAATAGCAAAGTTTGATGCATCAATATGCACATGGAAGATTAAATCCCAGTTAGGCATTCGCAAGATTGGAGCACTCGTCAAGGCCTTCTTTAATAGCTCATATTGTCACAATCTTCAGTCCAAATAAACTCGATGAGAAGCTTATACAATGGTCGAGCTATCTCCACGAAGAATAGAATAAACCTTCGATAATAACCAACATGGCCCATAAAGCATTGGACTCCCTTATAGTTGGTAGGTGGGGGCAATTCCAGAATGACCTTGATTTTACTCTCGTCAGTGGAAATCCCATTTTTGGACACTATATGCCCTAAGATAACTCTGTGTTTAACCCAAAATTGGCATTTGAAAGGATTTAATGAGATGCGATATAATCTACACCTTTCAAATATTTTTCGTAAACACATCAAGTGCTCGTCCCAAGAGGAATAAACACAAAGATCATCTAAGAAAGCTTCACAGAAGTCCCTTAGATATTCCTTAAAGGCCGTGTTTATCAATCGTTGGAATGTTGCAGGTGCATTGGTCAAGCCAAAAGCCATGACGCAAAAGGCAAACACTCCAAACTCCGTGATAAATGCTGTTTTAGCTTGGTCCTCGACTGCAATTGTGATCTGATTGTAACCCGAGTACCCATCTAAAAAGCTATATGCCTCCTTGCCTGCCACTCTTTCAAGCACATGTTCAGAATATGGCAAGGGGTAATGATCCCTTCTGGTGGCTGCATTAACCTTTTTGAGATCAACGCACACTCTGAGTTTCCCATTCTTCTTTGGTATGATGACTATCGGAGAAACCCATTCTGAGTGCTCAATAGGGTATATGAATCCACATTTTACAAGCTTTTCAATTTTCTCTTGTATAATCTTTGCGTACTTAGGATTCATTGGGTAGGGACGCTGCTGGACTGGTTTAGCAGTGCTAATCATTGGAATCGTGTGTTGCACCACTGAGGGTGGAATACCCTTCATATCATGATATGTCCAAGCAAATATGTCCTTGAATTCTTTAAGAAGCTTCTTAAGTGCAGCTTCCTTTGACTGGGTGAGGTCTTGAGTAATAAAAACTGGTTTAGACTCCTCACCACCCGGATCTGGTAAGTCTATCTCCTTAACTACCGCAGGCCATCGTAGACACCGCTACTCCCATTGGTAGGCGTTCGCGTTGGGCTTTTGTGTAGACCACTTTACGTTCCCCTGTGGTGAATGATTTGAAATGCTCGGGTGTAGGGTGTAAGTCTACTGGTTCTTGTTGTGCCAGGCTTTTTTCTTTCAATTCCGCCTCCTTTTGTTGCTGAGCTAACTCTTGGTTTTGCCGCCTTCTTGCAGTACGACTTAGTTTCGGCTTCTCTTCGATTTCTAATTGGGCGACATCATGAGGTGGCGGAATACACCACATGACACTTTGGAGGTATTGTCCCCAATAGCTCCTACATAACTAAGCCATTCTGCAGTGGATCTCTCCTTGTTTATTGTGGTTCGCACATTAGCTTGATAGCATTGGCGCTTATGTCTCGTTTTCTTCTTACCAAGTTTTTGATTTTTGTTTCTATCAGATTCGAACTCACTTGGTCGATCTTCACTTGTGTCCCCCTCACTCTCGGATGAACTGTAGGAGGTCACTGTCCTAGGCCTTGAGCACCTTGCTTCCACATTTGGGTGAATATTTGATTCATCCCCCCCATCAGGCTCAGAGTCAGTTTGTTCTTGAGATTCATACTCAGAGTTACATTGGTCATAGTTTTCGCTACTGTCAGTTGAGTTTGCCACTTTCTTGCCATCAGTGGATCTCTCCTTGTTTATTGTGGTTCGCACATTAGCTTGATAGCATTGGCGCTTATGTCTCGTTTTCTTCTTACCAAGTTTTTGATTTTTGTTTCTATCAGATTCGAACTCACTTGGTCGATCTTCACTTGTGTCCCCCTCACTCTCGAATTGTAGGAGGTCACTGTCCTAGGCCTTGAGCACCTTGCTTCCACATTTGGGTGAATATTTGATTCATCCCCCCCATCAGGCTCAGAGTCAGTTTGTTCTTGAGATTCATACTCAGAGTTACATTGGTCATAGTTTTCACTACTGTCAGTTGAGTTTGCCACTTTCTTGCCATCAACAAGTGCATAACACCTATCATGTTTATTGGCACTAACGGTGGCATATCTTGCCCCTTAGGTGTTACCCAACTTGTGCCTCTATTTTCCCATGTGTCTATGGTTGCCGCTAGGTGTACCCAATCCATGTTATCCGACTCAGTCATACCCGGTAGGACATCCATATAAGGAGAATCTTTCCCATCATTAGTCTCTTTTTTGCATGTATAGCAATACCTTAATGGGGCGGAGTGAATAGTGGTATTCGATCGATTATCAATGATAACCTTGCTAAGGATGTGCACGACCATTCTCAAGATCAACTCGAATGATAGAGTCCTGGAATTGTAGGTAGACATGGTTTTTCGACCAATCATGCACCATTTGTGCTTCCCTCATGAAAGGACGTCCTAAGATCATTTGATATGACATAGGATGCTTGGAGAAATCCATTACAATGAAGGTATGTCTTACCTTGTATCCCAGAACCTTGATCTTAAGGTCCCTTAACATTCCAATAGGTTTAGCTATGGTTCCGTTTGCCATCTTAACCACTATGTTTGTGACTTCAAGGTGAGGTCTTCCCATAGATTCCCAACAGTTTTTAGTCACAATGCTCACGCCAGCACCACCATCAAGGATTCCCTTTAGAGTTAATCCCTTGGTAGTAATGGGGAGGGTCGCATTAGATTTGTCACCTTCAAAGTACTGTCCTAACTTGTTAACAGGTATTTCAACGACCGAGTCTTCATCTAGGTTGGGTTGTAGATCCCAATGTCCCCCTTCATCTTGAAGCGTGTCGGGTCTATCCATATTTGCAAATTGTGGTAGCCTGCCTTTAGTTCTCCATTGAGAAATGCCCGAAGAGCTAAGAATAGCTCAGGATCTCCGTATAATTTGGATATGATCGGGGTTCTGATTTCAGAGGACATGAAATCCATTAGCTTATACACATTCAACGGTACTTTTCAAGACATCGCCCCTTGACTAGGGACTGGTGAAGATGGAATCACTTCCTCTTCGATAGGGTCAGGCATTCCCTCACTAAACATTCTTTCAAGCAAAAAGGGTATTTTTCCACTTCCTGATGTCCTATCCTCACTTTCTTCGCGAATGATACTAGGTATAGCTAACGGTTTATGGTTCCTGTGAGGCTGAACTTGTGTAGGAAACACTGTGTCTGGAATTTTGATTTTTCTCGGGTTTGGCTCCAGTTCTCTTTGTGTTTCTTCCACCAAACCCCTTAAGTGTTGCACTTGTTCAATCTCCTCAACTGGGTTTGGGTAAGTTCCAATCTTTTTCTTGAGGGTTTTTGTCCCACGTGGCTTGTCTTGGGGAGTCTCAGTCAGTTTGGGTGGTCGAGAGGGCATTAACTGACTTGGTTGTGGGGCCGAGGAAGTTTCCTTCTGTTTTCCCTTATTTATGTACTCGCTTGATTCTTCTTCGTTGAGCTCCCGAGTGGGTTCCTCCCTTAAGGTAGTGGCTTTGGTCCCCATAGTTTCTATTGAATCGGAATCATCTTCAGGATCATTCATATACACGGGGTCGTCTCCTGTCCCTATGTTAGTCTTTGAACTAGGCTTGGAGCTCGTGGCATTAAGCAATCTCTTCCGCCGCGTTTTCTTTTTCTTTTCTCGAGCAATTGATGCAGTATCCCTCTCTTCGAGAATGTAGTTTTGATTTTGAAGCATTGACCGTGTAACTACATTCGCAGGTACAACAGGTATGGTCTCTCGTGCTTGGTTGTGACCTCAACCAAATTCAATGGCGTAATCTTGGGTGCATTAGGATTATGTGGACATTGAGCAATCAAATGATCTATGCCACAACGATTACATGTAAGTACCGGCATTCCTGATGTGCTCCCTTGATTTGGTTGCATCTGAGTAGCGATCTTCTGTAGCCTATTAGGGCACTCCGCTACACGATGCGGTCCACCACACTCGTAGCATTGAAGAGGTGGTCTCCTCGCCAAGGTATTAAGGTTTTGCCCTCTTATGGCGAGAGCAGCCGCTTGATATACAGGCTTGACTTGCCCAAAACGATCCTCCATGTAGTACTGGTGGGGAGTCATTTCAAACGTATCAATCCCGTATGGAGTAGTGGGGTCTATCTCCTCTTCATAATCCCCACACGCACTATGTGACTCACAACCCATCTGGTTTATTGGGGTAATCCTTGGATGTGGAGGTTGTGGTCCTAGCAGCATTGGCGGTGGTAACGGCACAGACTGGACTACATTCGGATTCCTTGGAACTATGTGCTGTGACGGTTGCTTGACCGGTTGAGCAGGCATCAGCGCGGGTACTTGAGGTGTGTTTGACCAGGCTAGTGGTGCCTGATTTACCAACATACGGCAATGTTTAGATTGATGGCCATACTTACCACATGCATTGCAATTCCCATTGAATTTGACTCTAAATGTGGGACATTCACTCGTGCTATGTGGTCCTAAGCAAACCGAATGCCATTGTTGCTCTCTTCTTGGGTACATATGGCTATTTTGAGGAGCTCAATTACCCCTAAAGTATTCTTGGAGAGCCTTAGTAAGGTCGATCTCACAGACATTTCGGATATCTTGGGCTCCTTGGCAATAGGTTTTACCGTCATTGGCTCGTGCCTAGATACTTGCGAACTAACAGATTTTGTCTCCGAAGACACCCTTTTACCTGCAATCATCAAGTTGTCTTCTAACTGGATTGCATTGGCAGTGACTGCTTCCCACGTTGTAAGACCTCTAATGACTAGGCCATTGTATATGTCCTCGTGGCACAATCCTCGGATGAATCTATCGAGCAGTTGGTTATTATTGAAGCGCTCATCGGGAGTGCAGCGAAAATTTAGATGCTTCAATCGACTTATAAAGTCTCTCACTGACTCCCCTTCCTCGCGTTTAGCTTTTTGGAGTTGAGATGCTACTCCCCAAAGCACACCCTCACGTATGTATTCTTTCAAGAACAATCTCTTGAGAGTAGGGTAGTGAGTGCGCTCTTCAACCCTTAAGGTTCGATACCAATCTCCGGCCTTCCCACTCAAGGTTAAGCCTAAGGCTTTACACTTATGCAGCTCATTGTGCTCTTCCAAGGAATCACACACATGTTCAAAGACTTCAATGTGCTTCCTAACATCCTCGTTACCACTGAAGTTTTGAGTGAGCTTAGCCACTTGTACTGCCTTGCTTCTAGGTTCTCTCTCAGGCATGCCCCGCATGTTTTCCACAATAGATCGTCCGATCGTCTGAGCAAACGCTGCGAGATCACCTAGGTGAGCAGGTATAGCTGGTGGAGGCACTTCTGGGATAGCCTGGTTGATAGGAGTTGGCGTTGGTCTGGGTATGTAGGCAGCTGACGTAGGATATGATATGTGACTAGGCCTAGCTCCTCTTGGATAAGGGTTGTGATAAGGCGGTCGTGGAGCATACGCCATTGGCATACTAAGAGGCGTCGGAGCTACATGAGCATGAGTAGCGATAGGTACATATGGTTGATAGGCACTGGCACGCACTGTTATAGGTACTGTTCCAGTAGGTAGCGGCGTCGTACTAACTACAGCGGTAACAGGTGCGCCTTCCGTCATACTCATCATTGGAGTATGCATTGTGGATTCCTTAATGGAAAGTTGAGCCAAGGTTGGAAAGCTAAAGTTACTGCTCATGGGCTCAAACTTCATTGAGACTCCAGGCGAAACAACATACGAAGGGTCTATGGGACTCACCGAGGGAGTCTCTAATTGTGATAGGGTTGGTTGTTTGGCCTTGCCCGTATCCAGAAACCTCATAGGGCCAGTGGAAACTAGGTTCACTCCCCTATTTTGCCTCTCAAATTGGATAATTCTTTGAATAACCTCACATATCATTTGTTGTTGCTCCTCTAGATTAGTGGCGCTAGATGTAGATCGTATGACTTCTAACCAGCCTACATGGTATGTGTAACCCGTGTATAGGTCAGTTAGAGTCTTTGTGTGTAGATCATATTCCTAATTTTCATTGAGAAATATCCCATCCAGACTTGGTGTGCCAAACGGTTCTCTTGAAGTGGATGCAATGTCACTTCTTATGGATTGGCTTCTAGGGACCTCTACTTTAGGAAGAGCATAGGAAGGTGGTAGCTCAGTAGGGCCCTCATTAAACGAAGTGGGTAGAATATCCACATGGACACTCTTTGGGAGGGTAGGGTCTACATAAGATGTGAATGGCGAATCTACTACCCCTCCTTCTTCATTTACTTCGCTTGTCGCATGTTCAAAGCGTGTAGCTCTACTAAAGGTCTCCGACTAAACATGCTAGATCCAGGTTGTGGGGCCCAAACTGGCATGTTTTGGCTTGTCTCCTTAGGGTTCTTGGTAAGGTGCTCTTCCATGGCTTCTGAGTCAGAGGACGAATCACTATCCGCTATTCGTGGATCTTGGGTTGCACTTCCCTGGGTTCCAACTGAAGGCCAAGATGCCAACGTGGAGGGATGGTGTGAGCCTGCGTAAACTGAAATGCTTTCTAGTGGCTCAGGCTCTAGCACTTGACCAGAGCGTAGATGCATATGACATGGTTACCCTACGGGCGTTGGTTACTACCCTTGAAGCCCACACAAGTGGTTTCTTAGGTGTTTCACACCCCGTTTTTACTTGTTTTTATATTGTTTTTAACCCATTTTTTACCCCCTTACTTATGGTCGAACCTGAACTAGGGCGTGTGATAGCTCGAAATGAGCGTATCGTTTAAAGGGTCCTAGCATGCTTTACAGCACAGTGTTCGCCTATCCAGAGCTCCTGTGGTCCTCAAAACAGTCTGTTTTCTTGTGGGGGGAAGGGGTGAAGGCCTATTTGCTTGTGGAGGAAAGGGTGAAGGCTTTATCCCACATGCTCACTTCACTCCTTGGGGAGTGGACTACATATAGGGCTCAACTTCCCATAAGCTCTCACTTGAAAGAAAGCTATGGAGGCTCACTCTCCTATATATATATATATATATCAAAGGACCGAGGCCGAGGTCGGGGTCAATTGGGGGTTTTTCTTTTCAAAATTTTTTTCTCCAAATAAAAAATCTTTCCTCTTCACACGTTTGGTTTTTTTCTTTTGAAAAAATTTTAATTTTAATTTTTTATTATTATTTTTTTCAAAATTAATTTTTTCTTTTTTCTTTTTTATTTGGGATAAGCTTTATAGGGTTTCTTTCTAGGGTTCAGACTTTGCTGCGGTGCAGTTCGCACACAACGCAGGCCTGGGGATTCAGAAATCCCCCCTCACACGTAGAAAACCAGAGAACAGAATGCACGCGGAGCGAAAAAATAACAAAAGAAACAGAATTGCAGAAACAGATTTCAAAACACGGAAACACCTCAACAACAAACACACAGTCGTCTTTCCTACAGTGTAAATTTCACTTCACGCAACAGCCCGAGCTGCAAACTGGAGCTTGGTGCAGGGCATCTCCCCGGCAGCACAGCGGCACCAAAAATGTGCGCTTTTACCACACAGGTCGTAGCTGGGGACTTGCCGAACACCGTACACGAGCCATGAATGGCTACAAGCATACAACCAGGAAAGCAAGCTCAAATAGAATGCAAAGGTGTGTTACTCACCGCTCAAACCGTCGCCGCCGTGAAGGATTCCCGCGTCGCAGCCGTGAAGGAGGAGCCGCCGTCGCCGCTCTACCGCCTCGCCGCCGCCGTGCCGCTACACAATGCTCAATCGCTCTCTCACTCTCTCTCTCTCTCTCTCTCACACACACGTAGGAGAAGGAAACCAAGAGGATAAGGCAAGAGCACTCTTGTATTCAACACATGAGAATAATGGTTTTAGGGTTACATTTGACTCTTATAGGTGACTTGGCCGTTCACACATGGCCGGCCGATCCTAACCCTTATCCTATTGATATTCAAGGTGTGCCTCTCATCATCAGCGATCACCCAATCCCTTTATCCTTTGCATATGGTGCCGACAAGCCCGGCCCATGACTTAGAATAGTTAAACTAATTACATGACGTAAAACATAGTACGTCTCAATGTCCGTCATAGGTTAACAATTTAGAAATGCATTTTTCACATCCATTTGATGCATTTCCCAACCATTAGCTGTAGCCATAGCAATGACTACTCTCACTATTCCCATCTTTGCCACTGGACTAAATGTTTCATCATAGTCTAAACCTTGGGTTTGTGCATAACCCTTAGCTACCAATCTTGCTTTATGTCGTTCAATGGAACCATCAGACTTGCACTTCACTTTGTAAACCCATTTACAACCAATGACATTTTTGTCCTGTGGTAATGCAACAAAATCCCATGTGTCATTATGAACCAATGCGTCCATCTCAACATCCATTGCCTTCTCCCATACATGCTTTCCAATAGCTTCTGTATAGCATGTAGGTTCCACATGCTTCACCAAAGATGTCATATATGCATAATGCATAGCAAAATCACAGTATGTCAACCTGTCACAACTGGATATCTGACCCTTTGGGATCTCCGCAATGCATGCGGATCACTCTGAACACCTGTCACTCTAGCATGTGGTGGCACATATCTATCCTGCCTTGCACCAGGTGTGCGTAAAACAGGTATGCCAAGCTCCTCATCCAAACTCTCTGACCTTGATGACTCATAACCTGTAATTCCAATTCCTTCAACCTTCTTCTTTCCTTTATCCACAGCACTACTCCCAGTGCTCACACTCTCATGCCTCAAACGTCCTGACCATGGACGTACAGTGTTACTCTCAGCCTCTGCTGGCCCAGACATAGTAGTAGAACTAGAACTTGCAGCGTGGCAAGTTCACATGCACATCAACTTCAAGAGACTCAATGACACCCTCATCCTTTGCTTTGTACCAACTAGCAAGCTCATCAAACACCACATCTCGTGAGATAACCACTTGTCTAGTTTGTGGATTGTAACATTTGTATGCCTTACGGTCCTGTGCATATCCAACAAACACACACTTTTCTGCCTTAGGATCCAACTTCCTCCTTCTCTCGTCAGGCACATGTACATAAGCTATGCAACCAAATACTTTGAGGTGTCCAATGTCTGGCCGAAAACCTGTAAGCCGTATCTCTGGCATACTTCCATGTATGGCTGCTCTGCTGTAGGTGTTTTATTCAGTGTATACACCGCGGTAGCACAAGCTTCTGCCGAATAATAATCTGGCATGCTCTTTTCATTGAGCATTGCCCTGGCCACTTCACAAATGACTCTATTCTTTCTCTCAGCCACACCATTTTGCTGAGGTATATACCTACAAGTCAATTGCCTTCTTATACCATGCTTTCTCAAGAAATGCTCAAAAGCATTTGAGGTGTATTCACCACCTCCATCTGTCCTCAAACACTTAATCCAAAAACCATATTGCTTTTCTGCAACAGCTTTGAAATCCATAAACTTTTCCAACACTTCACTTTTCTCTATGAGAAAGTATATCCATGTCATTCTGCTGAAATCATCAATGAATGTCACATAATATGAACTGCCTTTGATAGATGGGTTTTGTGCAGGACCCCATACATCACTATGTACTATCTCAAGTGGCCTATGTTGCCTTCTCTAGGAAACCGCAATGTTGCCTGCTTTCCAAACTGATGACAGGCTTCACAAACATGCATATGCCCATCATACTTGAATCTAGGCAGCCCACTAACAATGCCTCTTGCCTGCATGTTCTTTAACCTTTGTATATTGACATGTCCAATCCTCTTATGCCACATATCAATGTCCTGTACCACATTTCTGCTTTTAGAGAACATGGCTGATTTTAACTCAGGAATCCCAGCATCCAGCTTAAACAACCTGCCTTCTTTCTTGCCTTTAGCAATGACTCTACATCCATGTTTGAAATCCTCAACGAAGCAACCATGCTCGTGTTGAAACAAACCTCTAATCCCTGTTCCACCATTTGACCAACTGAGGCCAAGCTTTTTGTAATCAAAGGCACATACAATACATCTGACATAGATTTTGTTTGACCATTGTGCATAACCAATGGTACACTTCCAACATGTGTAATGGCATGCTGAGTATCATCTCCTGTCTCCACATAGCCTTTCACATCCATAGGCTTCATATGCTCAAACCATTCACCATGACAAGTCATATGGTTTGATGCTCCAGAGTCCATATACCAAGTGTCATCATTTTCAGCATTTGTCATCATAGATCCCACAACATGTTTCATGGCAAACAAGTGATTTGCAGTGCCATCAATACTGCTTGATGCATAATTTCCACCACCATGTTATGCATAATGTCCACGATGTTGTGCTCTACCCCCTCTCAAATCGTTCTGTTTGTGGAAACAATCACGTGCCATATGACCAAATTTCCCACAGTAATGGCATTCCACATCTTGCATAGATGTTTGTTGACCTTGCCAACGTCCTCTACCACGAGGATTACCTCTGCCTCTCTGAGGTGTATATCCACGACCACCTCTAGCACCATATGAAGGTTGAAAATTCTATTGTGGTGACCTGTCCTGCCATCCACGACCATTACCACAGCCACGTGATGTAAATCTCTCCCTGCCTCTAAAACCTCTTTGAGAATAGAAAGCCCGATTTCTGCCATTATCATCATGGCTAGTAGATGCATCCTGAAATGAATCACTGAGTTTGATTTCCTCAACAAGTAAGAGTGAAACCAACTCATCAAAGTCAAGTAAACCTGTACTCCGAACCGAGATGGATGTATCAAAAGATTTATATTCCTTGCTAAGACCACGCAAGGTAATGTCTACCAAATCATCATCAGGCATGGGGGCATTGATTGTTGCCAATGCATCTGCAAACTTCTTTATTTCTTGCACATAATCATGGATGCTCCTTCTATTCCGCTTCACATTATGTATCTGTTGTCGCAAGTGAGACTTGGGAGCACTCGTGTATGTATCAAACAACTTCACCAATGTATCCCATGCATCCTTGGGATTCTCAGCATCATGTATGTGTATGAGCATAGCATCCGAAATACATATAGACAGATAATGCAACACTTTGAATGCTCTTTCTTACCATTGCTTATGAGCGATAACCTGCTGCTGTGTAGGTTGTCGGGGTAGTTTCAGCACCTGTAATGAGATTCCAAAAACCTTTTCCCTTCAGAAAACTTTTGATCCTGTACTTCCATGCCTGGAAGTTTTTCCTATCTAGCTTTTCACCAACAATCTGTACTGGATTATTCGACATGTTGCTCAATGCAAATACACCTTCTGCACATGTCCAAATCTGTAAACGAGCCTTCCTCAGCTCAACCACACTCCAATGATTGTTCCAGATACTCCAATGTAGTCAACAACTTCAATTTTGATGTAGAAAATCAACCTGTATGCATCCAAAATGAACTGGCTCACACAATCCAAGAAACCCTGATTTGATGCGCTTTCCAAGGCTCCAAATTACAATGTAGTGGTTCAATCAAGTGTGGGTAACTTGCATTGACACCTAAACAACCTCAATGTTGAGTATCAACACCATTCGATGTGTGTACATACCAATTTTGTCAAACCCCCTTCTCTGTTCTGAGAAAAACCAAAAAAACAGAAAAACCAGTAGTAATTTTGCTCTAATTTCTTCAATCTTTGTCCAAATTGAGCAACCAAGCATTCATTAGCTTAGCAATGATGTCCACTAACTCCATGTAAAAGGAATTAGTCCAATTGTTTAAGACCAAAGAGTAATTGATCGATTAATCACACTCTGTTTCTCTGCAACCAGTAGACAGCCTGTTTAATCAGCTCATTTCCAGTCCAATTGATGATAATTGCTCAATCCAATCATATAGCCTTCTTCTCAAGTGTGTGTAGCAACTAATTTCTAAGTCAATTTTGGAATATATCAAGCACCCAAGTTGATTTTGATCCTCCACTCAGTAAAAATACTACAAAATGCTCTATTTCTGCTATCCAGCCTGCGCCGCCTGCTCTTGAGGGATTTGGGAGTGATTACAGTGTCAATTGATGATGGAATTAAGTCCCCAACACACCTAGGCATGTGTGCAATCCATCAATGCTTTGATTTTTGCCAAAAACTTGCTCCAAATGCATCAAAATTTGGCTTCCTTTTCTTTGTTTTGAGAGAGCTCAAAAACAGTCAATTTCACACATTCAAATGCTTCAAAAATTGCTCCAAATTCAGTGTAGGGCTTGTACATGAGTTGCCAACACATTCTTGCTTGTCACATACATATTTCTTTGCCAGATTTACATGTATTTCACTATACATCATCGCTTCCAAGCTTCAATGGAAAGCTTCCAAAAACCAGAAATTTCCTTTGCTTTGGGCAACCCTAATTTGCTTTGTTTTTGTCTGAATCACCTGCAATCCACTCAAGGATGTTTAGAATACCTTACCCAGTAGGCCAAGCTCGCAGATCTGATAGAAATCGGTGTGCTCCAAGCTTCACAGCATCAATGGCAAGCTTCACAGCTTCTTCTCCCTCTTCTTTCACTCACTCATAAACCCTAATAGACAGCACAAGGCTCTGATACCATGTTAAAAAATAGGTAGAGGGAGAGGAGACACACACAGGAGGAGCAAACCCTAATGTATATTGCAAACCCTAACCCTAGAGGGAAGCCATCTCCCTTCTCACACAATGCATAAAGCCATAATCCATAATACACACAACACACTATGAGTTGTGTCCACACACATCTAACCCTAGCTAATGTCAACACACTATGACCAGCTAGACGCGGTCATTTATGTCTCACACATGCTGCTACCTAACATGCCAGCACATAGCATAGCTGGCACACACTGACATCGAGCTTGAATCTCAACATGTTGCGGTGAGAGGTTTGGTTATTCTTCTAGGTTGTTGTTAAAAGGTGAAGCATCCTAATGCTTCAATGTATCAAATGAGGAACTAGGATTCACACTCTTGTTTAGATGATTGTGTCTACATTCCTCTAGGTGTGCTTGTTGTCGATGGGAGGTTTGGTTATTCTTGCAGGTCATCATTCAGAGGAAGTATCAACAAAGAAGCTACTATTTTTACATTGCTTCAATATATCAAATAAGGAACTGGGATTCACACTCTCATTTGGATGGTTGTGTCTACATTCCTCTAGACCTCCCCATGTCTTCTCCTCCATTAACAAGTCTTAGAACCCTGCTAATCTCAATAGTTAATTGTATCCCCGCCTATGATTGCAAAAAAAGGAGAAAAAGCTTTAGAATTACAAAATTAATAATAATAAAGCAATCACTTATAGATGCCCCCACTCCATTTAGGTATGCAAATCACTAAATTTCTCATTCATTAACAAGATTTTCCCATTACTTCTAGAGAAACAATGACCATTGAGCATTCTCTCAATATATTCCCCATTCCTTCTAGAGAGGAAAAATGACCATTGTGCATCCTCTCATTATCAAGAAGAATAACATCAAGGTTCTTAATTCTCCTAAATAAAGCCTTCTAATTGATCAGGAGGAGGATGTGATCAACATCATAGGGAGGGGAATGTTAACCCATTTTGCAATCAATAAATGTCACCACATCAAAGAGAAAAGATGGATACACCTAAAAGGATGTATGAACCTATAAGATAGGGACATAGAGAAGTCATCTACCCAAAACAATAGATAGGGGACACATCACCCAAAGCCTCTATGATGGCTAAGGGAGAAGTCATCTAATCAAACCAAGAGATAGGGGATGTGTATCATCAAGAGCCTTTGTGGCTACTGGAGCACAACCACAACAAAAAAGAGTCTTAATCAAGGACACACGAATGGACGAGTTGACATACAATCTGTTATTAGTTCACAACACATTGGTGGTAGGGGTTGTGACCCCACAGGCAACCTCTAGGCTAGCTCCTTAAGCTAGACACCCTCACTTGTTTTTACGGATAGATATGGTTCGGTGTGTAATTTGCCACCAAAACCATACAAGAATGGAGTGTCTGTTTGCTAAGGCTATTATTTTATGCTCATTCCTAGAGCCATGGGAACCATGACATAGCTCATTATTGGTACCTACTAGCAAGATGGACTTTGGCACCATGATAGATGATCCCCACACCAAGGTACCAATAGCCTTACCATCCCCACCAACCATGACGCAACTCACTATTTGGTTCCCAGCAAGGTGGTGGAATCTAGTGGTGAAAATTGGCACCATGATAGATGATCCCCATACCAAGGCAACCATTAGCCTTACCAACCCCACTAGCCATACTTGCCTTGCCAAAATCCCTTACCAAGTCATAGCTAGTCTTACGTGCCCCTGTTAACCAAGAATCACACCAATACAAGGAACCAAGAGTAGAGAAGAGAGATACAAGTGTTTTATCACAATGGAATGAATATATGTGTGTGTGTGTGTGTGTGTGTGTGTGTATTGCTTAATGTCAAAAATTGACTTATATACAATTGATTAGTTTTCATACTAGGCTATAAAAAGCTTATTATAGTCTATTGGCACTAGCTCTAACCTTAAGCAACTATGTATATGAAGTTTATCACTTTCCCATTTGGCATTAAGCTTAGATTTAGGCCGCTTTATAAAATTGAGTACAATCTTACAAAAGGATTCTCGTGGGTAAGGTGGCAAAGTGCCTTCTGGTAGGTCAGGCGGATGAAACTATGTTAAGCTACTAAGTGGTTAACATAGCCCCCTTCTTAATGTGGTGACCATGTCCTTGCATCACTAAGCTTGGGTGTTGCAGAGATGAATGCTACTAATTCTAAAGAGGTGTGGATGGTTAAATGGTATAGTTAATGAAGATACCAATCCACATGGTTTTAGGCCTATTAGAGATAGGGTTTGGTTGGGTTTTGAGTTAAGAACCATGTTAAGGCTATATATGGTGTACTATGGAAAAATAAAGGCTTCGATGTGAGGTTTGGTTGGTTGTTGAGTTAGGAAGCATGTTGAGGATGATGTGGTGTAATGTAGGGAAAAAGGGCTTTATATGAGGCCTCATCTCTAGGTTTGTGAGTTGGTTAGACCAATACAAGGAAATAGGTTCCATGGCTTTGCTTAAAGATTCATACACCAAGACCACCTTCATTTGAATAATAGCGATTTGGTTTGATGCAGTAAGGTATAATTCCCAAATTTCGATGAAACTAGACACTAGGGTGCTTCCCTGTTGTTGAGCTCCCTTCATGTCAGTGTACTTCCAAGCAAAAACATCTTGGAATTATTTGAGCAAGGCTACCAATTCTCCTTCTCAAGATGTCTTTGTTGGTAAATAAATACTGGCATAGGTTCTTTACTTAGGCATGTGAGGTTTACTTCTTTAACCTCGATGGGGCCATCATAAGAGGCATAAGGCTCTTCACCTGAGCTTCTTTGAGCCTTCTCCTCCCGGGCTTCTTTAAGCTTCTCACTATGTGCCACTTTATACCTAATGTTATAGGACTTAAAGTACTGCAATTGCCTCATATCTTCTTTAGGCGTAGTGAGCTCTTTAAGTTTAGCTTCCTTATGTGGCATCAGCCTTGACTTTCTTAATCTTGTGTGTCTGGCAGAGCCGCTGGCAAAACTTAGCTTACTTCGAGCTCATGGCCTCTTATGATGAGGCTTAATACAAGTCCTTGAAATAATGCTGCCTATGTGTCCATTAAATGCAAATCTTGCGTCTATATTGTAGGTGTCATGCATGGGCATTGGGAAAAAGGTGGGCTTATGTAGAAGCTCCTTTCGATGAAAACTCCAACACACTGCTTTCTTTGGCAATTTAAATTTTGCTTTTTCCAACGCTTTTGTGCATGCAACTTATGTGTCATGTACCCATGGACAAGGGTTTTGTATTGAATATGGGCGCATAAGGAATTTGGAAAATAGTAGATAGGGCCTAGCATGGGGTCAGACTTCCAATCCGCATGTCTTTATGTGTCTATTACATGCAAAGCTTTTGTATATATTGTAGGTGTCATGCATGGGTATTGGCCAAAAGGTGCACTTGTAGAAGCTCCTTTTGATGAAAACTCTAACTTACTACTTTCTTTGTAGGTGTCATGATTGGGTATTGGCTAAAAGGTGCACTTATAGAAGCTCCTTTTGATGAAAACTCTAACTTACTACTTTCTTTGATAGTTTAAATTATGCTTTCTTTGATGCTTTTATATATGCCGCCCATGCACATGCATATAAATGCCCTTTAAGATCATGTGTCGATCCGTTTGATGGATTTTCTATGAGGCTGTGGATTCACATGAAACCTACACATAAGAGTGGGAAGCTGACTTAAGCAAGGTCACTATTTAGACTGACAGTGGACTACAAAAGTGATGAGGAGCCCATGAGCTCTGAGCAACCCAAGCTTTGCTGAGAGCTACACTAGATGCAAGCCCAATAAGGTGGTCCTGAAAACCTTGCCATCCCATGTAACTCTAGATGCCAAAAAGATCTAAGCAATGACCTTAATACCTAGCACCACCTCAAAATTCTATGCCTCATTGGATCTCGATAAAACTGCTAGAAGCACATGGATTCTACAAAGGAAACCCCAACATTTTGGTAGGTCACAAAACCCCTCAAGTGGGTTTTGTGACCTAAACCACTGGCTTGATTTTCCTTCAAAGCAAAGTCTGAATGAGAAGACCTTGAGGGGATCATCAATCCTTCCCATGGCCTCACAAATTTGATCAAACCGCTTGCAAACACACTTGCACAAAACTCATACAAACACGCTTGCACAATGCATGTGCACCCCACGCATGTGCACACACATTTATATAATTCATGTGCACATTCATGCATGTACGTGCACACACACTTCCACAATGCACGTGCACCCAATGCATGTGCACACACTTGCACAACATGCATGTACACTCACGTGCATAATGCACATGCACACTCTCTTGCACCCCACGCACATGCATACAAATGCCCTTTGAGATCATGTGTTAATCTGGTCGATGGATTTTCTACGAGGCCATGGATTCACATGAAACCTACATGTGAGAGTGGGAAGCTGACTTAAGCAAGGTCACTATTTGGACCAAGACAGTGGCCTACAAAAGTGATGAGGAACCCACAAGCTCAGAGAAATACTAGCTCTACCGAGCTTCTAGATGCAAGCCCAGTAAGGTTATCCCAAAAACCTTGCCATCCCATGCAACTCTAGATGCCAAAAAGATCTAAACAATGACCTTAATACCTAGCACCACCTCAAAAGGCTACGCCTTGTTGGATCTCGATAAAATTGCTAAAGCATAAGGATTCTATGAAGGAAACCCCCACATTTTGGTTCCAAAACGATAAAAACATGTGCACCAAACCCCTGCAAATGTACCCTCTCAAATGTCAAATCTGTTGAAATATACAAGTGAATAGGGTGTGTGTGGGAACAAGCTCTTGGATAGAGGCTGTAAAAGAGGAGATGTAATTGTGAAAGAACCTCTGAAAAGGTGAGAAGAATCTACTGGGAGAGAATAAAGGGTAGCATGAGGGAATTTAGGAGTGTGGAGATATTCTGGGAGATATTCAGGGAAAAGAGAAGAGGTGGAGAGAATCAGGCAAAAGGTAGAGATATTCTGGGAGTGAATCATGGAGAAATCAATGGGATTTGATGCTTGATGTAAACTCTATAAATTGAGGCATAGCCCTAATGAGAATTTGCTGGTTTTTGAGTATCCATGCCTACATTAATCTATTTGCTAATTATTTACTAATTACATCTTAATCATTTCTTAATCACTTTGTTAATTATGTTGATTCTAGTGTTTGATCCACCATAGCTCATCATTATGCTCAAATTTCAACATGGTATCAGAGCCATGCCTAGAATCAACCAGGTTTATGAGCCCATTAGTTAATTAATTAGGATTAGTAGATAATTAGCAAAAAATTAAAATTTTAGTGAGTTTTCACTTCTCCCCTTCACCCCCAGCCAGTGGAGGATCTCTAGCATCTTGCACAGTCAAAATTAGGTCTTGTGCTTCTAACACAAGCTAGCCAACATCATTGGCTTCAAGCCCATCCAAAGGGATCAGCAAACCGCCAACGGATGCAGCCGGAATGACGTTTTTAGCAGGCATTTTTCTGAGATGAATTGGTGATTTCTACTTCCATAGATCAAAGGTTTCTAATTCCACTTAGCCCAAGAGGTAATCAAGCATGCTCTACAAGCTGGTGAAGACAGAATTGAGTTTCATCAAGTCTACAGTGAGATCCAAGCTCTTCATCAAATCTGCAGGTGACTTTGGTAAAACAGAGATTAAGCTTTCATTATTTGGTCAAATCTTGTGTTTCTTGGCTTAATCCTCTACTAGACGCATTGCTATTGATGCCTTTGAAAGCATTTGAGCTCATTTGAAGTGGAAGGCACCAGATCTGGACTCCCCGCATACTCTGTTTTCTGCACACAAAATAGAGCATTAATTTGCTAATCAATGATTAATCAGTGCTAATCACTGTATTTTGGTGCGATTGAGGGTTCAAATTAACCATTAGGTATTTGATACAGATCCCTATAACTTCAAATTTCAAATCGGAGTTGGTTTGATACTCCAACCATCCCGTACAAATTGGTTACCCTTAATTTAATGTAATTTCTGGGAAAATTGTGCTGATAAAATTGTGAAAATCATCATTTTGCATTTAACCTTTGGTTAATGCCTGTAAATCTCACTCAAATTCAAGATTATTCATAGCCAGAGTTGCATTTGGAATGTGCATGAGAATGAATGCTATACGCATTATGTATTGGGCACATTACATCAGTGTAAAAATGGGAACAGACACTGCCCTTGTCCAGAATAAGGCAAGAGGTAAGACCTCCCGCATAAATTTGGGTTTGCATTGCATAATGATACAAGATAAACATAAAAAGCCCAAAGGGACTGTCAGCAAAACATTGAAACATGTTGCTCACATGGAGCAAAATGACCTGACGGACGAGCTCATGGCCCCAGCCATGAAAGAAGAAGAATATCTCTTCCCAAGAAGAGGATCCACACCAAGAAGATCTGAAGGAAGACATGGACACGAGAAGAGAAGCTGCCACAAGAAGAGAAGCTGACCCGAGAAGACTGAAAGAAGAGACGGACGCGTGGAGAGATGCTGCCACGACAAGAAGACTGAAGACAAGAGAAGATGTGAGGCTCCAAAGAGTGAGGAGCCATGTGAAAATCTCAGAGAGAGAGAGAGAGAGAGAGAGAGAGAGAGAGACCCCACAACCCAATGTAACCTGCCCCAATAAAGTAAAACCACCTCTGAGCCACCGATGACGTAGGCCACGTGGTAGATGTATGTGTGAGCACTTTAGTCAAGGTCGCGGGCACTTATAGTAGCCTTGGACACATAGAGAGAGAGAGTGTCAAGGACTATGGAGTTTAGGGACTTGAGGCACTGGTCGCGCGGACTGTTAAGTAAGAAAGAAACTTGATATAGGGTCCAGGTGTGCTGAGATAACTTGAGGGGAGGAGTAGACACTGGTCGCGGACTGCCAAGTAAGGGGAGGCAAACTTGGTATAGGGTCTAGGTGTGCTAGGATTATTCACTTGAGGGGAGGTGTTGAAATATACAAGTGAATAGGGTGTGTGTGGGAACAAGCTCTTGGATAGAGGCTGTAAAAGAGGAGATGTAATTGTGAAAGAACCTGTGAAAAGGTGAGAAGAATCTACTGGGAGAGAATAAAGGGTAGCATGAGGGAATTTAGGAGTGTGGAGATATTCTGGGAGATATTCAGGGAAAAGAGAAGAGGTGGAGAGAATCAGGCAAAAGGTGGAGATATTCTGGGAGTGAATCATGGAGAAATCAATGGGATTTGATGCTTGATGTAAACTCTATAAATTGAGGCATAGCCCTAATGAGAATTTGCTGGTTTTTGAGTATCCATGCCTACATTAATCTATTTGCTAATTATTCACTAATTACGTCTTAATCATTGCTTAATCACTTTGTTAATCATGTTGATTCTAGTGTTTGATCCACCATAGCTCATCATTATGCTCAAATTTCAACAAAATCTAAGTGGGTGAGAACCAAGGTCCTACCTCCCGATTCTACCCCTAAAGTCAAAACAAGAAAGGAGAGTTGTGGTAGTACCTCTCATGTGCATGCGAGACTCGCTAATGAAGTTGGTGGAAGAACCCTTGGTTGTGCCACTAAGCCCATGCACATTGGGTTACATCTAAAACAGTTTTAAATTCTGATGCACCACCTAGGGTGCCATGTCTTCCAAATTTTGATGAGCCACCCAAGGTACCATGTGTTTCACTATAACCCCACAGTTACACCCTAGTGCTAGAGGGGTGTCGTGGTTCCATACCTTCCTCCACAAATTGTTGGCTCATTCCAACCACCATCAGTCACATAACACAACAAAGCATCAAGACCGCACCATGGATATAAAGCTATCGGCATGTAAACGCTCTCATTTCACTGCTACTAGCCTTCTAGCACAAGCGACAAAATGAAACATCGATGTTTGCATTTCTCCATGAATCGGTAAGTGTAGGTAACCACTTCACTCTCCTTTTATTTCTTATATTAGCTCCCCACACTGGTAGAGTAGTCCCCACAGAGGGTAGATGATGCGGGTCAGCTGGTTATTTGTAGGACTCTCCCAGAAAGTTCAAACGCATCTTCCCAAATAGTCCAAACACCTGCCAAACACACTCACCACATAATGACTGGACACTTACCCAAAACCTAAGGGCTTAATCTATTGTGCACAAGGAACTTTCATGCACACCACATCCACTTTGTCACTCCCCTTCATCAAGAGCCCCAAAAGAGGCCTCTTGATCTTCCGGATCCATCCATCAAGAGCCCCAAAAGAGGCCTCTTGATCTTCCGGATCCATTCATCAAAATGTCCCTCACCATTTGGGATGACTCTTGCTCCCTTGACTCAAAAATTGTTCGCTCCATCTAGGGTTGCCTCCTCCATGCCTAAATTAAAACACTCTCAGTACTAAGGTCACCTACATATGAACCAAGTGCTATGCCATACTCTAATTACTTGAAGTAGCCCCTTTCCTAGATAAGGTTGGCCTCATGACCTTTCATAACCTATCCCTTGGGGGGGGGTGGATTGGCCTGTGTGCTCACCATCCTCACTCACTAGAAGGCCTGAGACCACCACAACAAGGTCTCCCTCACCATCCTCGCTAAGTTGCTTTTTGGCCAACTGACATCCTCACTCACTAGAAGGCCTGAGACCACCACAACAAGGTCTCCCTCACCATCCTTGCTAAGTTTCTTTTTGGTCAACTAACAAACTAGGCCAAAGCCTTCACCACTAAGCTCTAGAGCTCTTGTAAGAACCTAATGGGCAAGGTACATTACGTACACATGCTCACATATAACCTTTGTCATGCCATTGACAAAGAGCTTCTTGCCCCAGCCCCATTCATACATTACAGCACCACATTCCATCGATACACCCAAGCCCCACCCTCTTCCGAAGAAACCCAAAAATGGGAGCCATTCCGTAATCCATCCGTTTCTTCCCCAAAGCCTACCATGGAGGAACCTTCATCTGATCACTCATTGTTTGGCTCTAGCCTAACCTACTCGAAATTGGCTCTAGCCTAACCACGACCTCAACCTCCTTTCCACCTTCCATTTTCCCTAGTCTACTCAAGAAGAAGAATCTTCTTTCAGATCTACTAGTGATATTTTTGAGCATCATGAATTCTTCATCCCTAACCCACATATGGGGGAGGTGCATGGAGCCCAAGCTATTGATGCCCATCAAGGGAGTCACTTAGTGACCATGAGATAGCTCCCAACACCCTCCCCAAATTCATCACCCAGTCCCACTTCTTCCCCACCTCTACCACATTTGCTTTGGTCGGCCCCCTGCACATGAAAGCATTCCATACCCACATCTTATGACACCCTCAACAATGCGATTGATTGGTCTCTCACATACCATCTCTTTTCCCTGGAACCGACGAGGGATTTTGTAGCCCCCTCGAGTACTTTCGATGTTAACACTCACTAGTGGGTTGAGCTTATCAACCATGTCATTGCCGAAACATTCTCTAGCAACAACAACAAGAGCTTTAAGAGCCGAGATGCCTACATTTGGGAAGAGGGTCAGAAACTTACCCATGCCTAACAATAGCTCCAAGCTGAAGCTAAACTAGAGAAAGCCACGCGTGAAATCCATCGGCTTCAGTATAGCTTGATGGTAGACCAAAGCTACCCAGGAGGAGCTAGCCAACACTCATCGCAGTAGGACATGAATGCCCTTTGCCTTCAATACCAAGCCCTCGACACTACCAAGGTGGTGGTAGCCTTGGCACATGAAGCCAAAAGAGACCAACTCTTAGATGAGCTCAAGCTTGAATAGGCCTAAGCTGGCTAATAGCGGGACATGTTGAGAATTGTGGTGCTAAAGTGCACTAGACAAGAGGTATGGAGTGAGAAATGCCATATGGCAAGTAGACATTTATCCCATATGCAAGGGAAGTCCGATGAGATTTGTACCTCCACCCTATAAAAGGGGTCATTTGTACCTCCACCCTATAAAAGGGGTCATTTTTCAAGAAATGAATCATCTCATGCACTTTGCACATCTCAAGTCTCTCTATGAGTCCAAGCTAAACTATCTTGGAACCTAATTGATTTGAGTCTATTGCACATACACATCATCATGTGTATAATTAGACACCATCCACCTTAGGTCATTTTAATCATGTGTAATTAGTAGGTGATTAGTGAGGGATTAGCATCATTTCCATGGAGACCTTGGGTCTCCCAAAATCTCAACATGGTATCAGTGTCTCCCCATAGCTCTCCTACCTATCTTCCCTCTCCTCATTAGTCTTCCCACCGCTCAATCAGCACTAATCATATCACTAATCACATCTTATCCATTTCTCCTTCTTGTGGCCCAAATTTGATGTGCTCTATTCTCTAAATCCTTTGCACCATTGCCTAAACCCTCTTAGCCACACATTCCTCAACCTATTGCCAAGTTACACATCCAAGGGTTTGGCCAATTTTATCCTCTACCTCTCAATTTTCGTGTTGCAAACCGGCGGGCTACTATCCACGTTTTTTGATTCATTCTTTCTCTCTACTAACAATTGGGCTAATTCCTCTTAGCAATGTTATGAGCTACCCATAGCCCAAATCTCATGCCATTTGGTCCATTGGGTGAGTCCGAGCAAGCAAAAAAAAAAAACACCAAATGCCAACAAGGAGGCTTTAGTTGCTGCAAACTGCTTGAAATTTGTACTTTAGTAAAGTGCACCTAGTAGCATCTGAGATATGATTTTAGAAATCCCAATGGTGAAAGTGTAGATCATGAGGTAACAAACAACTTTCATTTTTACATGAAGTCGATCCAACGGTTGGATCTTCTTAGATCTTCTCTTCAATGTTGGCATGTCAAAACTGTCTTAGATCTTCTCTGCAATGTAGATCTTCTCTGCAATGTAGACTTTCTCTGCAATGTAGGCATGTCAAAACTGTCCAATTTTTTTGTTGAGGTTTTCAACATTTCAAGTTTTTGCAAAGCTTGCATTAACCTTGAATTGACACCAAAAGCACTCATATTGCATCGGGGCTTCTCTCAAGAGCTCCAGAATCAAAAATCAAAAGTGGGAAGTGAAAATTTCTTATTTGTATTACACCAACTCTTTGCATTAATCTTGCTTGTATTGCTGCACATGCCCAACTTGTAATCAAGAGGTAGACACTACTGAGTAGTACTCAGTAAGACCCCTCAAACATGGAACAAGAGATTAATAAATTCAATGGTGATGAGTTTTATACATGTCAAATGAAGACCATGTACATGCTTATGAGGAAGGGTCTTTGGGAGCTCATTGTTTGACAATGAAGAAGAAGCAACCTCTACATCAACGAATCCTCAAAACAATCACAAGGCCTTGGATATAATCGCTCAAAATCTTGGCGATGAAGTGATTCATCACATTGCAGGCATCAAAGAGGCAAAGGCGGCATGGAAGGAGCTGAACAAGATCTTCGGCACCGAATCAAAGCACTCCAAAATCAACTTGCTCATGCAATTTTACAAGCTCGACAAAGCAAACAATGAAAGCATGGCCTCACACATCAACAAGGCGGTAAAACAATAACTCCATGCAATTAAGAAGAAAATTGATGAAGATGAAGCTATTTCTGTATTGCTTAATAGTGTGGATAAAAAGCCATATGACACCATTGTTTCAACACTTCAAAATGTGGATAAAACTCTATCAGAAGTAGAGTCTTCTTTGTTAGAGTATGAAGCAAAACACAAGCCACCCACTTCACGTTCAGGAGAGACTGCACTTTTCACCAAAGGAGGAAGATTCAAGAACAACAAAGCAACTACCTTAGGCACAAAGTTACCAAGGTGTTTTCATTGTGGAAAACTTGGTCATGTTATCAATGAGTGTCGTAACAGGGACAAGCCTAAACTTGTATGTGATCATTGTGGTAAAATTGGCCACCTAAAAGAAAACTGCTATGGGAAAAAGAATAAAGCCAACTTCACCAAAGCCATAGATGATTCATAAACACTCTTTTAAAGAAAAAGAAAAATATGTATGCTTCACCCCTTCTCTCTACAAAAAGTTCTTAAGATTTTGTAAACCAGCCTTTGAGACCGATGATGTACTCATGCTGAGAAATGGCCAAAGTAGCCTGTCACCCCTGCCTGTGATTTGCCATGTTGGTATCAAAGGGGGGTTAGTGCCAAAGTAGCACATTTGTATCTTGGGTCAAAGCAACCCTAGCACATAGAAGGAGTTAGGAAGAGTGAAAGCTTATTTGTATGACTCACAGGCACCAAGGGGGGGTGTTGAGAATTGTGGTGCCAAAGTGCACTAGGCAAGAGGTATAGAGTGAGAAATGCCATATGACAAGTAGACATTTATCCCATATGCAAGGGAAGTCCCATGAGATTTATACCTCCACCCTATAAAAGGGGTCATTTTTTAAGCAATGAATCATCTCATTCACTTTGCACATCTCAAGTCTCTCTATGAGTCCAAGCTAAACTATCTTGGAACCTAATTGATTTGAGTCTATTGCACATACACATCATCATGTGTATAATTAGACACCATCCACCTTAGGTCATTTTAATCATGTGTAATTATTAGGTGATTAGTGTGGGATTAGCATCATTGCCATGGAGACCTTGGGTCTCCCAAAATCTCAACAGGACATGGATGCCCTCTGCCTTCAATGCCAAGCCTTCACAAGACTGCCAAAATGGGGAAGCCAAAAGAGACCAACTCTTAGATGAGCTCAAGCAAGTGAAAGTCAAAGAGGCCTAAGTGATATGTGCAGCTATACTAACCAAATTTTCAAGGAGTGTGATGCTACCCTCACCCACAACCCATGAAGCCATCAACCCTCATAGATTTTCAAGAGGAGTACAACCTCATAGTGAGCAAAGTGACTGCTAGGGAAGCAACCTACCTATATCTCCTCCTCCACAAAGAAACCTTGATATAGACAAGGCACATGAATGCCAAAATTCATCATATGTAGACCCTTTCCTTGAATGATATCCCATTGGAAGGGTGTGACCAATAGAAGCTAGACATGCTTCTCTCATGGGCTACCGACCTCAACACATCGCTAACCATGAGTCAGTCTCCCATGGATACCCTTACCCTCATTAACCACACCCTGGACCTATACTTCCTTCAATTCAACATTTTTTTACCAGACCCTATTTCCACCCTCATCATGACCCTATTTCCACCCTCATGAATCAATCTCCCATGGATACCCTTACCCTCATTAACCGCACTCTGGTGCTTCAGTTTAACATTTTTTTATCGAACTCTATTTCCACCCCCACCTTCCAAACCATTTTAGCCCGCATTACTAGCATGCAGCAATCCACCCTTGTCACCATGTCCTTCTTCGATCAAGTCATCTCTTTTAGGGGGGACACTACATTGCTATACTCCATAGAGTCCCATCCTCTTGTATATAAGCTCGCCATTTGGTGTCATTTGTCATTAATTTCACTCTCTTTATTGAGGAAGACCATTTTCTTGACCTCACGGCACCACCCGGCCGCCTCAACTACAGACTCACTTTAATCAGCCATGATAACCATGAGAGCCAACAAGTAGTGTACCTTTTGCCAGCTCTCTAGCATGCCCAATCATCAATACAACCTAGTGGGCATCCTCCAACTATATCGTATAGTCTAATCTTACCTCGACCAAGCCCCTTGCACACTACCAGAAACGCCACCATTTAGACCATCCATGTGGCTTACCCATAGGCTTACTCGTAGGCTTACCCGTAGGACATCTCCATGGATGAGGCACAAGAGACTTTTGCAATTTTCTAAAGCCATATGCTTGAAGATAAGAAGGATGACCTCGATAAGTTCTCACAAGGAGGACAAACTCAATGAGTTCTTACATGGAGAACTATCTAGTACAAAATTTACAAAACACAGCCTTGATGAAAAAAAAGAAATACCAACAATCAGTTGTGTCATGTTTGCCATAGACAGTAGCAGTGAGAGCACAAAATTATTGTTATCTAGGCTTCAAAAATAGACACCTGTACTTGTATGATTTCAGTGGGTGGTAAATTGCACACCAAACCATATCGGGAATAGGAGTGGGTGTCTTGCCTGAAGTGTTGCCTAGGGTTGGCGTTGAGGTTTTACCCTTGGGGCTCACCCTGCCACTACTAGCCTAAGCGGTTGAGCAAATTTTATGCCAACTCATCCATGCTCATTTCCTTGACTGAGACTCTAGTTGTTGTGCTAGTTTGGTAATCCTTGGCCGATGAGTCTTTGGATGATGCGTCCCCTATCTCTTGGTTTGGGTGGATGACTTCTACATCCTTATGTTTTAGATTACCTCCTAGGTCACAGCACTCATCGAAGATGATGTGCCTAGATAGGTAGAGATGGTCGTGAAGCCTCTTACTCTTAAGACTAATCATAAATCAATTAATGAGCAATAAATCTTCCTTGTGTTGCATCTCATATATAGATACTTGGTTCCAACAATGTAATCCCGCATTGTTTCTCTCTCCTCCTACTTGACGTTAAAGATTTGTGCAATGGGGCCCATCTAGCTCCACTTTGGGAAAGAATCCCATAATCTTGGTTTTCCTAGCTCTGAGTCTTTAGGTGCTATGTTTGTTATAACCCCCCTTCCATTTCAAACTCCATCCTAAGCGTCTTCTGCATATTCATGTGGCAGTGGAACATAAGGTGGTGGTGGCATAAAACCACCACCTTACATGGTGTGGGACCTCTTGCTCTATGAGGTTGGGCTATATGGCTTCCAAAGGAACTTGTCCTTTTGTGGCCTACTGTAGAGGCTCAGTGTTGTAAAGAATGATCTCATGGATCCCTTTTTGTTGAGGTAGTCCTAGACACTACTCTTTACCCTTCCGTGTGTTCTTTGTTCTCGTTCAAGTGGAGAAGAACTGGAACTTGGTTCCATGGTGAAGGTGCTTCTATAATGAGCTCTTATGAAGGCGCTTTTATAATGAGCTCTTATGAAGGCGCTTTTATAATGAGCTCCTCTGGAGAGAGGGATTCTTGCTCTTACACTATGTGTGCTTGTTGTTGGGTGTATTGACTACCGCTTCTCTAATGGTATAACAAAATAGACATGTCTCAATTGTTGTAACTGCAGTTGTTAGGTCTCTTTTTGCTTAGCTTGGGATAAACCTAGCTTATAATTGACACCAAATGCTTGAAACATTATGGCATCAGACATGGTTTGACAACTTTCTATGGGAGCAAACCTTGAGCTTCTCGGTCCTAGTCCTTCACTAGAGCTTCACCTAAAGATAGGGTAATTTAATGCCACTTTCATAAAATTTATGGTATTGTTTTACAAAGCCATTTAGAAAATCTGGAGCTTGGAGGTCTGTGGGTGGTGGCAACTCCTGTTTCCACTTGTTTTGTTGTTTATGACTTCAGATGGCAAAGATGGGTTCAAGAAGTGCTACTTCCGCTGCTAGCACCCCTGAATTCGTTGTGCGGTGAGGTCAAGGATCTCACAACTCGTATCAGAGCAAATTGGCTAATGTGGATCAACCGAGATGCCAAAAATGTAAAAAAATTATGAAGAAACAGTAAAAGGTTGTAATTGTGTGATAAAATTCATACAAATTGATATTCAGACTGGAATTCATAAATTAGTAATTGGGTCTTCAGATGGAAGTACCGCAATTGCATGGAATCCCTGACTTGCTTGAGACCTAGACGTGATGGTATTTACCTTATAGTTTCAAGGACCGTGACTACCTGTATATACCGACTACCTGTATATACCGAGGGTATAACTGCAGCTCTTTACTAGCAGTATATACGAGTAAATCTAAGACTTGAAATTATAAGCATGAATGCTATCCAGATGATGAATTCGAATGTGGTTGATATGATTTTTAAATTCTGGTTGAGAACTGATGAGCTGATTTGTATTCTGATTGGAAAAATCATGATTCCTGAATTTTGGTTGAAATGTAATAAGCTAAGCAAAACCACAATGAGGATGAATGGGACGATTCCCTGTGATGATGTTCATAACTAGAATGACGTTAATGACTTCAGTAAATCACTATAAGATTAGTGGATTGTGCTGACAGATTGCTGCTGTTAACACTTAACCCAGAAGATCAAGTTAAGGGATATTAAATTAAAAATCTGCATAATTGAAAATTCCCTTGGAGGACTGTTCAGATAGAAAGTTCGGTCTAATGGACCATTATTGTGATAAGGATTTGAATGTTATGATCTGAGTGAATTGTTATCTAATGATGAGTTCTATATAAGGGATCTTTATCCCATGATTCTGTTGGGTTCACCAGACTATAAGGAACCCCAGAATCAGTTGGGTCTTAAGGAAAAGAGTTCTCCTCTAATTTTGCAAGATGAGGACATCTCGCGTTTTTTAAGTGGGATAGGATGTAAGATTCCTCTCTCCAGCTTTTGAGGTGTGCAGTTATAAGAACCTCCCCTTCTAATCTTATAATTATTCCCCTCTCTGAAATAAAAGAAAGATCCTGTTTTACCCCGTTCTGGCCTAGAGAGAGAAAATGTCTAGAGGGAGATAATTCAAAATTGAGATATTTTTGGATATAAAAATCCTCCTAGTGTCTAAAATGGTTTCCCCTGAAACAGAAATTCAAAAAGAACTTTCCAATATGCAATTGAAATTAATTGAAAATAGGTAAAAAGGACCTTAGCCTAAGGGTCCAGATTTTCAGAAATTTTTGAATTATGCTCCAATTAAGGCTCCTATGGACCAATAAGATTAATCCAAATGTAGGGAGGAGATAAATTGAAGAATAAAAGAAAATCCCCCGAAAATGAGTAAATAATCACATAAGATGAAGAGTTGACTAAGGACAGGTTTATTAGAGTTAAAAAAGAAGAGATATTTAGAAGAAATGATGCATTTTCGACACCTCAGTATGGGGAATTCCCCTCATGAAGGAGGTGCCTATTTCACACGTGTGGAGGAGTTTTAAACTCATAAATAATGAGATATTTTCATCTCTCCTCTCTCCTGTTTCAAATAGATCCAAAAAGTAAGCTAAACTGAACTCAAAATGGTCAATAAGTGACCAAATTGATCTGGAAAATTCTAGAATGAGTTTGCTTGGTTAGAGGCTCATTTTTTCCTATAAATAGAAGCCTCTCCCTTTGTAAAAGGTTAATAGTGTTTATGCACTGTTACTCTACTCCTCCCCAGAGTCAAATACATTGAATTCACTTTAATTGTTTTAATCCTCTCCAAAAGAATTGGTGGCCACTCTTGATCCAAACAAGAGTAGAACCCTCCATCCCTCAAGCCAAAGGAAAGCTTACAAAGCTCCATGTAAGCTAAAAATTTTACTTTTTAAATTCTAATCTATGGTTTTTTGATTTCTTTGCTTTCTTTTAGTGATTGAAGTGAATCCCGATGTTATGCCTTGATGAAAAGGCTACCCCCTTCTCTTCCTTAAGAATTCAGCCTTTCTTTATCAACTAAAATGAGTAACAAATAAGTTAATTAAACTTTTCTTATTGTTTACTCTTTAGAAAGTGAAAATTGGGTAGATTAGAGTACTTTACTTCAAATTGGGATTAATTTTAAATTGATGTTAGAATGTAAAATTGAGAAATGGTCAGCCATACAAAGGAGGTTATGGCAAAATTTTCTTAAATTTTATAGAATTAAAGTTTATCATTAGGTTATTCTAAAAGAGTAATCCCCTCCGTTTGTGTATTCTAAAAGATTTATTTTCATTTCAAAAGTGTTATTCTCATTAAAATTGAATTTATGCATAGAAGGATGCATAAAAGATTTATTTTCATTTCAAAAGTGTTATTCTCATTAAAATTGAATTTATGCATAGAAGGATGCATAAAAGATTTATTTTTAATTCAAAAGTGTTATTCTCATTAAAATTGAATTTATGCATAGCAGGATGCATAAAAGATTTATTTTTAATTCAAAAGTGTTATTCTCATTAAATTTGAATTTATGCGTAGAAGGATGCATAAAGGATTTAATTTTATTTTAAAAGTGTTATTTTTCTTAAATTTGAATTATGCATAAATAGATGCGTAAAGAATCTTTATATCAAAAATTAGAATTCTCGTAAAATTCTATGTTTAAATTCTATGAATAGAAGTGATGTGATGTGAATCAGATAGATGTGAATGAATGGATGGATGTGAGGTGAATAGAGGTGATGAGATGTGAGGAGTTGATAGGTGTTTAGTGTGATTTCACTTGAGATTTACGGTGCAACTTGGCCAGCTACTATAGAGGCATTCTTGTTTAAAGGCAAAGTCTCACATGTTTTGGTGCCCCCACTGAGGATAGAGAAGCTTTGCTTTGCAAGTTGGAACCCACTTGGTGGGTCAACTCAGGACCTATGGGCTAGTTCAGGGTATGAGCTGTTCGAAAGAGAGGGGGAGAATGTGGATAGATTTCTAAGAAGGATAGAGTTAGGAGCTCTTAGCAACAATAGGGATGATGATTCCTAGAAGTTAAGAATGGTAGGGTCACTCTTGGAAGGATTAGCTAGGGAGTGGTATAAGGATGTGTTATAGTAGAAGAGGACAAGGGTGATTGGGAGCAATTGAGAAATGCTTTGAGAAGGAAATATGGGAAGGCTAATAATCCAGAAGTCCTTTGGAGGGAGCTAAGTAGGTTGTATCAAGGGGAAGAGGAAGAGATTATAGCCTTTGTAAGTAGATTTAAGGAGTCTAGAGAAGAATTTTGAGGGTTTTGGTAGAAAATCAAGTACCACCAGACTTCTTAAGAAAAGATAGATTTATAGGATGGTTACATGGTGTTATTAAGGAAAAGGTGGAGCTTAAGGATCCTGAAACTTATGCAGAAGCAGTCAAGTTGGCCATAGAGCAGTGGAGGAAGAAGGTGAGAAAACAAGAGCTAGCTCGAAAGGAAAGGGAAATAGGCATGCAGGCTAAATACGACCATGGAACACGTGGTGGAACCTTTGCCTATGGATGTGCATGTAGAAAGGGAGCTTCATGTGGAGGCTCCAAGGATTGTAGAGTCAGACAGAGGACAAGATGGTATGCATCAAGAAACTAAAAGATTAACTGAGCAAATTGGAAATGTTAATCTTGCTATGAAGGTTATTCAAAACCAAGTGAGGAGACCACAAGGAGAGAGGCCATAGAGGAATCAAATGGAGCACTTCCAATGTTACAATTGTGGAGAGGGGGACCATATAGCTCCTCAATGTCCTCAACCAAGGAGAGAGCTAGGAGGTGTGTATCCTATCATTCAAAGGCCAGAACGTAATAGAGGTGTTGGTAATAGAGATGTAGGTAATGGGAACCAGATACCAATGCAAGGAAAAGCACAACCTCTAGGTCCTTTGGGTAATGTGCATGTACACAAAACCATTGAGGAAGAAGAAGATGAGGCTGATGTGTTAGCCAATAAGAGAGCAAGGATGCAAAGATCCGAATTTGAAGATGCAAGTAAAGAAGCAAGATCTAAGAAAAAGAGAGAGAAGGGAAAGGCAACCATGGAGCAGCTAGAATCTAGCAAGCAGGGAAAGGCTAGAGCTAGAAGAAGAAAAATTGGCATGGATGATTTTCAATTGGGTGAGGGAGAATCCCCTTATAGTCTCTTGGCAGATGTGAAACACAAAAAGGCTAATATCACCTATGGTCAGCTTTTACAGATGAACTCTATTATAAGAAGAAAATGGCACAAACTTGCAAGTGTTAGACGAGTTAAGTTTAAAATGCTAGAGGCTAATGTGGTTCATTTGAGTAGGGTTTCTGACATTTTTCCTATTGTTGATGTTTGGATTCATGGTAGGAAAGTGAGTAAATTTTATATAGATGGTGGAGCTCAGGTATGTGTCATGACTAAAGAAGTTGTATATGATCTTGGATTAGAAGTGAGAGGCATGTCTATCTTCAGTGTAAAAATGGCCAATAGTTCAAAGGTGAAATGTCTTGGTGTGATTGAGGGCATGGAGTTAAATTTTCTTGGACAAAAAGTGGTCACGAATATGCATGTCATGCCTGTTAGACATCATCCCCTTCTTGTTGACTTCCTATTTGGTGTCCTATTTTAGCCTCTTGGGCTGACCATGTTAGCTATAGGGGCTGGTCACCCCTCACATATGTTTTTCCATATTATTCCCCATTTTATGGTGCCTTGGATATTTATCCTAGTCATGGACATTTACCTAGTCGTGTGGATGCTAGTCGGCTGCCTTCATATGGGCATATATATAGCTGGCTTGCCTCCCTCATTCTTCACTGCTTGCTTAGCATTGTTTGCTGTAGTTCCTCACATACGAGGTTTTCTCCCCTCTTGCTCAAGACATGTATTCTTGGTTGATGATATTGAAAGCAGGTTCTCACCTGTGTTTCCTCTCCACCTCTCTCTCTCTCTCTCTCTCTCTCTCTCTCTCTCTCTCTCTCTCACTCTCTCTCTCTCTCTCTCTCACTCTCTCTCTCTCACTCTCTCTCTCTCTCTCTCTCTCTCTCTCTCTCTCTCTCTCTCTCTCTCTCTCCTGTGTTTCCACTTTCCCTTCTTTTGTTGCACATTCTATCATGGTATCAGAGTGTCGGCGGTGAACTTCAGTGTTGATGCTCCCTCCTCTCCCTCTTGCGTTTTTGCGTTTTCAACAAGGTGGACAGATCTTGTGTCTATTTTCTCAGAATTGCTGCTGGTTGCCTGCCTCTTCTAGGCATTTCTTCTTAGTAACCCGTGGTCTTTCTTCATCAGTTTGACCTCTGAGTACACCTTTCACACCTGTTTTCTACACTATTTTCAGGACAGTAGTGTTTCGGCTGTGTTTTGCTTCCCAAAGGAGTTTTCTACACTCAGAGGGGGCCCATCTCGAGCTACTTCACTTGAGGATTAGTTTTGGGAGTTGTTTTGTTTCTATGTTCTGTGATCGGAGTTTACAGATTTTGGAGGAGAGCAGTGATCTTTCCAAAGATCCTGAACAGAGTTTATTTTGTCTAAGCCTGTGTTCTTTGCAGTGTTTGCAGAACAAGGAGGGTGTTTTTCTTGTGAGGTGTGATCCTTTTACATGGATCACTTATTTATTTTTTTGCTTATTCTTGGGATCCGATTCTACTTATGGAACAGTCTTCTGCTCTCAGTGATGCTCTTGAGGACTTTGTTACCACCACTGCAGTTTATATTCCTACTTCCCTTCCTCATTGTGAAGAGTCTACCTCTGCCTCACTTTGTGATGCTTCTGAGGATGCCCCTCCCCCTGCCAGTTCTACAAGTTTGTTGTTTTGGAGGATGGATTTTTGGACCCAATGTGATGCTTTGGATCTGTGGTTGGTGCTAACCGTGCCTGGGACACAGTGATACTTCCAGAGTTTTTTGGATTTGGATCAGAATCAGGTTGGGCTTGTATCAGTCCGATGACATCTTTTTTCAGAGGGGGATGTGGAGTCCTTTCATCTGGCGATGCCCACCTCAGTGGAGTGTGCTTATGTGCAACATTGGGCAACTCATGGTACGGAGTTTGAGCAGATGGACCCCATCTTTTCTACAGAGTCTACATTTTGCGATGCCAACCTTTTCAAAGGATGATTTTGTACAGCATTTGGCTACTCTTGGTACAGAGTTGGAGCAGATTGACTCTATTTCTTTTGAGGGTTCCAGTGAGGAGCAGCTTGCTACTCCCAGGATTGGTTATATACAGGATCTGATCTTGGTTGGTTATGAGGTTTTTCATACCTTCTCTAGGTTGGATACACGACATACGACTTTGGGGAGTGTTCTTACACTTGGGTTTGGAAACGTTATTTGGAGAAGCACGTCGCAGCCTCCATGGTTGTTTTCTTCAAGAGGAGCGGTGTACCTGGTAGCTTGTTCTGTTGCTTTTGTAGCTGAGTTGCTGAGGAGATTGCTTGTGAAGCTTTCTTGGTACCAGTCTTTCATCTTTGATCTAGGATGGTGTCTCTGGCTTCTTGGAGTTCACTTAGCATCCGGTGCTGAGAGGGGGTGTTAGACATCATCCTCTTCTTGCTGGCTTCCTGTTTGGTGTCCTATTTTAGCCTCTAGGGCTGACATTGTTAGCTATAGGGATTGGTCACCCCTCACATATGTTTTCCCATATTATTCCCCATTTTATGGTGCCTTTGATATTTATCCTAGTCGTGGACATTTACCCAGTCGTGTGGATGCTAGTCGACTGCCTTCATATGGGCATATAGCTGGCGTGCCTCCCTCATTCTTCACTGCTTGCTTAGCATTGTTTGTTATAGTCCCTCACATATGAGGTTTTCTCCCCTCTTGCTCGTGACATGTATTCTTGGTTGATGATATTGAGAGCAGGTTCTCACTTGTGTTTCCTCTCCATCTCTCTCTCTCTCACACTCTCTCTCCTGTGTTTCCACTTTTCCTTCTTCCGCTGCACATTCTATCGATGCCAACAGGGGTTGGGGCATACCCCATCATTTTGGGAGGCCATGGCTAATTGCTATGAAGTCTAGACAGGATTGGTACAGGGGTTGCATTGATTTGTTTGTTGACAGGACTAAAGAGAAGAGGATAAGATATGATTTGAAGACTGGCAAGATTCTAGCAATTGGAAAAAAGGTGGAGTCAGAAATGGGAGTTGATTCAACCTCTTTTGATAGTTATGATGCTTATTCTACATGATCCTTAGATGAAACTGATGAAGATTCAGGATTGGATCATAGTCTTTTGGAGCTTGAAGCAGACATATGTGGAATGCAAATGGTTAGTCACTCAACTGGACAAGCTTGTGCTCAAGGTGAGAAGCCCAACATTCCGAAAACTAAACTAATGGGAGTCCTAGACACTGGCACATGAGTGAGTCTAATCACTAGGAAGCATTGGGAGGAAAAGATGGGTAGACCTCGGCTTGAAGTCTATGACATTGTTGTTAAGATGGTCGATGGAACAATCTTCAAGCCTATTGGGATGCTACGAGATCTTAAGATCAAAGTGTTGAAACATCGTGTGAAGAATACATTCATTGTGATGGATTTTACCAAACAACCCGACTCCTATGAGATGATCTTAGGATGACCTTTTATGCGTGAAGCTAAGATGGTCCATGACTAGGCGAGGAACCATGTCTACTTGGAGTTTGATGACTCGATACTTAGAGTAGATCTTGTGCTGGTCGCATACATCCTATGGGTAGTGGTAGAATTTTTAGAAATCAATCTAATACTTGTTGGAATTAGGGTTGCAGGAAAGCACACAAAGCTTGGAGAAGAAGAAGCAAGAATGCACACAACACAAAGTGTATTAGATTGTGTCAATGTACAACAGATTAGTTAGCCCTAGAAGGATGGGCGTATATACAAGCCGGGGGAAAAAATCTCCTAAAGAGGGAAAAAGTGCCCCGACGGTCCTAAGTGTGTTCACACACATCATTGCCTATATATATGGCAACAAATCCCCCCTGGGAGTGATGGTGTGAACGAGAGCTGGCACTCATGTATACGGGAGTGCCATGCCCGAAGTAGATCAATCCACAAAGGGGAGCAAGCCCAAAGCTTTGCGGAAAGCTTCGAACTTCTCATGAGGAAGCGCCTTTGTGAAAAGATCGGCGAGGTTGTCCTGTGTTGGCACATAGGCCAAGCTGATCTCTCCTACTGAGAGTCTCTCCCTGACATAGTGATAATGCACCTCAATGTGCTTTGTGCGAGCATGAAAAACTGGGTTTCTCGCAACTGCCAATGCGCTCTGACTGTCAGTGAAGATAGAGGTGGCAGACTCCTGTCCAACACCCAAGTCAGCCACCATAAGCCGTCTGAGCCACACACACTCAACCGTAGCTGTGAAAGCTGCCCTGTACTCAGCTTCACAACTAGAAGTGGCCACAGTAGGTTGCTTCTTGCTCAACCAACATATGCATGAGCTATCGAGCATGAAACAAAAACCACTTGTGGACACTCTTGTGTCATAGCAACCAGCCCAATCTGAGTCCGAAAAAGCATGTAAATCTGGCGACAACGATCCCCCCTTGGGATAAAACAACCCAAGATGTATGGTGCCACTCCAGTAGCGAAAGATGCGTTTAACTGCCTTCCAATGCTGAGACCCTGGGCTATGCATAAACCTGCTGACCTGTGAGACTGCAAACTGAATGTCCGGCCTCGTAATGCATACATAAATGAGGCAACCAACAACTGTCGGATAGAGTGTGACATCAAAGTGATCTCCAGCATCATGAAGACTCAACTTCAAACCTGTCTCCATTGGAGTAGCAATAGGCTTGCAGTCTTCAAGGCCAAATCTCCGCAACAATGTCTCAATATACCTTGTCTGACACAAAGCAATACCTCCATCACACTGCTTAAATTGTATCCCCAAATAATGATGCAAATGCCCCAAATCTGACATCTCAAAAGAGGCATTCAAATCAGCCTTAAAATCAGCAATATGACTCTCATTTGGTCCTGTGAGCAGCATGTCATCGACATAGAGAGCAATGATTAGATGTACACCATCCACACGTTTAACGTACAAAGTGCTTTCTGTTGGACTATTCTGAAACCCATGTGCGTCAAATATGCATGTATCTTTTCATACCAAGCTCGTGGAGCTTGCTTTAAACCATATAAAGCCTTTTTCAACCTGCACACTTTGTTTTCCTGCCCTCTTTGAACAAAACCACGAGGCTGCGATACATACACCTCCTCATGCAAATCTCCATTCAAGAACGCAGTCTTTATGTCCAGCTGATGTACATTCCAACCATTATGAGCTGCCAATGCACAAATGCTACGAATGGTAGTCATACGACAAGTGGGAGCAAAGGTCTCATCAAAATCAATGCCCTTTTCTTGAGCATAACCCTTTGCAACAAGTCTAGCCTTATAGCGATCAACACTGCCATCTGGCTTTCGTTTCAACTTAAAAACCCACTTACATCCAATGGCCTTTTTTCCAATGGGCAAATCACACAAAGACCATGTACCATTCTTGATTATAGCATCATATTCACTTTGCATTGCAGCCAACCAATTTTCTGAATTTTGTGCCTCATCAAATGAAAGAGGTTCTTCCTCTTCACACATACTAGACACAGCCAAAGCATAACAATCTGATGTATAAGAGGCATGCTGAAAACCTGAACGAGTACGACTAGTCATAGGTGCATCAATCTTACTATCACGCAAGGTTTGCACCAGCCATTTAGGCATACCTCTAGCCTGCTCATTTTCAGCCCTATCCTCATGAATTACATCCTGTAAATCTGCATCAGAAATAGGCTGATCTATGATGTCGTTTGAAATCTGCATAGGCTGAATATTTACCTCAGTAGGACTTACATTTGAATTCCCACCTGTAAATAGAGGCAAGAGCGTATCAAATACATCCCGTGAGCTCACGCCTGTCTCTTTGGTACATGATAACAAAGGCTGCACAGCATCTTTCACAAAAACAACATCTCGACTAATCAAGATACGCTTTGACTGTGGATGATACAATCTGTAACCCTTGCTCTCAGCACTGTAACCAACAAAAATGCACTTGACAGCCTTATCATCCAATTTTCTGCGTTGTTGCACAGGCACTAAAGCATAGGCCAAGCAACCAAAGACACGCAAGTGACCAATAGAAGGCTTCCTGCCATGTCAAGCTTCGTATGGAGTAATAGACTTCAAGGCCTTAGTGGGACACCTGTTGAGTACATATGCAGCACACATGACAGCCTCAAGCCAAAACGCATGTGGCAAAGCTTGGCTCTTGACCATACATCGTGCCATCTCCATAAGTGACATGTTCTTCCTCTCAGCAACACTATTTTGCTGAGGGGTATACGGCACTGTACATTGGTGTTTTATCCCACAACTAGCCAGAAATGCATCAAACTCTTTAGACATGTACTCCCCCCCTCGATCAGTACTACGGAGGGTGCCCACAGTACAATTGGATACATTTTCAACCATAAGAAAAAACTGTTTGAAGCACAAAAACACTTCGGACTTTGCCTTCAGTGGATATACCCATGCATGCCTTGAGTAATCATTAATGAAAGTCACGAAGTATAAGTGTTTACCAAATGACGGAGTTTGCATAGGCCCACATACATCACTATGTACAAGCTGCAATTTGCGAGTGGCCCGCACAGAACCATCCTTTGGAAACGCAAAACGCTGCATTTTGCCCAAAATACAGCCTTCACAAACATGTTTCAATGGTGCCTCAAGAGGGGGCAATGAAGCAACCATATCAAATTTCTGCAAACGCAGCAAACTAGCAAAGTTCAGATGACCAAAACGAGCATGCCATAGTTTTGCATCTGAAACTGCCTTTTCATCAGAAACTGCATTTGCTGAATCTTCCACACACTTGTCATAAGAATTGAGCCTATACAGCCCACGAAACAAGGTGCCAGATACAATAATCGTATCACCAGAAGTCAAATCATGAACAGTACATCTGTCATCCACAAATTTGACTACAAGTCCAAGTCTAGCAAGCGCAGAGACAGACAATAGATTCTTCTTTATCCCTGGCACATACAAAGCATCTGAAAGTGTGAAAGCGCTGCCATTTACAGCAGTAAGTATAATTTTACCAATGCCCTTCACTGGGTAAGAAGCATTATTGGCACATGTGACAGTATTCCCATTAGGGACAGCCTCAAGAGAAGTGAACATATCACGATGCGAGGTAATGTGCTTTGTAGCACCACTGTCAAAATACCATACATGAGAGTCAACAGAAACTACCAAACATGCATCATGTACAAATGGGTCATACTGAGAGTCAACAGAAACTACCAAACATGCATCATGTACAAATGGGTCATACTGGCAATACACGCTAAACGCCCATTCTGTATCCTGCACAACATTTGCAGAATCTGCATTTGTAGAAGCATCCGCTATTGTGGCTGCATTTGACTCTTTCTTCTTTGCCTCTTTAGCCTTTAGCTTAGGGCAATTCTTAATGACATGATCATTTGCCTTACAATAGTTGCACAACCTGGTCTTTTTCTTGCCTTTATCAAGAGCCTTCTCAGACTTATTGTTGCTACCTGTGGAAGGAGAAGAAGTTGCAGACCTACTAATAGGAGAAGAAACAGTGGAAGGGGCTGCCTTACCACTTCTTCTCTGCTGCTGGGCAGCAATAAATGCTTGATCAACTGCACGCTGCCTGGCCCTGTTTTGCCTGGACTGCGCTTCTTGCAAGAGTTTGTTGACCAAAGTATCATACTTGACAGCATCAGGTCTGTCCTCATTAAGAAGTCTCCACGTGGAAGCAAAAGTCTGATATGTCTCAGGTAAAGCATCAAGAACAGTCTGCACAAGAGAATGATCAGGAATAATCTCACCTGTAGAAATCAACTGTTCTTTGAGATCTTTAATCTTAGCAAGAAAAACATTCATGTCATCATCTTCTTGCATAATCTTCAATTCTAGCTCTTTACGCAGGTAAGCAATTTTTACCTCGTTACGACCTGCATACAAACCAGCTAGAATATCCCAAGCCTATTTTGCTATTTTAGCTGAACGAATATGTGGGGTGATGTTACGTTTGACAGAAAGTGCAATCAAGACATGAGCCTACGCATCTTTACCATCCCAACGAGCTTGTTCAGCAGTGGTGGGTAAAACAGCAGCAATAGTAGAGCTGCTAGAACCTGCAACATCCAACAGATCCTACATCCACAGAACCTGGACGTACATCCATACCCTGCACAATGTTCCACACTCCTTTTGCAACCAAAACATGCTGCATCATGTATGCCCAAAGTGGGTAGTTGCTGTCTCCATCCAGTTTGTCTTCAGCAAACAACATGCGAAATACATCATTGCTGTTATCAGCCATGGCCACTGACTGAAACTGATGCAAAAGCTGCCTGTAATGAAGCAAAGACTGAACAGAAAACAACTCGTGCTATGTAGCACGGTCCACAATAGAGTACGTATGCCTGTTTTGCAGAAAACTACACTGTCGAAATTTCTGCAGAAAATGACGAAAACACCTGTGCAGAACTTGAAATGCAAAAACGGAGCTCGAAACGACCTCAGATGCAATTTCTGAGAACGCAAAGCCCTATGGGCATATTTGCAGAGTATAGGGACCTGCAAGCGCTCGTGAAAACTCACCTCAATCGGAGAACGTGAGTCGGAGGGTGCTGGCGGCGTAGCCCTGGGAGCCGATGCCTGCTCTGATACCAATTGTTGGAATTAGGGTTGCAGGAAAGCACACAAAGCTTGGAGAAGAAGAAGCAAGAATGCACACAACACAAAGTGTATTAGATTGTGTCAATGTACAAAAGATTAGTTAGCCCTAGAAGGATGGGCGTATATACAAGCTGGGGGAAAAAACCTCCTAAAGAGGGAAAAAGTGCCCCGGCGGTCCTAAGTGTGTTCACACACATCACTGCCTATATATATGGCAACAATACCATAATCCATTTTGTTCCATTGCATTACTGTTTCACTTGCAAAAAGAATACTAACACAAGCTTAGAGAAGGATTCAACCTACAATCCATAGGCCATAGACAAGGAAGATCATTTGAATTGGATTCAAATGATGGCCACATTATATATGTGGGGTGTCACGGAACCTCATGTACTTCTTGAAGAATTAATCAAACTCACATACACATCAAGGAACAAAGGATAGACTTGAATCAAATTGACATGATACAAGAATAATATAAAAACATGAGATAGAGTAAACATCACCATCGACACACTATTGGGTGCAATCTCCCCCCTCATGCATGCACCCCTCATGCATGCAGCGCCACTTTCATGACATGAGTATTTTGAGAATTGTATTCAAAATATAGCCCAAGGAGCTAATAATAGTTGTGCATACAAAATAGGTCTTTGCTTTTCCACTTTTACAAAAATAACTCAAGCGCTAAAGCTTGTTCACACACTAAGTGTAAAATAATAAAAAATTCTCTATCACACATGCTAGTAATATAGCAACGCCACGCATAAGCACGCGTGAGTAATATGTGCAATCGTTTAGCACATGGCCAACAAAATAACCCATATAAGATAATAATAATTCAAGATCCTCCATGTGTGACACACACACTGCTCATCACCTGTCCCAAACTCATTAGTTGTTCTAATTAATTGCTATCACAACAATTAATCCCAATATGAAACATTGATATGCACAAACACAATACACACTTACAACTGCTGTTACACTTCGATGAGAGTATCATTATACACATCATCTAGCATGGTGTGTCTGATCACTTGTTACACTTCGATGACATTATCACTATAGTTACACTTCGATGAGTTTAGCATGGTGTGTCATTTGCATATACCACTTGTTACACTTAGACCATGTAGTTGTCTAGCGTAGTCCACTTGTTTCACTTGTGATAACACATAGTCGGCAAGCATGGCACTACTTGTTACACTTCAATAACATACACCCATCAAGAATGGCCTCAAGCTATACCAATAACACTAGGTAACTAGTATTTAATGAGAAGTCACCTACGATACCAATTCACTAGCATGGCACACTAGCATCATGGGCATCCCCGTTTAGCCAAAAGGTGGACATTATGTAACATAGGGTAAGAGAGAAACAACATGTCAAGGAACTTCCTAAGGTTGTACCATTGCAAATGATGAGTTCCATACACCCAAACACTAAGGAAATTAGGGAGTACAATGAGCTTGAGTCTACATGGAAGGAAGAATCTAATTTAACCATCTCTAGTTCATACACATTTGATGAAGAGTCTGAAAGTGAGACCTCAACAAACATTGGAGATTGAAACTAGCACAAATGACAACAAAACTAAAACTTAACTAAAAGAGGAAGATTCTCAACAAAGAAGGAGATCGCTGAGGAAACAAAACAAAAGAAAATAGATCACCAAAAGTTTACAGATAATTAGAGAGAAGAGTTACAAAAAAACATGTATTGTAGACCACTCTCAATTGATATAGTCTAAGTGAAAGTCTCTGATGAACCAAAACTTAGTCGTGTGGCTTGAAGGAAATGAAACTATGAGCTAGCACAAAAAGAGCAGGAGGCTGAGGATGTAATCGCCAAGGTAGAGGAAGAAAAGAAACCAAAACTTCACTTACATCCAACACCTGAACATTATACGTCTTACATGGTTGGGGGTCACAAGTTAGTGTTTGAAAACTCCAAACATGAAAGTTGGGTAGGAGTCGTCTACGATGGCCCGCCGGCGGCTGAAGTAAAAGAAGTAGACTTGGATAAACCTTGGAAAGACCCTAAACAAGTCTTTATAGCAAAAGACCTCACCCAAAGTCAAGAAGTAAAACTCATTGCTCTCCTCAAGGAAGTAGAACTCATTGCTCTCCTTAAGGAATACAAGTATTGCTTTACATGGACTTACCATAACATGAAGGGAGTACCATGCTGAGGTTTGTGAGGGCAAAAGGATGAAAGGAAAGGATGTACAAGAGATGAGAGAAAATCAACACATCATGAAATAGATGAATAAGTGTATGTACAATGATGAATGTAATCATGTACAAGAGGCCCTTTGATGGGAGGTTACTCTGAGTAGTAGACCAGCAAAGAAGCAAAGATAAGGTCAGAGCTAAAGCACAATCGGTGACAAAGGCTCGCATGGAGAGGACAGCTGTGGCACTTGTGTGACGTGGTCGTGTCGAAGGCTCGTATCAGTGGATGTGGTGGCACTCAAAGGTAGTAGATGTCTGTAGTGGGCAGCAAAAACGTAGTGGTGCAGGTGATGACAAGGGTGTTGCAGTACACCTGAGGGGTGCAGAGCGGCTAGATGGCTGCTAGAGGACTACATAGGAGCAATAACACAGAAGGTATCCAGATACAATATGTCTTAGTGTGAGACTCTGATGCAGAAGAACACAAATGTGTGGAGCAGAGAGGGTTGTTGTCCCAAATTGTAGATGAGGGCGGAGAGGGCCATGATCCCAAGCAGATGGTGGGCTGCTGTTCGAGGTAGGTAGTGAGCAGAGAATGAGATGTTGCCTCGATGCCAAGTGATGAGCAGAGAGGGGGGCCCAGGTGAGTTTGGTCTGTTTGCAGGTACACCTGACTCTGCTGCAAGGACACTATCAAAGCTTTAGGAGAGGTAGGGGAAGTGTTGGCACTGCTGGAGGCATGCTATAGGGAAAGGGCAGGTGATCAATGTAGGATAGAGCACTGGTGGGCACTACTGCAGGGCTGCTAAGAAGATCCACCCAGAGAACTGATAGAGATGGCTGCATCTATCCCACCCTTACCAAATAGAGGTGTGCATACAGTGGAATCAGCATACAAAGACAAGAAACAAGAGAAAGTAGAACAGAAAGAAGAGGTGGAATGTTTTTCAGGGAAGAGAACAAGGGTTCATAAACAACTAGAAAATAAGTAATTTGATGCGATGCAGAAGAAGAGGCAAAAAGAAGATGTTGCGGAGGGAATTAAGAAGAGGAGGAGCAGAAGAAGGATTGGGTTGGCAGATTTTGCTCTTGGCTATGGGGTGGAACCATATAATTTGAAGGAGGATATAAGGAAGCAGGGATCCAACATTAGTTAGCCTCAGTTTTTTGCCATGTGTCTACAGACAAGGAGAGAAGTAAACAGGAGTACAAATATCAAAATTAACAAGAAAAGGAGTCAGCAGCATGTTTCCGTTGTTCTTATAGCACCATTGGAGGTCTAGGACAACATCGTGCCCACTTTGGATTGTGTAATCAAAGGAAAAATAGTTTCTAAGGTCTTAGTGGATGGTCCTTGATGGTGGAATCTTTGATGCACCACTTAGGACTGAAGATACATGAGACATCTCTAATCAAAGTGAAGATGGCAAATAATAGCAAAGTCAATTGCATAGGAGTCATCAGGAATATTAAAGTAAGTGTTTTGGAGTTTCCATTACTATTGGTTTTTATGTTATGACAACCAAAGGAGATAGCTAGCCCTTAATTTTGGGTCGTCCATGGTTCATTGCCATCAAAGCTATTCAAAAATGGGACAAGGGATAGCTGGTGATGCAGCCCAACGGAAGATAGGTGATGGTTTATGACATAAAAGAGAGGAAGCAAAAGGATATACGATATGAAGATACGGATGATGAAGAAATTGATAAAGAGTATTTGTATTCAGACGAGGAGTTCGAGACCAGTAGTGACATTGAAGTCTCATCTATGGAGGTGATGGGGTGTGACACATAGACCATAGGTGATTAGGGAAGCTGCATAGCTGAAGCATAGGAAGAGCTGAAGGTGGATCAAAGTAAAATGGAGGTTATGTTGGAAAATGAATTGGAGCCCAGCAATTTGTTTATTTCTAATTATACACAGATTAGAGGAGTAGATGCTATAGAGCATCACATTGACTTGAAGGAGAATGCCAAGCCAGTGAACTAAAATTATGACAGTTGGGGGTGGTGCAGCGTGATGCTTTGCTTAAAGAGGTAACTAGGTTACGTAGAGCTAGATTTATATACCATGTTGAAAATTCTGAGTGGGTCTCTCCTATGGTAGTCACTCCAAAGAAGAATGGCAAGTGGCGGGTGTGTGTGGACTATAAGCCACTCAATGCAGCAACAAAGCGGGATCATTTTCCTCTACCCTTCCAAGATGAAATTCTCAATGAGATGGCTGGTCATGAGCATTAGATAGTATGTGATGGTTATTCAGGCTACTCTCAGATATGGATTTCAGAGGAGGATCAAAAGAAGACAACATTCATCCCACCATGGGGATGTTTTGCCTATCATGTGATGCCGTTTGGATTGACAAATGCTCATTCAACCTTTCAAACATATATGAATTATGTCTTTCAGCCATTCTTTGGAAAATACATTTGTATATTGATGATTTTTGCATATATAGTCCTCTCATTACACATTATTTGAGGGTGGAAGAAGGCTTGAAAGTGTTGGATAGCT